>NC_136433.1:70994561-71594561 GCF_052849685.1 Lactuca virosa | reverse complement strand
AATAGTATGTCACATTCTATTTTAGTAAGTTCTCTTGTATAGTATGTAGTGTTCTCTTTGTATTGTACATAGTGTTCTCCTTGTATAGTATATAGTGTTCTCTTATATAGTATATAGTGTTCTCTTGTATAGTACATAGTGTTCTCTTGTATAGTACATAACATATATTGACTCACAACTGAACTGACTCTGGTAGTTGTCATGGCAATAGTAGCATTGAGTAGTATCCCTTAACTATACCTATTATAGTTAAATAGTATTGTTGGTTGCATGTCTTTGATATCCAAAGGCATTGAACTGATATGAAAACTTTTATATCTTACCCAAATATATGAGATATATAACTAAGAATTCAACGAGAGTCGGACTAATAACAAAATACCCTAAGCCCACAATCAAACAAGAACAGGAAGTAAGGTGAGTTATTAGTCCTAAGTCCTTCAAGTCTTACTTATATAAATATATTGGTGTAGATATGGTTTGGGAATAAAAATAGTTTAAAAGAATTTTTGAAAATAGTTTTATAGTGAATTAACATGAAAATGAATTTAGTAAGCATTTGAAAACAGCTTAATCGGCAATATAGTTGAAAATATAGAAAATCCCTTTTTGGTGGTAAAAACAGTTAATAGTGTAGAAAATCCTTTTGGTTGCAAGTTATAGTTCACATGTGATTGATACAATAACTTAGTTGATTCAACTTGTATTCCCCCCCATAAAACAGTTAAAAACATTTAAAAAGGTTCATTTAGGGGTATGAACTCACCTGTAGTGAGTGAAGTGGATGGAAACGCCGGGTAGGATGCTAGGTGTCACGTGAGGACGTGAACACACACACGGATCCTATGTAACATGTAGTGATGTATAAAGTATCTAATTAGTTGTGTAATCACTAATTAAGTGAGTAAAGGCACTTTAATGTAAGAAAACACTTTGTTTCAAGTGTTAGGAGTGCTAAAGGTGGCATCTAAGGAGTGTATGGCCTCACTATGGAGTTTACACTTCACTTGGCCACACTTAAGTGTGTTTACGGTTGGGAGACCATTTCCCCCATGAGTTTACGGCCGTAAACTCATGGAAATGGTGAGTTTGTGTGTCTAGAGGTCTCATGCATCACAAGGAAGGTTCCTAGGATCAATTCGAGGGCTTGGGAAGTGATTAGGGTTCAATTGGGTACCCCCTTGGAGTTTACGGTCCTTGGACCACTCCTTGGGAGTTTACGGTCGTAAACTCCAGGAGTTTACGGTCGTAAACTCTAGGGTTTACGGCCGTAAACCCTTGACCACTTCGACCATTTCATGTTTTAGGGTCCTAAGCTCATCTACACTAGTTTCTAGTTCATCAAACAAGCTAAGGAAAGGTTTAGGGGCATCAAAACACCATTTGAGGTGTTTACGGTTTTTGGGTTTACGGTTCTTGAATGTCCCAGAACCGTAAACTCAAGTTTATGGCCAAAAGTCATGATTTTGGGTTCCTTTGTCCATGCATGCAAGTATCTAAGCTATATCTAAGCATTAGAGAAGGTTTGGAAGTGTTTTCGGGACTTCTAAACCCCTTATAGGAGTTTACGGTTTTGGGAGGCTCCCCAAACCGTAAACACATGCATGTTGGGGTATTTGGATGATTCAAACTTGAGATGGCATGAATACTAAGTTAAACAACAAGTTAGGAAGATTACCTTTGATTTTTGAGCTTGAATGAGGTGATCTTTTGGCCAAACCTGATTTTAGAGAGAGAAAGCTCCAAGGTGGGAAAAGGCTCTAAAGGTGGACACTCCTTCTTTATATATGGCTGCCTAGTGGGGACCCACCATACACTGTCGTTTAAACGGAGCTAAATGTTTTTACCGGTTAAACTAACCGTAACCCGACTTAGTTGTTTTTATTCCGTCATTATATATTATTTATTTTAATAACTCAAAATGAATTATTTTAATAAATAAAGTTAACGGAAAATTTTAATAGAACTAACTTTTATTAACGGAAACGGGTTACAGTGACGGAGTAAATTTCGGGTTGTCACATCATCCCCCCGTTAGAGGGAATTTCGTCCCGAAATTCAGAATTCAAGTAGTTACGTTATTACAACACAACTAAGCAAAAAGATGAGGATAATTAAGTTTCATTTGATCCTCGCGCTCCCAAGTGAACTCTGCTCCTCGTTTGGCGTTCCAGCGAACCTTCACAATCGGGATGCGGCTTTGCTTCGTTCGTTTGACCTCTCGGTCCATGATCTCCACAGGTTCTTCCATGAAGTTGAGGCTCTCATTGACCTCGATTTCATCGAGTGGAATTATGAGAGTCTCTTCGGATAGACACTTTTTCAAGTTCGAGACGTGGAAGGTAGGATGCACATTACTAAGTTCGCGGGGTAGATTGAGTTTGTAAGCTACGGGGCCGATTCTAGCGAGAATCTCAAAAGGCCCTATGTATCTTGGATTCAGCTTTCCGCGCTTTCCGAAGCGTATCAAGCCTTTCCAGGGTGAGACTTTCAAAAGGACTCGGTCTCCCACCTGGAATTCCAAGGGTTTCCTTCGTTTGTCTGCGTAGCTTTTCTGTCGGTCTCTTGAGGCTTTAAGTCGTTCTCGGATTTGTACGATCTTTTCGGTGGTTTCGCGGATGATTTCTGGACCGGTGAGAGAACTGTCAGGAACTCGTCCCTTAGCTAATTGAGTGTCGCCTACCTCGGCCCAGCACAGAGGGGATCTACACTTCCGGCCGTAGAGGGCTTCGAATGGGGCAGCTTTGATGCTTGTGTGATAACTGTTGTTATAGGAAAACTCGACTAGGGGTAAGTGGGTATCCCACACCTTACCAAAGTCGATTACACAGGCTCGCAGCATATCCTCCAAGGTTTGAATAGTTCTCTCACTCTGTCCATCGGTTTGAGGATGGTATGCTGTGCTCATATCCAGTTTAGTTCCAAGAGCCTTCTGTAGTGACTGCCAGAACCTTGAGGTGAACCTGCTATCCCGATCGGAAATAATGGACACAGGTACACCGTGCAGTCGGACCACCTCTTGGATGTAAATTCGCGTAAGTCTCTCCATTTTGAAATTTTCCTTGATAGGAAGGAAGTGAGCGGATTTGGTTAGCCGGTCGACAATTACCCAAATGGTGTCGTACCCACTCGGAGATTTGGGCAATTTGGTAATGAAATCCATAGTAATTCTCTCCCACTTCCATTCAGGTATCACTGGCTGTTGGAGAAGACCCGAGGGTTTCTGGTATTCGACCTTGACCTTAGCGCAAGTAAGGCACTTATTCACGAAGGTAGCGATTTCCGCTTTCATGTTAGGCCACCAGTACGATTTCTTGAGATCCAGGTACATCTTATCTGAACCTGGGTGAATGGAATATCGAGTGTTGTGTGCTTCTTTCATGACCAAGTCTCTGAAACCACCGTGTCGCGGTGTCCAGATCCGGTCCATGAGGTAGTAAGCTCCGTCATCCTTGACTACCAGATTTTTATCCATTCCTCGCAGGGACTCTCCCGCCACATTTTCCGGTTTCAAAGCTTCGAGCTGTGCTCCCTTAATTTGTGCGGGTAGATGCGAATGGATAGTCATGGTTAGGGACTTGACTCTTCGCCCAGAATATTCCTTCCGACTTAGGGCGTCTACTACTACATTGGCTTTACCCGGGTGGTAACGAATTTCACATTCGTAGTCATTGAGTAGCTCGACCCACCGTCGTTGTCTCATGTTGAGCTCCTTCTGGTTGAAGATGTGCTGGAGGCTTTTGTGGTCGGTATAGATGGTGCTCTTTGTACCATACAGATAGTGTCTCCATATTTTTAGGGCGAACACGACCGCTCCTAGCTCGAGGTCGTGCGTGGTGTAGTTGACTTCGTGTGTCTTCAGCTGCCTTGAGGCGTAGGCGATGACCTTACCTCGTTGCATCAGAACACAGCCGAGCCCCTGATTGGATGCATCGCAATATACTACGAAGTCATCTGTCCCTTCGGGGAGGGACAGTATCGGCGTGGTGCACAAGGCTCGCTTCAGGGTTCGGAATGCCTTCTCTTGTTTTTCTTCCCAGTCAAAGTCCACGCCTTTCTGGGTCAATGCCGTAAGAGGCTTCGCAATCCGAGAGAAATTCTGAATGAATCTTCGGTAGTAGCCAGCGAGGCCTAGAAATTGGCGAATTTCTGTAGGCGTCTTCGGTGCTGACCAGTTCTCAATAGCTTTAATCTTGGATAGGTCCACGTGGATTCCTTCTTTGCTAACCACATGTCCTAAGAATTCGACTCTTCGGATCCAAAATTCGCACTTTGAGAACTTTGCGTAAAGCTTCTCCGATCGTAGAGTTTCCAGGACCTGTCGCAGATGATCGCTATGCTCTTCCTCACTTCTAGAGTAGATAAGTATATCATCAATGAAGACGATGACGAACTGATCCAAGTAAGGACGGCATACTCTATTCATCAAGTCCATGAAGACTGCGGGCGCATTGGTCAGTCCGAACGGCATCACTACGAACTCGTAGTGCCCGTAACGAGTCCGGAAGGCTGTCTTCGGAACATCCTCCTCGAGCACTCGCAACTGGTGATACCCGGACCTTAGATCAATTTTGGAAAAGTAACTCGCCCCTTGCAGTTGATCAAATAAATCGTCTATACGAGGAAGGGGATAACGGTTCTTGATTGTCAGCTTGTTGAGTTCTCTGTAGTCGATGCACATGCGGAACGATCCGTCTTTCTTCTTTAAGAACAAGACTGGTGCTCCCCAGGGTGAGAAGCTTGGTCTTATAAAGCCCTTGCTGAGCAGTTCGTTAAGTTGGCCGGATAGTTCTTACATCTCAGCAGGCGCTAGACGATAGGGCGATTTAGCTACGGGGGTAGCTCCTGGAATTAAGTCGATTCGGAACTCGACTTGTCGTTTAGGAGGTAAGCCTGGAAGTTCCTCTGGAAAGATGTCAGGGAAGTCGCACACGACAGGGAAATCTTTGAGTTCTTTCGTCTTCCGGCTCGTGTCGACAACGTGTGCAAGGAATGCGCGATATTCCTTGTGCAAGTATTTCTGAGCTTGAACGCTCGAGATGATGCGAAGGCTCGTACTGGGTTTGTCTCCGTAGATCATCAAGGTTTCATTGTTGGGCAAGTTCAAACGGATGGCTTTGTCGAAACACAGGATGTCGGTATGATGGAGACTCAACCAGTCCATGCCTATGATGACATCAAAGCTCTTGATTGCTACGGGTATGAGATCGATAGGAAACGAATGATTATCTAGCGTGAGGGTACAACCCATGTAGATTTCGTTAGAACTTTCCGTCTTGCCGTTAGCCATTTCTACGACGAAGGTTTCTTTCAGTGATTGCGGTGATTGTTTGAGTAAGTGTTTAAAGTTTTGATTTACGAAACTTCTTTCTGCCCCACTATCGAATAGAATACAAGCATAAGAGTTATCAAGAAGGAACGTACCCGTGACTACGGTGGGGTATGCTACAGTCTCATTATGGCCAATAGCAAGTAGTCTACCTGCTCCTCCCGCGTTGCCAGCCTTTGGACAATTTCTTTTGAAATGTCCGACTTCGCCACAGCCATAGCAGGCCTGGCTTGCTCCCGAACTGGGAACTTGGGAAATAGGTTTGGGAGGTGCTCTGCAGAACCGAATGGAGTGGCCCTTCCGATCGCAATTGGTGCAGTGCATTTCACGGCAGGGGCCGTTATGATGGAAGGCGCACTTATCGCACTTGGGTAGATTCCCCGCATATGTTTTGGCGAGCACAGGGGCAGTAGGAGTAGTGGCAGCATGAACAACCACCATTTGCTGGTTACTGAAGAGGATTTGACTGATTTCCCCTTCTTTCGATCTCCCCGTTTTCTCTTGTTGTCGGAGGCGTGAGTTGGAGCAGTAGTGATGGTTGTGGTTGTTGATGGAGCACGGGGAACTTCATGATCGATAAGCATTTGGGCCAACTCCTTAGCACTTTCGAAGGTCGTTGGTCGTGATGATAGAACGTTCCCACGATACGGAGGCACTAGGCCCCCGATGTATCGCTCAATCTTTTTGGCTTCCGAGGGGATCATGTTAGGGCATAGGGCTACCAGTTCGCAGTACCGGGTTGTGTAAGCAACTATGTCGGAACCCTGCATTTTGAGATTCCAGAGTTCCTCCTCCAATTTCTGAATTTCTCCCTTTGGGCAGTACTCTGTCATCATTAGGTCTTTCAGTGTATCCCAACCCATGGCGTTAGCTGCTACCAGGGAGAGGGCTTTGACATGGCCATTCCACCACGTTAGGGCCCTTTGGGTAAGGGTACAAGTAGCAAACTTTATCTTGCTCCCTTCGGGGCAGGAGCACATTTCGAATACTGCTTCGGTTCTTTCGAACCATTGGGTTAGGGCGAGGATTCCCCCGGTCTCGTTGAAGTAGGTAGGCTTGCAACTGATGAAATCTTTGTAGGTGCATTCCCGAGCACGGGGGTGGGTTTCACCTTGGCTAGAGTTAGTGCCTAGTCCACCTCCACTGGCACCACCGGAATTGACTTGCGCCAGAGCGGCGGTCACGGCTGCAGTCACAACTGTTTGGAACAACACCGGGTCGAACTGCGGAGGAACCGGCGGTGTAGGTGGTGGTGGTGGAGCTTGAGTTGCGGGGGTTCTCCTGGTTGGACGCTTGCGAGGCGGCATCCTGAACTGAAAGGTTACGAAAACGATGACAATAGTAAGAATTGGTTTGTAAACATGATAAGAGTGTTTCTTGGATTAACTCTCTATAGTCTAACAAACAAAGGGAAATGTACCGCTAGGTTAGGGACACCCAAAAGTACAACTTCCCCATCGATTAGATACTGCCAATATTACTGGTATTACTGATGTGTAATGAGTTCGGGAAAGGAAATGACCCATCAGGAGGTCTTACATCAAACCATCAAGGAAAATGTTGGCAGTTTAGTAGTCTAGCTAGAGTACTTCCAAAGTTAGGAATGTTTACAGGCATGTACTCTATTGACTATAGAAAGGAGGCTATTCCTTAATCAGAAGAGAGGGATGAGTTGGCATCTTTTACTGGCGACGGGGATCCTTTGGGGCAAACCCTAAGATCAGCCAGTTGGCGCACAACTCCCTGAAGATGTCGCTCGTGTGTCCTCTGACGTGCTCGGAGTTTCATGACTTCCGCTCGGGATGCGGCTATGCCATTTACGCGAGAGTGGGGAAAGGAAAATTGATAGGCGCGCTAATCTAGGATACTTATATGACGATCGTTATTAGTCGACCCAATATTTGCATAGTGCATACCAATTACATGTAATCAAAGCAGAATAGACCTTCGAATAAGTGACCCTAACTCCAAGCCCACAATCAAACAAGAACAGGAAATGAAGCAAAGGTCACAGATTCTAAGTCTATAACGCCTTAGTCACATGTAACCGTGGTGTATCCACTTAGCAACTATTGCCCTACTAGTAACGACCCTTTTAGTTCTCACATATGTTGTAACTAGAATGCAGAATACTCCTATAGTATTCTTGTTCTGATGTTCTTGTAGCAGTATTGGTAAGTTTTAGACTTGTTGCAACACCACAACCATTCTTAGGCACATGCTAGCCACTCCTAGGAAAATGTAGTTGATCAGGCTACATCCGCCTAGTTTTGGCCATATGTCTCTAAGCCTAATTGTGTTGTTCAACAATCTTAATACTTTTGTTCTGTTCTAGTATGATACTGACCCTTTGTATGAATGAATGTATATATATACTTAGTTAAATATTTTATTATTTAAAAGTATATATTCTTGTTCAGAGTGTTTTAGTCCCGATGTGTTTATAGTTTGTATATCTTTTATGGGTTGATATACTTGATTCACTATAAACAGTGCTCTGATACCAATCTGTCACACCCCAAAACCGAGAACGGCGGAATACGTTCTGGGGTGGAGGACGTCTTGTACAGTATCATAACAAAGCATAATAGTAAAGACAAGCAACAACATCCATTGCATTAAGATAATAATTGTATACAATCGTGTTCAGTACAAATGTTAGACACCAAAAATACAATCAAAATAAAGTGGAGTCTTATGTGTGCTCCGTCTTCTCAAAAGCTGCATCCGTACCTGTCTACTGATGACCTGAGAATACAAGTTATTTTGAAAACGTTTATCAGCATAAAGCTGGTGAGTTCATAAGTATTTAGTGTCATTTCCTGTATAAAAATGTTCATAATTATACATTGTAAAAGAAAGTTTCGGTGTTCGAAAATAGTATGAGCCCTAGAAAACCCTATGTTTTCCAGCAAAAGTAGTCTTCACCAAGACCCAATGGTTTGTTTGTTCCTTTGATAATGTACAAGTTTTCCCAGTAGTTAATAGTTTGAAAATATAGTTTGACTTTATCCATGTATAGTAATGAGAAAAATGTTTTACCCCAACAGTATCACTGTCGGCCATATGTAATGAAATGCAGAGTCCAGGTAGTATTAAATGTACAATACTCCTCAGGGAGTCCGTTGCCTTTAATTTTTAAAGTATTAATTAAAGGTTTGAATGTGAACTCGTACGTAACCATGCTGATTGACGATCGAATCCCTTTGACCCTCCGAGTCATATGTAAATGTGACATTTTGTCACCCCTGGGCCTAGACGGCTCGGACTGTAGCTAGCAGTCGGGATGTGGGAGTGTCTGTCCCGTATAGATCTATACATATAATGCCCACTCTCCCTCCAGGAGACTCTGGTTACGCGGTGATAGCACAAAGATGTGTCGTATCGAGAAATAGTATGTCACATTCTATTTTAGTAAGTTCTCTTGTATAGTATGTAGTGTTCTCTTTGTATTGTACATAGTGTTCTCCTTGTGTAGTATATAGTGTTCTCTTGTATAGTATATAGTGTTCTCTTGTATAGTACATAGTGTTCTCTTGTATAGTACATAGCATATATTGACTCACAACTGAACTGACTCTGGTAGTTGTCATGGCAATAGTAGCATTGAGTAGTATCCCTTAACTATACCTATTATAGTTAAATAGTATTGTTGGTTGCATGTCTTTGATATCCAAAGGCATTGAACTGATATGAAAACTTTTATATCTTACCCAAATATATGAGATATATAACTAAGAATTCAACGAGAGTCGGACTAATAACAAAATACCCTAAGCCCACAATCAAACAAGAACAGGAAGTAAGGTGAGTTATTAGTCCTAAGTCCTTCAAGTCTTACTTATATAAATATATTGGTGTAGATATGGTTTGGGAATAAAAATAGTTTAAAAGAATTTTTGAAAATAGTTTTATAGTGAATTAACATGAAAATGAATTTAGTAAGCATTTGAAAACAGCTTAATCGGCAATATAGTTGAAAATATAGAAAATCCCTTTTTGGTGGTAAAAACAGTTAATAGTGTAGAAAATCCTTTTGGTTGCAAGTTATAGTTCACATGTGATTGATACGATAACTTAGTTGATTCAACTTGTATTCCCCCCCCCCCCATAAAACAGTTAAAAACATTTAAAAAGGTTCATTTAGGGGTATGAACTCACTTGTAGTGAGTGAAGTGGATGGAAACGCCGGGTAGGATGCTAGGTGTCACGTGAGGACGTGAACACACACACGAATCCTATGTAACATGTAGTGATGTATAAAGTATCTAATTAGTTGTGTAATCACTAATTAAGTGAGTAAAGGCACTTTAATGTAAGAAAACACTTTGTTTCAAGTGTTAGGAGTGCTAAAGGTGGCATCTAAGGAGTGTATGGCCTCACTATGGAGTTTACACTTCACTTGGCCACACTTAAGTGTGTTTACGGTTGGGAGACCATTTCCCCCATGAGTTTACGGCCGTAAACTCATGGAAATGGTGAGTTTGTGTGTCTAGAGGTCTCATGCATCACAAGGAAGGTTCCTAGGATCAATTCGAGGGCTTGGGAAGTGATTAGGGTTCAATTGGGTACCCCCTTGGAGTTTACGGTCCTTGGACCACTCCTTGGGAGTTTACGGTCGTAAACTCCAGGAGTTTACGGTCGTAAACTCTAGGGTTTACGGCCGTAAACCCTTGACCACTTCGACTATTTCATGTTTTAGGGTCCTAAGCTCATCTACACTAGTTTCTAGTTCATCAAACAAGCTAAGGAAAGGTTTAGGGGCATCAAAACACCATTTGAGGTGTTTACGGTTTTTGGGTTTACGGTTCTTGAATGTCCCAGAACCGTAAACTCAAGTTTATGGCCAAAAGTCATGATTTTGGGTTCCTTTGTCCATGCATGCAAGTATCTAAGCTATATCTAAGCATTAGAGAAGGTTTGGAAGTGTTTTCGGGACTTCTAAACCCCTTATAGGAGTTTACGGTTTTGGGAGGCTCCCCAAACCGTAAACACATGCATGTTGGGGTATTTGGATGATTCAAACTTGAGATGGCATGAATACTAAGTTAAACAACAAGTTAGGAAGATTACCTTTGATTTTTGAGCTTGAATGAGGTGATCTTTTGGCCAAACCTGATTTTAGAGAGAGAAAGCTCCAAGGTGGGAAAAGGCTCTAAAGGTGGACACTCCTCCTTTATATATGGCTGCCTAGTGGGGACCCACCATACACTGTCGTTTAAACGGAGCTAAATGTTTTTACCGGTTAAACTAACCGTAACCCGACTTAGTTGTTTTTATTCCGTCATTATATATTATTTATTTTAATAACTCAAAATGAATTATTTTAATAAATAAAGTTAACGGAAAATTTTAATAGAACTAACTTTTATTAACGGAAACGGGTTACAGTGACGGAGTAAATTTCGGGTTGTCACAGGGCATTTCAGCACAGATTGCACTGCTACTACCACCACCACCCAGACATCATATCTGATTTTCTTCCATTGCAATCAGAGGGGCCACAAGAAGGCCAACTGTCTGAGTTTAGATTCAGGAGGACTAGTAACAACACCTACCCCCAACGACTCTGAGGAACACTGATGGCCGCTAAGGCAAGGCATAGGCTCCAGTTGTTCAGAGCAGTGCATTTCAGCTGACAGCCGAGGAGGCTCGTGCATCACCTGATGTGGTCACTGGTATGTAGCTTCTTCTTATCTTCTTATTTATATTATTTTTCATGCTTATATGTTGTATTGTTGTTTAGGGTCATTCCTCGTGAACGGTATTCTTGCGTTGGTCCTATTCAATTTGGGGGCTACCCGATCTTTTATATCCCTTGCGTTTAGCAGAAGGTTCGACGATGTCCCTGGAGAGTTGGATTATCCACTAGAGGTTGAGATTGTGGATGACCGTCCAGTGCGAGTGTCGAGGGTTCACCGGGGATGCACTTTGGATTTGTTCAGTGGGCAGTATCCAATTGATTTGGTTCTGATTCCCCTATAGGAGAGCAAGGTCATTGTGGGGATGGATTGGTTGAGCCTCAATTGGGCAATGATTGATTGTGGGATTCAGTTAGTATGTGTTCGGACCCCAAGTGGGGGAGAGTTGGTGATCCACGGTAAGGGTGCTCAGCGTGGGTCGGCTCTCTGTTCGGCAGCCAGGGCCAGACATTATCTTCAGCAGGGATGTTCCAGGTTTGTGGCTTATGTGATGGATACTCGGGAGAAGGGTGAGGTGACCATTGATGATGTACCGATCGTTCGGGAATACCCAGATGTGTTACCGGAGGATTTGTTGGGAGTGCCTCCGGAGAGGCAGGTGGAGTTTCGGATTGACTTGGTCCCAGGTGTGGCTCTAATAGCCAAAGCACCTTATCGGTTAGCACCTCCAAAGATGTAGGAGTTGTCTATACAGCTGCAGGAGCTGCTAGACAAGGGATTTATTCGGTCGAGCATGGGGAGCGTTAATCTTATTTGTGAAGAAGAAGGATGGGACGCATCGGATGTGTATTGACTACCGAGAGCTGAATAAGCTAACGGTGAAGAACTGTTACCCACTTCCAAGGATCGACGATTTATTTGATCAGCTTCAGGGTGTATCTTGGTTCTCCAAGATCGACTTACGTTTGGTTTATCACCATATGAGGGTCAAAGATGAGGATATGCAGAAGACGGCCTTTCGGACTCTTTATGGCCATTACGAGTTCGTGGTGATGTCTTTCGGGCTCACCAATGCTCCAGCCGCATTCATGGATCTGATGAATCGTGTCCAGGAGCAACATGAGGAACATCATGAGGAGAATCTGAGGGAGGTATTAGAGACTCTGAGGAGGGATAGACTGTACGTGAAGTTCTCTAAGTGTGAGTTCTGGTTGCGCGAGGTGCAGTTTCTGGGGCACCTTGTCAACCACAACGGTATTCTAGTCGATCCGGCCAAGATTGAGGCGGTGATGAGGTGGGAAGTTCCGATGTCTCCATCTGAGATTTGGAGTTTCCTTGGATTGGCAGGTTACTATCGAAGATTCATTTAGAATTTCTCCAAGATAGCGGTTCCTTTGACCAGGCTGACAAAGAAGATTTTCACATTTCGTTGGGGGCCTCAGCAGCAAGCATCTTTTGAGACCTTGAAATAGAAATTATGTGAGGCACCGATTATGACCCTGCTAGAGGGTGTTGAGGACTTTATGGTATATTGTGATGCTTCGATAATAGGTTTAGCTGCAGCGTTCATGCAGCGGGGTCATGTGATTGCACACGCTTCAAGGCAGCTGAAGCCTCATCAGGAGAATTATCCTATGCACGATTTGGAGTTGGGGGCAGTGGTGTTTTCCCTCGATATTTGGCAACATTACCTCTATGGGGTCTGCTGTACTATCTATACGGATCACAAGAGCCTGAGGTATTTGATGGATCAGCCAAATCTGAACATGAGGCAGTGCGTATGGTTAGATGTGGTGAAGGATTATGATTATGAGATCCTTTATCACCCGGGGAAGGCCAACATGGTGGTCGATGCTCTCAGCCGCAAGGCTGTTGCAGCTCCGATCAAGGATTTATGTTTGACGATGACAATGATTGCCCCATTATTAGAGCAGATTCGAGAGGCTCAGATTGAGGTTATTAAGGAAGAGCACCAAAAGAGTGAGTGCATTGTGGGACAGGTGGCTTCCTTCTATTATGATATTCGAGGGTTATTAACTCTCCATCGGAGGGTGTGGGTTCCGTTTTGGGGTGGTGTGTGGCATATTTTGATGGAAGAGGCGCACAAGTCGAGATTCTCTACTGATCCCAGAGCGACAAAGATGAATAGAGATCTCCAACCTGGTTATTAGTGGCCATGAATGAAGCGATATGTGGCATGGTATGTGGAGAGGTGCTTGACTTGCAGGAAATTCAAGGTCAAGCATCAGTGACCCCATGGAACAATGGAGCCGTTGGATATTCCCGTTTGGAAATGGGAAGAGATTACGATGGATTTTATCACTAAATTGCCTCTGACGGTGCGCGGAGTGGATTCGATATGGGTCATTGTGGATCGATTGACCAAGATCGCTCATTTTAACCCGATCCAGGAGAGTATCTTTGTGGATAAGTTGGCAGACATCTACATTCAAGAGGTTGTGGCACGCCATGGGGTGTCGGTTTCTATGGTCTCGGATAGGGATGTCCGGTTCATTTCTAGATTCTGGAAGAAATTCCACGAAGAGTTGGGTACTCGTTTTCACTTCAGCACGGCGTTTTACCCGCAGACGGGTGATCACAGTGAGCGGACCATCCATACATTAGAGGATATGTTGCGAGCATGCGTTCTGGATTTCGGCGGTAGTTGGGATACGTATCTTCCGTTTGCGGAATTTTCGTATAACAACAGTTATCATGCCAACATCGATTGACCTCCTTTTTGTTGGGTTTTAGTATACTACAACATCCTATGGTGCACATACAACCCTAAATGCTTTGGATCTATGTTTTCTCTAATTATATATGCAATGTTGTTTCCAAAGCATGAAGCCTACAACTAGCATACAATTGATATAAACAACATAAATATGAGTTATAGAATTACCTCTTATTGTAGCTTGTAGTTTTGGCCTTTAAGAACTTAGTGCCTCAAATGTTGCACCTCATACGGTTCACAACACACCCTTGAACAATTGGATAACTTGAGAGAGATTACTAGGCACACAAATCGGTTATGGACTCCAAGAACACTTGTTGTAACCGATTTTAGCCATGGGGTTATGTATATATATATGTAGAAATCCAAAAGTCATGGGTAAACCCTAATCCATACACTTTGGGTTATGATCCATATTTCATGTGGGCTAACTCTTCATGGAAACTTACATAAACTTAGCCCATTATGGATCATTAGCCCAAACAATATATATATATATATATACATATATATATATATATATATATATATATATATATATATATATATATATATATATATATATATATATATATCATTGATTTACATAATCAGTCCCCGTTAATTTAATTAGTCTCTTTTGATCACTAAATGAATTCCAAATTAATTCTTGATGAATACTAGTTAAATAATATGATTTCATATTAATATATTAGAACTTATAATATATTAATAAATCATAAATAACCTCTTACTCAAATATCCATCCTATCAAATTGTCCTGGTGATATGCAACCCGAAATGGACCATGCTACTCTTGGGTCAAGTACATACCAATTATAGTTATGGGCTTAGACACCTAATCCAACAGTCTCGCACTTGGATAAGTCTAATAACTATTATTGCAAGTACGACTCCACAACCCGACTAGCAATCGTAGCTCTTAAAAGTCGTTGTCGAAATCTGACCTAGTCAATGACACGTCCATTAGATAAGGGGTCATATATTCCTCCATTCTACAAGATATCATATGGACCGAGACATGGATTATAATCATTCTCTCTGTCCATCTGTTGTTTCCCGATTTCCGATTTATGACGACCGACTAATTGAACAAATCAAATCAGTCCAGGCTTGGCCAAGCACTTAGGTTTGTCATCACTAAATCATCGAGGGGCCCATAGATATCGCTTTTATCCGTCTAAGGGTAAAAGGAATGGATAAACTTCAACTCAAATGCTTGCTTGTACTTACTCATAAAATCACACACAACAATATGTTTTATAAGACCAAGTTACTGGTGCGTTTACATATGTCAATGTGCAACCGACTTGTAAACTACAACTCACATGTCTTGGTTTCAAGAATATAAGATATTATCGTCTCACAATCACTCGTGATAAAATCCATGAAGTGATTCAGATGAGCGTGGGTTTAATCCAATACTCAAATCTTATTACATGAGTACTCATGAACACTGCAGCAAACTTGTGCTATGTCTAAACGCCTTTAGACAATCTACAGACCCATTCATGACAGTCTAGCTTCAATACCTACTTCCAAAGTATGATCGACTATGGATGGTTTGAATAACCTAGTTATCCGGGAAGTCAAAACATGCAAAGTGAAACACAAAAATAATTGAATCCAATATGGTCTCAGAACTTATGAATATAAATAAAACACCTTTTATTTAATCACCATATTGATTACACATTATTCATTGTATAATGTTTCAATTAATCAACTTAATACTTGAATTAAAACAATAGTTATGCCATGCTCGAAGCATGCACACTAAGTTTGCCTATGGTCCTCTCTTTGTGAAATAGATCAATGGACAACACTTCAATGATGCTCATTTCACAATTCCAAATCCTTATCGTAAATGTAAGAATACCAAATTCTTGCCATTTGCTATAATTTGTTTAGATTCTAAACTTATATGCAATGATCCTCTTGTAATGACTATGCACAAAAGTCACAGAGACTTGGCAACAGATATTACAAAGTATTCCAATGGAGAACAATTCCATGGAAAAGAAGTCTCACATTCAAAGTACATTCCTATGAACATCCTTATTGCATTAAGTTTTCTAATCATACACAGATTTAAAGAATAGCTTCCACTTATGGAAACATTTCCATATTCCCATTTTGACTATCACTTCTGAACAAGAGTTGCCTCTTCTCAGAGTATGTCAATATGGTCCTTCCAAAATTCAGAATATACTTCCAACTGTCCATAAGCAACCAATATTTGGTAAACCTCAGATTGTCCTCGACAATTGCTTAACCATTTTAGTCATATCTCGTTCTAGTCCCTTTCCCCTCTTAATGCCCTAGGCATTTGGAACATTAGAACAGGTTAATATAATAACATATGTAATCGATCCTATATCCGAAGCATATGGAATATGATTCATAATGGTTTACATAAAGACATGATACTTTACCAGTCTCTCGCTATAATATTTCCACATATAGAATTACCTTATGTTGAATCATTTCAACATAACATTCACATATGTCCATGACTAAATTTTATTAAAATCGGAATGAAGTAAGAATTCCTCTCCCTTAATTATAGCAAAACAACTTTTCAAACCCTGCATCGTTGCGAATTGAAATTTTTTGTTTTCTATAATTAACATTGCTAACTCGTAACACTTACCATAATAATTATGCTCCTACTAGCATAATAATTATTATCTTATTAGCATAACACTTATGCTCCCACTAGCTTTCACATGTACCCAGAAATAAGCTGGACTTCTAGAAATCAATACTTATTAACTTTCTTACCAAAGTTCAGATTTCTGATACGAGATTCTTCGATAAGACTTTATCTAGGCTTCTCAAATTCATACACCTTTCCTTAGATAGCTCACATGTGTGTCTAAATAATTTTAGAACTTACAGCCATAAGTCTGAAATGTTTAGACCTTTTTCCATTTCTCACAATTCGAACTATGAAGAGGGATGCCGTAATCATAATCGAATTTGAGAATGCAAATAACACAATTGCTATCTCCTTAAAATCTACTTAGTGAAAGCATTTCCTCACAATCATTTTCATGAATTGGAGAGAAACCTTATGACACTTAGATTTTATGGTATATGTGTTCCTATCCATGTGAATTTGTCATAACCATAATCACAAGACAAGGTTAGTGACAAATCCAAACTCATATGGACTGAACTTGTTTAATCTTAATTTCTTGCCTCCTGGCAACACAAGGGCCTACCCTTGCTTCCAAGTTGTTATGCAAACAACTGAGAACTCATAGAACTCACATGCATAGTCAACTTTAACTGGAATAGGCACAAAAACAAGAATATGTCAACACGATAGGTTACCAACCTCAAGTCGTGTGCTAGTGATTGAAAACAGGCTTACTCTTGATTAGTTCTTGAAACTATTAAAGATCATTAAGACTCCCACTGTCCTCTTGACATATAAGATTCTCTTGTCAAGAAACATTCCTTGACAAACAAATATTCAAGAGTTAGTGCGGTTTCTTATCAAGACAAACACTTCACACAATTGGCCTTAGTTGGTCTTTGCTTTATGCAAAACATACCAATTGACCAATTTCAAATGTACAAGAGTAACAAACATTTTACTCTACATTTGATGAGTGTTATAAACTTTCCTTAATATATGTCACTCAATTTACAATCTTGGAGTACGACTCTAAGACTTGATTTTGGAACGAAGTATGATTCATCTTTTGATTTAACCATTTCAACAATTCACGATTCCTCTTCTTAGCCATACAAATGCACTAAGATGTCCTTAGAGGATCAATTGTGATATGGTTTCACAATCACTAAGATAATCATAAAACACGATACTCAAGTACTCTCCCTTCTTCTCAGATTGGAGAAACTTTTATCTTCCTGCCTAATTTGATTCTTCTTATTCGTTCTGCCATATATTGAAACTTTTCAAATGATTTAGAATTACACTTAATCTTGTAAGCATAACCATATTTACTAAACTTTAGTAAATCATGACGAATATTCTTATCGTTCTTTGTTGGTGGACCTGACCAGCGCACAACCAAGTGTACCCGATCCCCTAGTCCTTCACTTGACTCACATATACATGTGAAAAAAGAATTAGTCCTAATATCCTAAAGACGAAGGTTCTCATTCATCACACGACACAAGTTGCATGATTCCAAGTTTCTATCCAATTGAAACTTGGGCGATAAGAATCTTTCCTTATTTGGTAAATTATGACACTACCACAAACGAAGGAATCAAATACATTTTTCCAATATTGTTATCAATGGAAACATATAAACAACAATTTTCACCAATGCCATTGTAAGGAAACTTAAAATAAGATAAATTTCAAAAAAATTTCTTTATTTATAAAAATGCGGAAAATTTTTTCCTTACAATGCAATTACAAATGAAAACTATGTTACTAAATATTGCTAAACAATCTATCATAACTCCTAAGTAGCAGCTCAAATTTCTGATCATTGAACCATGCGATCGAAATCCATCTGATCAGAATCAGCTTACTCTTCCTTTAAGCTTGCTTTCATTTCTTTGATCCTACAAAACATCAAAATGTAATTACATTACATCATTAAGAATCTCCAAATAGGAACTTAATAGAGTTAGATAGTGGACTTACCTGAAGTAGAGTCATACACTCTGACTTTACCATCCTTGTGGTCCTTCAGGTAGATACGGCAGCTTCGCAACCAATGCCCCTTCTCTTGGCAATAGAAACATATGGACTCTTTGGGAATGGTATACGGGACTATCTCAGACTTAGCCTTTCTCTTTACCATTTGGTCAAATGACTTGACCATGGTCGATCCCTTTCCATTAGGAAGAGAAAGCTTTTCTGGACTTTCAATGTTACCATTATCAATGTCCATGGAAGTTTGGGGAGTAGATCTTCCAATCAAATTTGCTTTACCAGTACGCCAAATCATTGTTGATTCAGCAGTAACAAGCAAATAGGTAAGATCGATAAGGGTCATGTCGTGATCTGTCATATAGTAGTCCTTAAAGAACCCGCTGTATGACTTAGTAAGTGATTGAAGAACCAAGTCAACAGCCAACTTCCTTGAAACAACGACACCCAACATTCCCAGCCTGTCAATGTGTGACTTCATCTCCAAGACATGTGTACACACAGACCTTCCATCTTGGTGTTTGCTAGCCAATAGGGCTTGAGTGACCTTGAACCTTTCAAGTCCTTAAACTTGTGGGTTAGGGAGAATTATTGGAGGAGGTGGAGGAAATGAAGTTCCACTACAGCACGAAGAAGGGATTAATCTTTCACCTTGATCGTCTTGTGGAATATCATCTTTATAAATAAAGGATTCGGGAAGACCATAGTAGTCTGAACTAGACATCTACAAGGGAGAAATTCAAGTTTAGTTAATTTAAGTCCTTAATATAACACCCAAATGAAATATTAAGGCTAGGACCCAACACAATATTTTATAATTCGGAAGAGGGATGTCGTAATCCAATTGAAAAATATTTGAAGGTAGGTAAATGACGATTTACCAATTTCCACCAAGAAAAACGAAATTGATTATTAAGTTTTAAATGAATTGAAATTCCTAGATCCTTTGAGATTCATTGAACTTTTCAATGGCATGTTTAAATCTCGATTGTGCCCTTCAAGTTTGTGACTGGGATGCCGAGGATCACAAACAAGGTGTGAATAACCATGCAAATGTGCTTGGTACTCTTAATGTTACATATCACCTAATCAATTTATCGGTTAACCACACACACTCCATTGATCTATGATTAACATCAAGCTACCATTTGCCACACACTGTCAGTCCCAGATTAGTGTGTCGGTTAACCACACACACTCCACTAACGAATTAACAAGGTGCAAAGTGCAATTTCATGGGTTAACACCAAATTCACATTTTTCCTAAGTAACTAAGATTGGGAATTTATAAGTGTTTAGTTACTTGGTATTTTCATTATACTTTTATGAGAATTAATGTCCTATCCTACCCGTTCGGCTAACGACCCTCCACCAGTCAAGGAAGCGGTGGGTGAGAGTGGACACCCATTAAACTGTCATTTTATAGGCAGTAACCTTATTCCCCCCCTTATAGACCGACTTCGTGAATGAGGCCTACTAACGGTAAGACTGACTTGTCTTATACATATATATAATTGTTAACTTATAATTTTATATAGTATAAGGGTGTATTTTAAACTTTTAAAATACTTGGTGGTTTAATCTTTTAATTAAACTATACTCTTAATTTAATTAATCTTAAACCATGTTATTATGGATTTATTAAACTTATCTTTTAATTAAACACTTTAATTAATTTAATAAAGTCCATAAGGTACAATTTGAATTATTCAAATACTTCAAGGTTCTAAATATAAAAAATTCAAAGTTAAAAAACTATTTAATTAATTTTTTTAATTTATGAACCCAAAAGTTACACCTTTTAATTAAAAGGGTTTCAAGATTTTAGAGACTTTTCAAATACCAAAACTTGAGGGCAAGTTTTGTAACTCTTGAAAAACCTTTGATTTCCATAACTTATGAGTTAATGTGTTTTTTATGAAAAACTTTTCATGTTCCATAACTTGAGGACAAGTTATGGAGGACATTAAAAACATTTAAGATCAAATATTTCAATTAACAAAATAATCAAATAATTTATTTATGATCAAGTTAAACTCATAAGTCAAAATAATTCATATCAACAATTTGCAAGAAATTAGCCTAATCATATAAACTAATACAAATCTTGAAAATTTTGACAATTATCTTTTAATTGGATAAGCATGATCACTACCATATCAACAAAATCAAATTTTATGAACTAAAATATTTTGTGGTAATGATCCTAATCCAAAACAGGCCAAAAAAAACCCGAAAATCTGCCATCAGAAGCATCAACTCGTCGAGTACATGAACATGACTCGCCGAGTTGACCTTATACTGAGTGGACTCGTCGAATCAGCCAGTGGACTTGACGAGTTCATCAGTCAGAGGCCAGAAAATCGATTTTTTCAACATTGAAAATTAAGTCATGCATCAAATATAATAGAAAACAATCCTAGGCTCTGATACCACTGTTGGGTTTTAGTCAAGGTTGTAAAAATCGTTCGACGGTAGCTCGACGGTCGACTAGTTTTAAGGGATTAATCGGTCTTGGTAGGGATTAATCGTGGATTAATCAGGGACCATAGATTATTAATAAAATATTAAAATTAATCAAATATTAATATATCTTAAGAAAAATAAGTACTTCAAAATTATAAAATAAGAAATTTTGTAATTTGAAAATTTGAAGATACAAAAATATGAATATTTTGGTATAATATTTGAAAATTTTAAAATTTGAAAATTTTAAAATTTGAAAATTTTGGAGTAAAAAAAAGTTGATTTTTTTGAATTTCTTTTTAAAAATTTTAATTTTTTTTGACTTTTTTTGACTTCTGTTGACTTTTGTTGACCGATTAATCCCTCCAAGACCGATTAATCCCGCCAAACCCGATTAATCCTAAATTTCCGATTAATAACCTAATCCTCGACGGTTGGAGAACGCCAAACGATTAATCCACGATTAATCGCCGATTAATCCCGAATTCTGCAACCATGGTTTTAGTATACTACAACATCCTATGGTGCACATACAACCCTAAATGTTTTGGATCTATGTTTTCTCTAATTATACATGCAATATTGTTTCCAAAGCATGAAGGCTACAACTAGCATACAATTGATATAAACGAGTTATAGAATTACCTCTTGTTGTAGCATTTAGTTTTAGCCTTTAAGAACTTAGTGTCTCACATGTTGCACCTCAAACGGTTCACAACACACCCTTAAACAATTAGATGACTTGAGAGTGATTACTAGGCACACAAATCGGTTATGGACTCCAAGAACACTTGTTGTAACCGATTTTAGCCATGGGGTTATATATATATATATATATATATATATATATATATATATATATATATATATATATATATATATATATATATATATATGAATCCAAAAGTCATGGGTAAACCCTAATCCATACACTTTGGGTTATGATCCATATTTCATGTGGGCTAACTCTTCATGGAAACTTACATAAACTTAGCCCATTATGGATCATTAGCCCAAACAATATATATATATATATATATATATATATATATATATATATATATATATATATATATATATATATATATATATATATATATATATATATATATATATATCATTGATTTACATAATCAGTCCCCGTTAATTTAATTAATCTCTTTTGATCACAAAATTATTTCCAAATTAATTCTTTATCAATACTAATTAAATAATATGATTTCATATTAATATATTAGAACTTATAATATATTAATAAATCATAAATAACCTCTTACTCAAATATCCATCCTATCAAATTGTCCTGGTGATATGCAGCCCGAAATGGACGATGCTACTCTCAGGTCAAGTACATACCAATTATAGTTATGGGCTTAGACACCTAATCCAATACTTTTGAGATTCTCTATGGGAGGAAGTATGGGACCCCGATATGTTGGGGTGAGTTCGGTCAGCGGGTCATGAGAAGTATCAAGGTGGTACTCCAGACGACCGAGATGATTTAGCAGGTTCGTAATTGACTTCAAACAACGCAGAGTCGGCAGAAGAGCAACGCAAACAGATGTCGGTCAAATTTGGAGTTCCAGGTCGGGAATATGGTACTCCTGAAGGTGTCACCTTGGAAATGTGTCATCCGATTCAGGAAGCGGGGCAAGTTAGGCCCCAGATACATTGGTCCTTTTATGGTTTTAGCTCGAGTGGGCACGGTGGCGTATCGTTTAGATCTTCCGGAGGAGCTCAGTCAGATCCACAGTACTTTCCATTTATCTCAGCTGCAAAAGTGTTTGGTTGATGATTTTGCAGTGGTTCTGTTGGAGGATATTAAGGTAGATGACCGCATGAACTACCTTGAGAGACCGGTAGTGATCCTTGACTGAAAGACGAAAACCTTGAGGAACAAGGTCGTAGGTTTGGTAAAGGTGCAGTGGCAGCACTGAAAGGGCTCTGAGTGGACGTGGGAGCCTGAAGAAGAGATAAGAGAGCATTACCATAGGTTATTTGCGGCAGCGGACTTCGAGGACAAAGTCTGATTCAAGTGGGGGAGAATTATAACGCCCGAATCACCAGGTAAAAACTTTCGCTAATTATTCGTTTATTTAACGACCGGACTTGAGTATGCTGGGCATACACAAGATACACACGACGTACTCTGATGCATGCGCGAAGCAGGGTGTCCCCTACGTACGCTGGGCGTACCCATGCGTACGCAAGCCAGTGGCAAACCCTAATATTTTTTAGGGTTTTCACCCTATTTAATCTCATTAAACCCCTCAAGTCCTTCACCTACTCAGACTCCCTTGCATTTTTTAGCTAACCTCGAAACCCTAATCCATTTTCCAAAGAGATTGAGCTTGTGTGTGTTTTGGGTGTATGTGGTGCTTAGTGAAGAAGAAGACGACTAGTGGAGAATCATTGGACAAGGGGAAGCTTGTAGATCCAAAAGTTATTCACCATTTCAATCTTGTTAGAGGTAAAAAGTTCCTACCTTGATGACTCCATGTGTTAGTTCTAGTGTAGGGCTTATTTCTTCATAAAATGGTCCTTAAAGTGTTTCTTGAGAGTATGGGCTACTCGAGAAGGTTATAATGATATATCCTAGGGTTTTTAGTGTCCCTTGAGCATAAAAATGGAGTCTTGATGGGTTAAGTTCAACCATGAAAGGGTTGAAGGTGGTTTCATGAAGTTAGTGTAATAATGTAACGCCCGTGTTTCTACGATAGGCATTAATGATGATGTAATATTCTAGGTCAACCTTTGTAACTCGTTTTGAAGAAATAAAAAGGAATTATGTGATTATTATGTGAATTATGTGTTTTATGCTTAATTATTAGGATTTAATTAATTAAGAATAAAAATAAGCGTCGAAAATAAATAATAGATAAAGCCGATATCTATTAAGAAAGTTGTAGTGGTCGTGACAAGGATTCCGGATATATAAAGAATACCGAAATCCGAGTTATAACGAAGATGTTATGACCTGTCGAAGTTTCGCGACAGAACCGGCACGACACAACGTGACGTAAATAGTGAATTTACGATAGAATGATTTTTAGCCTTGGTGATCTAAATTAAAGTCGTAGTGTTCGTTAAACCGAGAGTATGCATAAAAAGAACGCCCAAATTTGACTTCGTATGAGGAAGTTATGATTTTTCTAAGTTTCAGCTTAGCAGTAGACAGCTAAAAACTCGAATTTTAGATCGAGTGACTTTTAGCCGACACAACCTAAACGAGAATTGAAAGGTCTCATCAATAGTAGTACAACGGTAAAAAGACAGACGAAAACGAACGTCGGATGAAGAAGTTATGAATTTTTAACGGATTTTCATGTCCCGGTCTGTTAAAAATAATAATATAAAAATTCAAGTCAAAATTAGCCAACGGAGTCTAAACGAAAGTTGTAGAGCTTAATTTTACCTACGCGTGCATATAAAGAACGTCAAAAACGGAGCCTGTATGCGAAAGTTATGGATTTTAGAAGTTTGAGACACAAAAATCGAGAAAAATGCCAAAACCGAGGAATTTCGCATGGCTCAACTTCGGCCACGTCACCCTCGCTAGCAGCATGCCGCATGTCTGAATTGCTGAGTCATCCGAGGCCACCTGTCGACGCGTGTCGCACCCTCCTCGCACCGAAGGCTCGGCCAATCAGAAGCCACCTCGTGCCTTCTCCGTGTCTCGGTCTCGCAGCACCACGTGTCCGAGCCTCGCATCCGACTCCTGGCACCCTCGCATGCGAGCCACGTGCCCCCCCTCGGTCCGAAGCCTCCCCTATAAATAGAAGGGTGCGAACCCTCCCGGTGATAATTTGGAAAATTGCCATTTTTCACCCTAAACTCAATATTTCTTTCATTTCAACTTCCCCCAAAGCCCCGGTATCATACCAAACACCCGAAACACGTCCCGAAGAGCCCGAGAAATTTATCTTTTCGGTTTTGAAGCCCAACCCTCGCAGAGCCCGATTTTTCATTAAAGCTCCCGGTTTTATCAGAAACGATTGTTTTAGGAAACGAAGTGTTGCCCGATTATCGTTAAATCAAGTGAGTGTATAGTCACTTTCATCTTACACATAGATATGAAGTATTTTATATAAAATACGTGCTATGTGAATATATATTGTTTGTTTATTTGAGATGGATGTTGAATGAATGATTTATACAGGTTTTTAAATAATTTAAACTGTATATGTATTTTATATCTACAAAAATGTTGGGTAAAACATGGGTAGATGAAATAGTTGGTATGTGATGAAAGATGAGTTGGATAAATGAGATGATCGGTGATATAGATCATGAGATGAGGGTGAGTGGTAATATATGAGAGAAGCACTTACCCAAACGTTGGCCCCCGTCATTCAACAGAGTATGAATGACAACCATGGACTCTTCTAGACGGTCTGTGGAACACTAGCAGGCTCGCAACCTGTAAGTGTGTGAACTATATGTTCATCAGTTGTACTCTAAAAACCCATTGACATGTATTGCAGGTGGATTCCCGTGAATAATGTTGTCGATAAATGAGAGCTATGGACTTAGCACATGTTGTATAAACCTTGGCAGCTATGGACTTCGTGCCTATTTGACATAAATTGCTGAGGAAAAGCAGTGTTGTCACCCCGATGTTTGCCTTATTTGACATAAATTGCTGAGGAAAGCAGTGTTGTCACCCCATTGGTTGCCTTATTTGACATAAATTGTTGAGGAAAGCAGTGTTGTCACCCCGATGGTTGCCTTATTTGACATAAATTGCTAAGGAACCCCCGAAGCAATGTTGTCGCCCTGATGAAAATCCTTAGGCTAGGTCCCTTGTGATAGTTGTTTTAGGGACGTAAAGTGAGGATAACGAGAATGGGTAATCAGGGTTATTCTTGGTTGATGAAATTAATATATTTATCGTTGAATGGTGAAATTAATAAATTTATTATTTGTGGGTTGAAAACCCTATATGCTCACCAGGCTCCCAAGCCTGACCCACTCAGTTTCTTGTATTACAGGTAGTGGCAAGAGCATAGTTGGATGACGTAACGAGAGATTTTGGATTATAAGCCAATAGATGTAAATAAATGTTGTAAGGCTTATAATATACTGTTTATGCTTTTGATCGGTATCGGAACATGACATCCCGAGGTTTTGTTATGAAATGGAAAATATATTTCTTTAACAAATGTTTTGATAAATTTTTATTATATTTGTTCTGGGAACAAATTTCACAACATCTTTTGGAAAATTACTCTGATTTTATTTTAAAAGCATAAACTAAATCGGTCTTTTCTGGCCGAGAAATTTGGGGATGTCACAAATAAAGTCCAAGATTTAACCCTTTTAAGACATGAAAAAGCATAAAGTTTGCAACTTTATGGCTTAATACGTTTTAAGAAGCCTATATCTGAAGTTGGACGTTAGGTCTTAAATGATTAAGACCACAAAAAGGATTTTAGCCATTTGGGGCGTACGCAGGGCATACGTTGAGCATATGGCTTGGGGCCCCGTCGATGCAAAGCTTCCGAGTACGACGGGCGTACTGATGGTACGCTTAGTGTACTCATCAGTATGGACTTGGGCTTTATTCCCGGCTATTTTTTGGGACTTAGGGACTTTGGGCCCTTGTTGGGCTGTGAGCTTTTCTGTGTTGGGCCTTTAGACTTAGGCCCATCTTGGACATGGTATATCTTTTGCGCTTTGGGACTAAGTGTATTTGGGCCTTGTTTGGTTAGGCCCAATAAGACTAGGATTAAGTATTTGTTTTCCCTTAAAGCCGAGATTTAGGGTTTGGACTCTTGGGATAGGTTATTGACCTAATTTATAATTAGGGTTTTATTACTTGTGATTTAGAGTGAGAGGATTTCGCGAGTCAGTAGCTCGAGTGTGACTTGATATCTTGAATCTGAAGTGAGTTTCCTTCACTATAGTCGTGGGTCGAAGGCACCAATGTCGGCCCACTAGATTATGTTTGTAGTATGATGATTGTCTTCGTGACAATTACATGTTGTGTCTGTATCTGCTTGATGTCTCTGTGACTCTTATTGTTATGATTATATGTGTAGTGGTAGGGGTGAAATAGACCCGATATCGGTTAAAAGATATCGAATGGGGTGAAATAGACCCAGTACCGTTTGAAAGATACCGAAGGGGGTGAAATAGACCCAGTACCGGTTGAAAGATATCGAAGGGGGTGAAATAGATCCAGTATGTTTTTGATTGTTATATATGTATGGTATGGGGTTTTTTGGGAGAACTCACAAAACTTTGTGCTTACGGTTTTCAGTTTATGTTTCAGGTACTTCCAGCTCGAAAGGGAAATGTCCGACTTGATCGCACTGCATACACCTATTTTTTTCTGCATCTCGTGATTTTGGGATTTTGTACTATGATATACTTTCGACTGTTTGATGTGATTATCGTACGATTGGAATGAATTTAAAAATGAAAATTTTATCTGAATTTTTCGGATGTTACAAAATAAGAAGGAAAATTTTGGTAGGAAGGTAAGAAATTTTTTATATACATATTTTTTTAGAAAACAAACGAAATGAATCATTAGATGATTCAAAATTAAGATGATTCACAAGAAAAAATTCCTAAAAAAACATCATCATGATTCATTTTTAAGTAAATCAAGAAAAATTCACTTTTATGACAATTTTAGTGAATATCAACAAAATCATCATAAAATGAATCAACAAAAAAATTTCGGAATTTTTTTTATGATGTATGTTATTTTTTATTCATCTAGTGATTCTTTTGTTTTGTTCGCCAAAAAATAGGCAAAAAAAAAATTTCTTAACTTCCTACAAAAAATTTTTTTTACCAGATCTATCTATATATATATATATATATATATATATATATATATATATATATATATATATATATATATATATATATATAAGGGAAATCTACTAAAAAGTCATTATGTTTAGATCTCATAATCGAAAAAAAAATCTTCCTAATTAATATAAATATTTCGCATACCTAAATGTTTTTAAAAAAATTTATATAGAAAAAAGAAGGGTTTTATGTGAAAATATGTTTTTTATTTTGTATAAATATAATTTTATAAAGCAATAAAACATATTCGAAATTATTTTTTTGACAAACAAGATGTAAAAAAAATTGGATGAATTTGTAACAAAATTTTAAAATCTATGCCAAAAATATAAATTTGGACCAAATTTGTAATAAAATTTAACATCTAGTCCAAAAGTATAATTTTTGAAAGTTGGATGACCTGTTGGCCATGTAAAATGGTCAAAATGAAAATAATTTTCAATTTTTGGGATTTAATTGACTAAGAAAAAAGATAAAGATTAAATCGATTATGAAGCATAAACATAATTATGTTTCAATAGATTTCTTTAGATATAACTATGTTAATATTTAAATTGTTTAAAACTTGTGATCGCATTTAAGGATGAAAAAAAAACTAATGTAATGCTTACGTTGAAGAGAAACATTGTTAGCCGATACGGATGTTAGGGGTAAAAGAAATTATCGTTTAGGTTTTGGCATACTCTTCAATCAAAACACACCATGTAACCATGCACATTCATATAATCACTTGCATATATGGAAAAAAAAAATCTCAACTTCAATATTATGGTTTCTTGATTAAACATAAGTTCCTATACCAATACTTATCCGATTACCCGAATTAAAACTCAATATTTATCAAGCATTTATAGCTTGACTTCGACTTTAGCCCCTTGTAATTGCCTCTTCACTAACGCGGTATAAATACCATCTTTGGTTAAAAGATCATCATGAGTCCCTTGTTCAACTATCTTTCCATCCGATACAACCGCAACCGTGTCCGCACTTTGTACTGTCGAAAGCCTATGCGCTATCACCAACACCGTCCTTCCCTTCATTAAAGATTCCATCGCATCCTACCCAAAAATAAAAATAGTTTAATTTGTGTCGAAATACCACAAATGTTTATGCGAAAAGGTTATTATTTATTCCAGCAACCCTAAGCTGGCCCACAATGACACAGCATCATCATGTGAGATGTAAATCAGATACACAGTAATCGAACAGTACGGTATTTTGCTAGGTGGTTGGCATAAGTAGCTCAATCCACAAGGTTATATTTGTGATTATTCGTGGACAGTCTGTTAGGTGGCTGACATAAAGCGCAGGGCCCACAAGGAGTGTTGAGACTCAAACCCTTGTCAGTATATGCAAAAATAAAAATAATCTAATACCTGAACCAAGTACTCGCTTTCTGCATCCAAAGCACTAGTGGCTTCATCTAAAAGAAGGATTTTAGGGTTCATCAATAGAGCTCTTGCTATGGCTACTCTTTGTTTTTGACCTCCCGAAAGTCTCACTCCTCTTTCTCCAACAAAAGTTTTATATTTTTCAGGGAATTTCGATATAAATTCATGCGCGTTTGCCATTTTCTGTACAAATAAAAAAAAAAATCAAAAGTATTAACAATTAAGAATTGAATTTAATAATAATTTTTGTGTTTTTAGTTTTTACACTTACAGCTGCTTTTTCCACTTCTTCCTCACTTGCTTTTCCATTAAGTCCATAAGCAATGTTCTCTTCAATTGAACAATTGAAGAGTGTAGGTTCCTGACTCACTATACTTATCTGTGTTTTCAAAGATTACGAATTGATTATGGTGAATCTTGAAAATAAGTGTGGAGTTTACAATTTTACCCTTTTGTGTAGATGTTCATGTGATATGTCTACTAGAGGAACCCCATTAATCAAAACCCTTCCTTTCACAGGATCATAAAATCTTTCAATCAAATTCGCTATGGTGGTCTGCAAACATATAAAGAACGTTTCTTGAGATTCAAGAGTTGAGGGTAAAAAGGGAATTTAAAATTTGCCATTTTACTAATTAAATTTTCGTTCAAGTATTATATTACCTTTCCACCACCACTAGGACCAACAAGTGCAACTTTTGAACCAGGGTGAAGTTTCAAATTTATACCCTGAAATTTTTTTAAAAAAATGTCAATTATTTAGTATTTTAAATTTTAATTATAATTTAACATTTTTTTCATGCTTTATAATTTACCTCAAGCACCATATGACGTGGACGAGAAGGATAAGAAAACCAAACATCATCCAACTCCACTTCTGCATCTCCATCACTACAATGAAAAATTACAATCAATAACTAATAAAAGATAAATAAACGAATGAAATTACCAAACTAACCCCATAGGACACTTCTTTCCAGATTCAGGCATTGAAGAAACTCGATCCAGAAGCTGAAAAACTCTCCTACTTGCTCCAGCAGCTTTCATTGCCACTGTGTAAATACTAGACAACCCAGACACAGATGATCCAACTGCAACCAAGTAACCAAATTCATTGATCTTTCATAATCCATAAAAGGGTATTTATGTAATTATTGAAATAAGTACCTGTGAGGCTATAAAGAATGAAGGAAGTAAGAGCTCCTGGACTCATAGAACCTGCTATTGTTAAATGAGCTCCATATATCACTACTATGATAACTGATAATGTTGATGCTGCATTCAGTCCTCCAAAAAACAGACCTACTACTTTCTGCAACAAAATAAATAAGTTTTTTTTTTCTTTTTTTCTTTTTATGATTTATTGTGTGTTGAAAAGATATAAGGTACTTACAGCATACTGAAGTCCAAGTTTTAATGTCTCATCAACTTTCTCAGAGTAACGTGAAATCTCAAAACTTTCTTGTGCAAAAGATCTCACAGTGCGTACAGCACCAAAAGATTCCTACAAATTTATAAAAAAAATTAATTTTATAAAAATTTTCTTTTTGGAATGTTGTCATTCATACTTTGGTTACAAAAGAATGTTGGATGTGATAGTATTATAACAAAATATGGGAGTCTTAGTTGGAGTTATAATCACACATTTGTAACTTTTGTAACAAGTAGGGGTAAAATGGTCAATACACACCTCAGCAATTGAGGAAGCAACAGCTGCAGCAGCTTGAGTTTTGTGGGAAACTTCACGAAGATAACGTCCAACTTGGCGAACAGCAATTGAAATGAGAGGAACAACAACCAAAGCCAATACTAATAACAAGAAAAAGATGATTAATTTATATGTTCAAAAAAAGAATTTATTTTTTACTTAATGTTGGTTTAATCTTACATGTTAGCTTCCATGATGTGGTGAACATGAACCCAATACCAATAAATGCAGTGGAAAGATTCCTTAAAATTTCAGAAACATTTGAAGTTGCAGCATTTTTAATGATTTGGGTATCCTCAGAAAGTCTACTAAGAAGTTCCCCTGTTCTTGTAACATCAAAGAAAGCTATTTCCTGCAAAAAGGGTAAGTGAATCTTGAGTCTTGACAAAAGGGGTAGAAAAGACATTTTCTTTTTGAAAAAAGGAGTGATTTTTACTTGATTAATAAGGTGGGTGAAAAGATTCTTTCTTAATGCAGCAACGATTCTTTCACTTGCAGAAGAAAATAACCATGCACGACATGCTGTGCAGACTGAACTGAAAACAGGAAATGATCAAATGATCAAATGAGTCAAAGTTGAGTTGACTTTAGTTTAAAGAAAATGGAGGAATTGTGGTTTTTGAAATTTTCTTATTTTCATACCCAATTATGACAATAAGAAGGATTCCTAGTATGGTTCTGTTGACTAAGCTTACTGCTTCACTTTTTTGTTCAGGTGTTTGGAGATCTCCTGAAACAATATCAATTATTGTCCCACCAAATCTTGGCTGAAAATTAATAAAAAAAAAAAAAAAGATTATTATTCTTGAAAATAAAATTATATTGAAGGAGATGAAAAGATGTAGACATACAATCAGGATACTTGATGTGGATGCAATCAACAAAGCTATAGTACCAATGATCAATCTTCCTGCCTCTGGTTTTGCCTGATAAATAATTAATTAACAGCTTAAAATTTTCAGAAACAAAATATAATTCAACATTTGAAAGTGACAAAATGATGAAAATTGAAGTAGCATATACTCACCAGAGAGAGTACTCTGAAAAAACTCACATTTGCAGCCTGTTGGATTTTCATAAACGAAGTTAGAAAGACCTTAACATGACTTTTTCACTTAGGCATTATGTCAAACAGTTGGGGGGTTAAATTGGAAGTAGAAAGAAACAGTAAATTACCGGTACTGCATCTCCAAGCTCAAGATCATTCTGCTCACCATTTGCCAATGGATCGTTTCTCATCAAACCCTGAAATTAACCACCAAAATAAAGAGCATAAACCCACATAAAATCGTAATAAGATACTTCCCCGATAACTAAAACATACCCAAAATCATATTCATACGAATCAAGTAATGGACACGCATAAACACACATTATGCCTAAAAAATTGAAGATTTCAATGATGTAACCATAACAGTACAGAACGATTCATAGGAGTCGTTGAATTTTAGTTCAAAAGGGTACGGAAATCTAAGTTGGCATACTAATTCAGAGTTCATGGAAACTTACATTCCTATTAAGCAACGGAGTTCTCTCGCCTCTCATACCATGCATACCACCACCAGAGAATCTATCCATCACTGCAAGAATTATCACTCAAGGTCGATATTACAAAGATTCAGTCGACGTATCAATCTCTAATCAACAGTTCCGATAAGAGATTCTACGTATCAGAGTGAATCATTCGAACCCATCACAACAAAAGAAAGTTTGAATTTTGTTTCGAATTCTTGCTCTAAATTCGAAATGGGTAGTTAGAAAGAGCGTGTATATATATACACTCCAACACTATCTTTAGATTGTGTGGTGATAGTTTCTGTCGTTACATGAATGATTTGGTTATAGTCCGAATGGAATCTTATTTGTTCGTGTCGATTGACGTCATTAGTTACGTTAATAGGTATCGGACGTGGATCTCATCCCATCAAAATCATTGGAGAAATAATCCCACGGTCGGTGCTTTTACACCTTAAATAGAAAGATTTGAATTACTTGGAGCAAAACCAACTATTCACATGTGTAAAATTGATTTTCTTTTTCTTACATATTATATTGAATCAAATGACTAAATCTATTCAATAAACATGATTTTTATTTCAATAACTCGTATTATATGTTAAGTCTTTTATTTGGAAATGGGATAATGATCTGAAGAGGTTGATCAATTATTTTTCATGTACATCTTTGGTCATTTTCACTTTTTTTATACATCATAAGTTCTCAATCTTAATTTAAGATATTGTATGTATAAGCTTATTTCACATCATTTTTATTTCAATAACTCGTATTATATGTTAGTCGTATACTGTGTCATTTAGATCATAGCTTGCACTTTCATGCATTCTTTTCAACCAAAATCGACAATATTGTTACCATATAAATGGAAGAAGGAAATATAGGTCATGTCTTCCTCCTCTTACCAATTCAACATAAATATGGATGTACACTTTTAATAGCATTGTAATTGTGACCTACCTTATCGATTTAGGACATCTTGGACAAAAATTCAAATTTCAATATATACAAGTTTTTTATATATCGATAACTAATAATTAATTAGTGGTCACAATACAAAGAGTGAGAAGGCAAATGGGCAACAGGCTAAGCCGCTAAATCTTTTTATATGATAAAACTAATTCTTTTGAATACTACATCCATAAATCTAGGGGACATAACATTGATATGTATGATCTGTTGTACCCTAGTAAAAAAACTTCACCGCATTTGACGCGAGGAAATCAAACGTATCAAACGTGAATGATACGAACACGTGTTGATTTTCCATGCACGATTTCTCATGTTTCATGATTTTGCATGTAGCAACTTTTAAAATAGTATGTTCTGCCTTGAAACCCTCATCCATCAAGCCCACGAGAAGGGATGTCCCAGTTTGTCAAAATTCTATGGTAAGTGTTTTTTTTTCTTTCTTGAATTAGTTCAAAGCAAGATGCTTTGAACTAAAAGTTGCACCTTTGGAAAATGACACGAACATGTACAAGACCACGATGTTGCTTCCTGCAATCTTAAGTTCAAAACCTCATGGCTTCCATTTCTTTCTTTATCCTATTCAACTTGATATGAAGATAAAAAAAAAAGGTTGTATTATGCCATGCATTTGGAAGTTTGGGATCAATCGATTCCCAAAATAGAATATTATCTTATTGGATTCTACTTAAAAATTAACAAACAAAACAGTACATAACATTTGTTGCTTCAGTTAACAAGGATACAAAAAACAATTACAATAGAATTAGATCATTCCCTAAACCTTCATGTAAGGTTATCTTCTATCAAGTATTCCTAATTTGAAGAATGAGGGTTTTAATTTGGTGAGCAATTACAATTATACTGATTAGGGAGCGCAAGGGGCGCAAATCTTATTTTTAATTTATATCTTGTTGGAAATCTTAATGGACTAAGCAAATTGGTTAGTTTCCATTATCCCATATTGGTAGGGGAAGAAACATTTAGTGAGTTTATAATGCTTATTTCTTGATAGGCCTTCAAAGTCTTTAGTGGATCAAGGGATGAGCCAAAATAACACATGCGCGTCTAGCCTAGCCTAGCCTAGCACTGATGCGCTAGCCTAGCCTAGCACTAGTCGACATTACGAGTGCACGAAATGGCGCGATTTAGGCACACTTGGCACGACGCATCGGTCGCTTGGAGCTGAGAAGCTTTTACTTTTAGTCGGTTCGGGATCGGTTGAGTTGGACCGAATATGTTCGTTCGGAATATTTTGGAAGGCCTAGGAAACGACTTGCTTGGAGAACAAGGCGTCACCCTAGGGTTTCTAGGAGCCAGCCTATGGGGTTTTTTGCTGCCTTCTAGGGTTTCGAAACCTATAAATACAAATCTCTAGGAGCCGTATTCTATGCTCGAAAAATCAACAGCTCTCTCTTTCTCTCTTGGCGATTTCTTCCTGGTTTCTGAGTATGTCACACCCCCAAACCAGAACGGCGGAAACGTCTGAGGGTGGATGACGTCATGTACAATATCATAACATAAAAAATAATAGTGATCAAAGTCATACAACCATCATATTGATAATTAAGAAGTTTACATTGTATCCAAAACATTGTTTACTTGACACCAAATACATATGACAAAAGTAAATAACGTGACGCTACGACGCCCCATCCTCAAAACCTTTTTGGTTTCCTGTTTATTGATTTCTTGAGAATACAAGTGGTTTTGAAAAAGTGTCAATAATTAAGTTTGTAAGTTCATAAGAGTTTTGTATGAGAAAAAACTATAACTTTTCCTTGTAAAATGATAGAGTATGTTTTCAGAAAATCCAATATTTTCTTTAAAAATGGGATGTAGATCTTAAACCCAAAGACCAAAAATGTAAGTAGTGTTGTACTGGAAAATAGTATCATTTAGTTTTATCATTATATAAAACTAATTGAATGTATGTTAGCCCCGTAAATCAAATGTATTGTTAATACCTCATGTGAGTTATTATAATCGTGCTAACGACTAGTTGGCATGCTATGACCTTCTTCAGACGTCGGAATGTTATACATTTGTCACCCTAGACCTGTCGGTCTAACTGTAGCTAACAGCTTAGGTGCAGGGTTGTCAGTCTCGTATAGATCTATACACAAGTTTCACGCTCTCTTACCGAGACTCTGGTTATAATTCAGGAACTTTAGTATGTACTCAAGTAGGTACGGTGAAGACTATGTCTCACAAAATTGTATTAACAAGTTTACGTCTAGTGTAATAAAAACCCTTTTTGTAAATGAAAGTATTACCCTTCCATAGTGGTTACATAGTGTAAAAAAATATTTATACCTTTAAATAATTATATGTTTCATCCAAAATGATAAAGTAGTATTTATGACCCACAAACTATACCAGTTATAGTTTATTATAAATGTTTTGTTAAGTCCGTTTATATATATATATATATATATATATATATATATATATATATATATATATATATATATACACACACACACACGTATAAGTTAACATGTCTAGATGTTTTAAAATATTATATCATATAAACTTACACCTAACACAAGTATGAGAACATTTGGTACGATAAAGTCGTTTTCTAGTTTTTGCCCATTTTTAACGATATTTACCGGTAACTAGAAAAATATAACTTTGTAAAACTTAATTTTCTTTTTTAGGGGTATTTAACTCAAGTTAACTTTATAAGTTTAAAACCATATATTTTTAGTCAAAACCCACAAAAAATGATGTCATAAACTTGTTATGACCACTTTTGTTTAAAAATCTATTTTTACATAAAATGATAGATATTTGAGATTTCTTTTTGTAGAGCTAACTCCTTGGTATATTTGTCTAGTTTCAAAATACATGTCCAAAACAACATATTTTGGGTTATATCCCACAAAAATGGTAAAATAACTAGATCATAACCATTTTTGCTAGAAAAGCCGTATTTTGTCCATAAAAAACTTAATCCTTGTAGCTTTGTAGTTTTAACATTTTCTAAAGAACATATAACATAGTTTATTTTGTTTTTCTTAGTTTTGCATCTCCAACTAACATACCACAAATAAATGTTCTATAAACAAGTAATAACCACATTTCACGAAGAATAATGCTTTATACACAACATAGAAATGAAACATGCAAACATTTGTGTTATAAATCAAACTTTTCTTATAGTCCCCCCCCCCCCCCCCTTAAAGCATGAAAAACTCGAAAATATGAGATATGAACTTACCTTGAGTGTGTTTGTGGTGGGATAAAGAGATGAAGATGAAGATCCCCAAGCTTGGAACACTTGAAGGTGGTTGAAGAACACTTGAAGATGGTATTATCCTATGGGTTTCAACACATGTTAATGTGTGTAAAAGTCACAAAACTAGTATGAATGTGTATAAAAACACTAGAATAACAAGGAATGCTTACCAAAAATCCTAAGAACCAACTTGGAGAGATTGATCTTTGGAAGACTTGGACTTGTTCTTGAGAGGAAGAATGAAGAAAAGTGACGATGGTGGGGGGTTGGGAACCCTCAGCCGCAAGTTAAAGAGAGAGAGGGGAGAGGGTAGGGTGGGGTGGGATGGAGTGAAGTGATGTTTGCTTGGTTACATGTTGGACAATACTTGGGTGTACGTTGGGTATTAGTTTTGTTGGGAAATTGAAGTAGGATTTGACTCATTTTGGGGCTTTCCATGCACCCAAAGTCAACCCTTTTATCTTTTATAAAAACTAAGAGTTTTTATAAAAAGATGGGTGTTTTATAAAAAAAATGGTAAAACTAATGTCTAATTACCTAATTTGAATTATAAAAATTCAAATCATTATAAAGGAAGTATTATCAATAAAGATAATAGCACAATGTGTTCAAAATATTATTTATACCAAAATAATATATGTTGGAATTATCGAAATTAACGTTGCTAATCCAAAAGTAGGATTTTTATTCAATAATTGGCTAAAGGAGAGGTATTTCGTATTAATACTTGTAGTTTGTACATTAGGAAACATCAAGATTTACCTAAAATTCTAATACGAGTCGAGTTGACTTTTGTTGAATCCAAAATTGACAGTTGTCACAGAGTATTCACTTTGCATTTATCGTTTTCCATTGTTGTTGGAAAACCGATAAGTCTGCATTAAATCCTGAGGTTTTACTCTGTTGCTTACAACTATAGAAGCGAAGTAAAAACCTTTAAGGACAGGAGTCAGATCCGTGCAGGTTTCTACAAATCGAGATCAACTACAAACAAGTCGGTTTTACTTTATTGTTTCGCATTTAAAATTTGTCCAATAATAGGACAATCTGGTTCTATTCCTTTCCTATAATTAGATCTGATCACGAAGGATCAATCTGATTTCTAGACGAAACTTGGTAACAATAATAATATTATTGGATTTATTATCTTGCGACATCTCAACGTTTAATCTTCTATATTAATCGTTGGTTGTTTGTGAAAAAGTTTTGGATGTTTAATCATAACTATTATTTGTTCTTTCGTTTGTTTGTCTATTCTAAATAATTTGTTATTTGTTCCTAATAGTAATTATCATATTGTATAAATATCAAGTGTGAATTCAACATATCTAAAGTCTATTTCTATAATCTATATTGGGCATTTTAAAATATATGTATAGGTAAGCCACAATCACAAGGATATTGATAATGTACCTCTATATTTGAGGTTGATAGGTAAGAGAAAGAATAAATTTCCTACTCTAATTGATATGATAGCAATATTGGTTAATGGTTATCCAAGATCTCCGTCTTTGTACGTTTAACTGTTTCGAAATTGTATTGTTCCAAAAAGACCAGATGGTTCTCATGGACTTTTGATAATGTTTATGTCAAGTCTTCTCCTTTGAAGCGCATTAAGCTTCACTTTGTTCGACCAAAAATTCAAATATGCAGATATGTTAAGAGATTGGACATTAACATCCTACCGCCTAGCAGTTATACTCCAAATAGAATTAGCAATTGTGCAAATAATTAATAAATAATCATCGGTCTATGCTATCAAATTACAAATAGGAAAAAACATTGAATCAACATCAATCCTTTTTGATATTTTATTATATATATATATATATATATATATATATATATATATATATATATATATATATATATATATATATATATATATATATATATATATATATATGATCAAAGTTTTAAATTTATAAAACTGATTTTATCGCAACTAGACTGTAACATACTAAGAAGTGTAACTAATCGTGAGTAGCAGGATAGTTGAAGTAAGACCAAGTATCAAACACAAGAGGAACGAACATGATTTTGAATCATAAAATTCCAACAATTATTTAAACTAAAGACAGAAAAGTAAATTGGAGGTTTTGTTAAAACTAAATTAAACTCAAATTTAACTAACAAACTAAACTTGGAACTTGATTCAAGCAGTATTTTAAAGTATTTCCACTTAGATCTTGAATTCCCCTCTTTTCCTACAATTGATTTATTAGAAGTGCAATGAATTTATATTGTTAATTATCTATTTCTATAATGATTAGTTATCTTGGTACGATTATTTAATACTATTAATTATGAGAACAGCTAACACAATGATCATGCAATTAACTATTTGAATAACTAATTAAATGTTTGGATTATGAAAGATTAGATCTAGTGATTAACATTAATGTTCATGAATACTATTCAGATTGATCCTTTAGACTATATAAAAATCAGTTGTAGGTAATAAAAATCAAAACTTTAATACATAAAGATTTACGATGCATGGGTTAATTTGTTACTCCTTCCTCGTTGTACACTGCAGGTGTTTAGGCCCAAGAATAACCAAGAATATAAGTTTGGGAATAGAAAATCCTTACGATAAAGTTCTATCTTGAAGGACTTGGCTACATGGGGGAAAGAGGATGGTATCAATACATTAGTAAAAAAAGCATGTTAGACTAGGGGTGTTGATCGGGTAATTTTTTCGGGTTTTGGATAATTCGGGTCGAGTAATTCGGGTTTTTCATGTTAAAAAAAATACACGTTACCCGACCCAAATTAAATTCGGGTTTGGGTAATTCGGGTAATGGGTCGGGTTTGGGTAATTCGGGTATTACCCGAAATATATAATTTTTTTAATGGCACCTGAATATAAATTTAATAAAATAAATATGTCGTGCTCTACTAGTCTTGTTTATATAAACAAACGAGGCATAAACAAAGTTACTCAAACATTGAACATTGAGATTTTTTAGTCAATGATACTTGAGATATCAAGTAATCTTTTAACAACTTAATCTAATATAATAAGATGTTAAAAAATAAATACTTAAAGATCTTAGTTTAAATGTTTAAGATAATTGTAGCCATAAGTTTTGCCATGTTCTGAAGTTTCGTCAAGATAATGAGTTTGTTAGTTGTAGCCATAAGTTTTGCCCGACCTGAAAAAAAATCGGATTACCTGAAAAAATTAACCCGATTTACCCGATACCCGAAAAAATCGGACGGGTAATTCGGGTATCGGGTATTTTCCACAGGGCTATGTTAGACAGTTATGAGGTGGGGTCCAAGGGACTAAATGGAGACATCATTAAGGCGGAGTCAACATTGGGTAACACCAACATCAGGCAATGCCTCCGTAAGGTTGCATATAATTTTACTACAGTAGTAAAGTGTTATGCTCTTCGGGGGTTGCACTATTCAATAGTGATACTTTTGAAGCTTTAAATGATAAGAATCCTTTCAAGCCACCCGCTTTTATGTCGAGCCCATTATTTTATAAACCTACACTTGTAGTAGTGATTGATAGTGTTCTTGGATGTCTCAAATCATTCCCTAAAGGAACTTCATGTAGGAGAGATGGCTTGAGGTCACAACATATTTTAGATGTCCTTTGTGGACAGGGTTCAACTATAGTCACTGATCTCTTACGTGTTATCACCGTGATGGTTAATTTGTGGTTAACGAGAAGATGTCCGTCTATTTTGGTAGAGTTTATTGCATCTGTTCCTCTCGCGCCTCTTATTAAACCAGACAACAAGATTCAAACAATTGCAGTAAGCATTATATGGAGGTGGTTATTTTCCAAGGTTGTTATGAAGGGTGTGGGTAAAGAAATAACCAAGTACCTAAATGATTTTCAGTTTGGAGTAGGCCTGTCAGGGGGTACTGAGGTTGTTTTACACAGCGCCAATAGGGTTTTAAGTGAACACCATGATGATGTGCCCTTCTATTTCTTTATGGGTGGATTTCTTATATGGGCATGCATCAAGACTTTATATAGGAGATAAACATATATGGTCCACCACTAGGGTGCAATAAGGAGACCCTTTGGGACCTCTTATTTTTGCCCTTGTATTACACCTGCTAGTACATGAGATTAGAGACAACTGCAAGCTCCTTCTTCATTCTTGGTATCTAGATGATGATACCATCGTTAGAGATTCAAAGGAGGTGGCCAAAGTGTTGAACATTACTTGGGTTAGTGGTCCAAGATTGGGACCGAAGTTAAATATTAAAAAACAAAGATTTTTTGGCCCCCGTGTGATGGTAAGAAGCTTCGTGTCAGCTTATTCCTTACAGATATAAGGAGACCGTATTTTGGAGGGAAGGTCCTTGGGGGAGCTGTTAGCAGAGACGCATGGTTTATTAGTGGGTTAGCCATGAAGAGAGCTTTCAATGTTGTCGATTTGATGAGCCTTCTTCCCTAGCTACGTGATCCGAAAAGTGAGCTCCTTTTTCTTCGTTCATGTATGGGCATTGCAAAACTTTTCTTTGGTTTGAGGACTTGCTAACCTGTGCACATGGTGGAGGCAGCTTTTTTCTTTAACTAAGGGTTGTGCAGGTCTATCGAGTATATTATGGTTTGTGGAGGCCCTTTCTTTGGAGACATCCAGTGGCAACAACTTACTTCCTTTTGGGTGGTTTGGGTTTGTACTCTGCAAACGAGGTTTCCTCCTACGCATTTGTAGCCTTGCAGGCCCAATCTTGGACATTACAAGACCACATATTACGTGATAGTGGTATTTTTGGTATGGAAACGAATGACCTTTGTGCTTTGGCTCATCTTCTTGATTCGATTCTGGGATTCGATTGTAGCAGTTTGTCTAATAAGGACACCGCCCACTAAATCCCAAACAACATTGGCGAGTGCTCTTTTTATTAAAATCGTCAAGAATATGGAGGTTCGCCTACATATGTCTATTAGACAGAAAGAAGTTTTTGAGTGTCTTCGAGCACCACATGCTCAAGATTTCCTGCTAGCTATCCCTATTAACGGTCTCGACCAACATATGTCTCCTGTGGAATACCGTACTATCCTTCGATACCGCCTCATGATTCTTCTATTTCCTGTTGACGAGATATACCCAGTGTGCCGCAAGGCATGTTTGGATTCCTTTGAGGAGCATACAGTTCATTATAGAGAGCTCTCAGGTTTCAAATACCAACATGATATGGTCAAAGACATTCTCTTTGACGTCTGTCGGCATGCCAGGATTTCCGTTAAGAAAGAAGCGGTTGTGAACTTATTGACTGACCCGTTGGATGGAAGATCCACACTCAAGCCAACTGACATTTTTGTCTTCGGATGGATAGGAGGGAAGCACGCTTGTATGGATGTTACTGGGATCTCCCCTCTTGTGGGCTTGAGGAGTGGGGGTTTCACAATGGGACAAGCTGCTTTGAAAGTTGTTGCGCGCAAAGTGGTCAAACACTAGAATGCATGCATTGAAAATCAACACATGTTTATACCTTTTGATTTTATACCTTTTGTTTTCTCGCACCTGGGGAGGTGGAGTTCCTCAACATAGTACAATGAGTCATGCATAGTAATCTAATGTCCCCTAGATCTACGGACGTTGTCTTCAAAAGAAAAAGTTTTGCCATCCAGAATGGCTTAGCGGTGCAACTTGTTGCTCATTTGTCTTCCGTAGCTATGTACTGACTTCTTTTGTTTTATTTTTCAATCGTTTTTAATAACAAATAATAATCTTTATAAATCCAAACTAACAAATCAAACCATATTATTAAGGTTTCATCTACATCTAAGCAGAAGCAAGCGGTATTATCTCATAATCACAGCTAAGAAACATAAAATAATTTTTAAACATGATAAATAAGCAAACTGAATGATTAAATGTTGAATCCTCGCTTTGATCTTCAAAACAATACTCCAATCATGTTATTCAATTTCGAATTCCCTTATATTCTTCTAAAATCCTAATACAACTTGTCTCCCAAGTTGGCTTTCAAAAGCATAACGAATTATATGGAAGAAGATATTTATTTATAAAAATCCAGAAACAAGGGATTCACGGCTCATTATTGAAGATTATGCGCCACGTACTTCAAATTGTAAATCATAGGCGCGACGTGTACTTGAGGTCGACGCGACGTGTTAACTGAATATTGCAAGTATTCGAATTTTGGTCATTATCACATCCATTCTGCTCCAATCATTTCCTTTTACTCACCATTTACAAATTTATTTGTATTTATCCAATTCAAAGCATTATGAGTATCATTTATCTTAAAATATAACATTTAAGCTTAATATATTAAGATACTGACTTACAATCAAATAACAATAACCAATATCCCCGGCAACGGCGCCAAAACTTGGTGAGATGTCAAGTCCACCAAGCAAATTACACCCTTTGTTTGCAAATAAAACGTAATATAATGGTAAAATGAGGTATCGATCCTCGGGGAAATAGTTGTATTCAATCACCAATGCAATCTAATAGAACTAGTGCAAATAAACTTACTAACTACAATTAAACTAAAAGGGGGGTGTTGTGATTGCTTGAAAACTAAAAGACTTGAATAACTAAAAAGCTTGCAATTAAGCAAGATGGTGAGATACTCAAATGTTGGGAACAATTGGTTAACCAAGGCAATTCAACACAATGAACATTTGTGTGTTTATCATTAGGATTCAATACAAAGCTTATCATTCATCCCAAATTGGTTATAGCAATCATGAAGCATGATATGCCAAGATTCCTCATAGGTAGTATGGAGGTTGGGGAAGCCCACAACACACCTTCTTAATCAAAATCAAAGATCCAATTGAAGCAATTGAACCCAAGAAGTTAATTAGCCTTAAGAATGAAGGAATCCCCAATTCCTAGAGGATGTCAATGCTTACACATCCATAAAGGAGTTATGATTCATAAGCTAGAGATGATTTCTACCATCATAAAGCCCTTGTTCTAAGTAAATTCAATGATTCAATGCTAAACCAAAGAAATAAACCAACAATTGCTTATTCAAGTACCAAGCTCATGATCAAAGCATTAAACAAGCATAGGAAATATGAACTAGAATCATAGACATAAGATAAATGATAAATAAACATGAATCCTTCAAAAACCCACAAACATTCAAAGGTTTTAGCCAAGGCTAACCAAAATAGAGAGTTTAGCCACTCATGACAATAGAATAACAATCACAAAAGTCTAATTGCATAAAGAAACTACCAATAACTTGGAAAGATGAAAGGAAATGAGTCTTGAGCTTCAAAATCGCCTTCTCCAGGTCTCCAATGGTGTAAAATCGAGATTATTGCTCCTAGATCTGATCCCCCAAGGTAATGGCAAGCCAAATGACCAAAATGCCCAAAACTGGGCAGTTGCGCGGATACCCGCGCAATGAAAATTCCACCCGCGCAAGTGCTGCTGGAATGCTATTGGTCCTTCATTCCTCCACTCCACCCTTCCACTACCAAAGATTCCTTTGGTCCCCTCCATATCCATGTGATTTAAACCAACCAATCATCATTTAGCTACAAAAATGGATGCTCCAAGCCCAAAAATAGAAGTTTATGACCCATCTTCACAAGCCCAAAATATCCAAGTCTTCAACTCTTTAAGGCCCAAGTCTTCTTTTATGGATCCGCCAAGCCCAACAATGCCTCGAGAGCCCACTAAGCCCGTCTCCAATCAAATCCACAATCGCGATAAGCTCCAAAAACCTGCAAAATACCTCATGCAACATAAAAAGCACCTGGTACGATCCATACTAAAGAAAATAAATAAAATACAATGAAATAATGATAAAAAGATCTAAAAATCTAAAATAAACTAAAACAGATAAGGAAATAAAATAAGCTATCAATAAGATATATAAATAAGGCTATATCACCCTTTCTCAACCAAATTCACATATGTAGGAATCCGTTTAAACATAACCTCCAAAACAAGATATTCTACTTTATATAGAATAAAACATTCCACTCGATATGACCATTAGCTGCCCTAAACAACTAGCATCAAGAAAATGTCTCACGTAAGCTACCAACAAATTGCCATTTGAGTCCAAATCCGAAACTTATTTTTTCCATTGGTCTGAAAGAACAAACGACTACAAAAGGTGATGAAGGTTCGCCTATTGGTCTTCTTCGAACCCTACCTTCAACAATATATAAAGATCACATGTCAATTTCCCTTGCATACCTGATCTTTCATAAGTTCAAGCTTGTCTCCCGTAAGGACTATATTCTATGGAATCTAAGGTTTAGAGTAACATCTCTATTCCATACATCTTCCTAAAAATTTCCCTTTGACCTTTCCTGATATGAAAACGAAAAAATGATAACAAATTAAACACGTTACTTTACAATTGATAGAAAACACTAATAATATTATATTGCATGCTGTTAAAACAAGATCCAACTAGATCATGTAAAGTCACCATTAATAACACGAACCTATCAAACATTATCATCTTCTAGAAATCCGCAAATCTATTTAAAGAGAAGAGCATTGATTTTTGGTGATTTGTGTCACCATTATTATTTAAGTGTAATGGGATGAACTTGTTGACCAATGTAATCTTGATATATAATGAACAAGTAAGTGTGGTGCAGAGTGCCAATTTGTTTGAGTTTATTCTGATTTAAAGTACATTGTTATTTAGAGGCGATGCCCCTGAACCATGGGGGTCTGAGGCATCGCCCCTAGTAGTGGGGTCCAAGGGGCAGAGCCCTTCCGAATTTTAGATTTTAGACCTGATTTTTTTGACCCTAATCCTATATCCGAGTTTTAGGCAGTTTAGTGATAGTTTTATGGCGGGTTTCCAAGTGTCAACATGAAAGTTTTTTGTCAGTTTTCAGATAGTGGTTATTTATTGTTTTATGTTCATACGAAACTGTCAATATGACAGTTTTTCGTCAATTTTCAGACAATGGGCATTTCCTGTTTATTGCTCATATGAATCAGGTACACAAGAAAACCATAACTTTCTTCATTCTCTATTCTAGAAAACCACTGAGTTTTATCCGATTGAGATTTCAATTGTACCATCAAAATATTTCAATTTGAGAGTTTCTCACGACTCTTAGTGAATCCAAACAATCAAAACATCCCAATTTTCTAACACTTACCGAAACAAAAAAGACTATCAAATCCAAAACCACCATTAAGCCATTACTGCCATAAATCTTGCTCTCGCTCCCAACTAGATTCGCTCTCGGGGGATCCTTTCCATCGTACGTAATACCCTGTCCAGTTGGGCGATCCTCTTTTTCGAATTACTCTGTCGGCTAAGATTTCGTCCACCTCCTTATCATATGAGACGACATTGGCGACTGGGGCACGGTGTGATTCACTTCTAGATGGGTCTTCCTTGTCTCGATTGTATTGTTTGAGGAGACTTACGTGGAATACGGGGTGTATCTTCAAGTTTGATGGTAACTCGAGTTTGTATGACCGCGTCCCGATCTTTTCAACAATCTTGTAAGGCCCCTCGTATCTTCGAGTCAAGCCTTTATGTACTTGCTGGGTAGATTTGAACATTCTTTGGGGAAGTTTTACCATTACTTCGTCCCCCATAATGAACTCTCTTGGCTGCCTTTTTTCATCCGCCCATTTCTTCATTCGTTTGGCTGCCTTATTCAAGTAGGACTTTGCTATGTCGAGTTCATTATTCCACCCTTTTGCGAACTTATATGCGGGAGGGCTTTATCCTTTGTAGCTTTTAGTTAGTTCATTTGGTGTTAACGGTTGTTGACCCGTAGTGAGTTCAAAAGGACTCCTTCCTATAGCCTCGCTTAGTTGTAAGTTATAAGAAAATTGAGCCACGTCTATTAACTTGGCCCAATCTCGTTGGTTCGCACTCACAAAGTGCCTTAGGTAAATCTCGAGCAAGTGATTCACCCTCTCAGTCTGGCCATCGGTTTGAGGGTGAAAACTATTCGAAAAGTGAAGATCTGATCCCATGAGTTTAAATAACTCTCTCCAAAACTTTCCCGTAAAGCGAGGATCTCTGTCACTTATAATGCTTCGTGAGAGTCCCCAATACTTCACAACATTCTTGAAGAATAGTCGTCCGACTTCTTCGGCCGTGCAATCTCGTGGGGCAGGAATAAATGTTCCATATTTTGAAAACCGATCTACAACTACCATTATGGAGCCGTATCCTTCGGACATAGGTAATGCCGAGATGAAGTCCATCAATATACTCTCCCATGGTCGTTCGGCAATCGGTAGTGGTTCGAGTAGCCCTGCCGGTTTTGCTTGTTCCACCTTGTCTTGTTGGCATATAAGACAAGTCTTCACATATGCATCCACATCGCTTCGCATACTTGGCCAGTAATATGATCGTTCTATAAGTGCCTTTGTACGATGGGAGCCTGGATGTCCAGCCCACTTAGAGTCATGACATTCCTTCAGGACTTCACGCCTTAAGTTGTCCCATTTTGGAACATACATCCGGTTGCCAACTGAGTAGGAATCCTTCTTCGACCCAAAATTTTCTTGTCTTGCCTTCTCTAATCATCTCCATCAAGTTCTTGGCTAGTGGGTCGTGGCTCAACCCTTCTTTTATTCAATCGCCAAGGGTACACGTTGCCAAGGTAAGAGCTGCTAGTTCTGCCTTGCGACTTAAAGCGTCGACAACAATGTTGGCTTTCCCGGGTTTGTACTCCATGATATAATCGAACTCAGCTAGAAAATCTTGCCAACGTGCTTGTTTGGGACCGAGTTTCTTCTGATTTTGAAAGTAACTGGTGGCCACATTATCAGTTTGAATTATGAACCGGCTTCCAAGAAAATAATGCCTCCATACCCGAAGACAATGGATGATCGTTGTCATTTTCTTATCATGTACAGGATACCTTTGTTCTGTCTCATTTAATTTTCGACTTTCGTAGGCTACCGGATGTTCTTCATGAATCAAGACTCCCCCTATCGCAAAGTCCGATGCGTCTGTTTGCACTAAGAAGGGTTTGGAGTAATCTGGAAGCTTCAAGACAGGTTCTTTCGTGACGGCATTCTTTAAGTCGTCAAATGCTCCTTGACATTTCTCGGTCCATTCCCAGATTACTTTCTTTTTGAGAAGGTCGGTTAATGGTGTAGCTCTAGCCGAGTACCTTGAGATGAATCTGCGATAGTAGTTTATTAGACCCAAGAATGATCGTAACTCGGAAACATTCTTAGGTGGCTCCCATTCAACGATGGCCCGTACTTTGCCTTCATCCATATGGATCTTTCCGTCAACAATCTTGTGCCCTAGAAAGGATACTTCAGGTTGGGCGAAGGAGCACTTCTCCATCTTAACATATAGTTGGTTTTCCTTGAGTACTTGGAAGACCAAGCGTAAATGATCAACGTGCTCTTACAACGACTCCGAATACACCACAATATCGTCCAAGTAGACCACAACGAATTTATCTAAGAAGGGATGAAAGATCTTATTCATTAAGGTGCAAAATGTGGCAGGTGCGTTGGTTAATCCAAAGGGCATAACTAGGAACTCGAACGATCCGTACCTGGTTATGCATGTCGTCTTTGGCTCATCGTCGACTGCTATGCGCACTTGCCAATATCCGGATCTCAGGTCTAGCTTCGAGAACCATCGTGCCTTTACTAGTCGGTCGAAAAGATCTGCTACTATAGGAATGGGGTATTTGTTTTTCACCGTTACTTTGTTTAATGCTCGGTAGTCGATGCACATTCTTAGACTGCCGTCATGCTTCTTTTGGAACAACACCGGTGCTCCGAACGGGGCCTTTGAAGGTCTCATGAATCTGGCGTCTAGTAGCTCTTTCAATTGTCTCCTAAGTTCTTCCAACTCAGGGGGTGCCATTCGATAAGGTCCCATCGCTGGTGGTCTTGCTCCCGGCTCCAACTCTATCTCATGATCTACCTCTCGCCTAGGTGGTAGATTCTTCGGCAACTCTGGCGGCATCACATCTTTGAATTCTTCAAGCACATTCTTTATCTCTGTGGGTACTTCTATCTGGGACATGTGGTCGTTCTCTTTGAGTGTCACTAAGAAAGTCATTTCACCTTTTCGGAGTCCCTTATTAAGTTGCATGGATGATAGGGTTCGAGACTCCATCTTATTTCTTTCTATGGGTATAATATGTATTGTCGAGCCCTTAGTTATACGCATGGTTTGTTCTTCAAACCAGAAAGGGCGTACCTCGTCTAGGAATTCCATTCCTAGCACTAGTCGATAATCATCCATGGGCACTATTGTTAAATCAACCGTGCCTTCCCATCCTCCAATCTCGATTGGAATTCCATGAGCAACTCGAAGGATAGGTTCGGACGGAGAGTTTACTGATTTCAACCAACCTATCTCTTTTGTATATTGAATATTCATCTTCTTGGTCTCGTTTTCAGATAGGAAGTTATGAGACGCACCTGTATCAATAAGGGTTTTAACATGTTCTTCGTTTAGCTTGGATTTGACGAACATTAGACCACGTCCCTTTTTTCTGTTCCCCTTTTCCTCCTCAGCTTCTTCTTTTGCCACAGAGTTGAGAAGTCGCATTGAGCTTAACTGAGCTTCTTCATTTTCATCTTCAAATACCATGGCGTTGAAGCTTTTCTTCTTCGGATAGTCCCTTATTAGATGGGGTCTGTCACATAGATAACACTTCACCTCCTTTCGGGGTCTTGCGTAAACCCCATTTCCTTTGAAAGTTGAGGGTTTGGCAATGGGCCTATCCTCCCTTTGTGGTGGTCGTGGTGTGGTTTTATCTCCTCCACTCGTCCTTCTGGCTGGAGTATCTCTTCGAAAGTCCATGAGATCTTCCGCCACAGCTATTGCTTCGTCGACATCTTGGACGTTCCTCCTCTTGAGCTCATTGTAAGCCCAAGATTGTAGTCCATCTTGGAAGTAAAACAACTTATCCTTTTCCTGTAGGTCGGGTAGTTCGAGCATCAAAGCGGTGAATTCTGCCACATAGTCTTTAATTGAGCCGACATGCTTGAGTCCTCGAAGTTTCTTCATGGCTACATCTTCAGCATTTGTGAGGACAAAATTGCTTCTTGAGTTGCTTCTTGAACTCTTCCCAAGTGTCTATGACATATAAGCCTTTTTCAATGTCACCATGCTTTCGCCTCCACCATAGTGCTGCATTTTCACTCAAGTACAGAACGGTCGTGTCTATTTTGTACTTGTCATCCTTTACTCTGATAGCATTGAAATAACACTCTAGGGACCAGAAAAATTCCTCGAGTAGTTTAGGATCACGCTTACCTCCATATTTCGAGGGCTTAGCTGATTCTGTGTGTGGCGTCATCTTCGTAATAGATCCTCCGGCTATCACTGCTTTGAATAGCTTCACCTCTTCTTCTAGAGTGCTTATCTTCTCACGGAATTCATTCCGCAAGGTGTTGACAAGTCCAAGGACTTCTTCCTTGAGGACACCGATGGTCTCCTTTAATCTATCACTCGTGTCACTTATCTCTGCAACGAACTGATCGACGGTATCCTTCCATTCAAGGATCTCACCGACGTTAATCTCTGTCCTTGTAAGCTTGTTTTCTACTCTTGCCAAGGCATCTATCGATTGGTCCCTCTTCCTGGACTTTCTTCCTTTCTCCTCGACGACAGGGGACACATTTGCTACTTCACTACTTCCTCCTTCCATAGCCATGATCTCTTGCTTGTATGAACTCTGGCTCTGATGCCATGTGTCACGGGACGACTCGATCACCGTGTGCCACTTAGTGTAACTTCGACTAAGTCAGGCTACAACACTTCCTTGAGATGTATAAACGACTAAGTAAGCAAGAGAATAAGGCTTTCGAGTTTCTACAAACGAAAGAGAACTTCTATTATAAGAGCTCGAGAGAATACAAGGAAACTTTCCGATGATTTGGGAGCAAATGAGCTCCTCCTTATTTATACTTGTCCTCCCCCTTCTAGGGAAGTTTCTAGATATCACTACATTAGTCCTATATTCATGACTAATCTAGATTATTCTACAAGCTACATGTATTTACAAGTCTCCATGAAATGTACTAAATTGTTCTTCGATGTCCTAGAAAAATCTAGGACGTTCCAGGATCTATTGGTCTTTACTTGCAAGTTCTCCCACTCTCTCGAGTACTCCGGAAGATTCTAGATATTGTCCGTGACAGTGTGGTAAGTGATAACAAAATAAAGAGTGGTCAAACCTCACGTCTTTGCTTTATCCCCATGAAACGGCGTCGGCAAAGGTTGTTTTTTTCTTATTAATAAGTTAATTGTTATAGGAGTATATAGTTTTCATCATTGTAATTCAGACAATGTTTAAGAAAACCTTAAAGATTTTCTTTTCTTTTAAAAAAAATTGAACAGATAAAGGGGATTATTAATTGAACTGCTTAATTACAGGCCACTAAAATTAACATAAAATATTTTTTTTTTTTGGAACGGCGGATACATTAAAAAAACTAGCGAGACGCTAGAAGAAGTTACAAAGTACAAACACTACAAGAAGCAACACACCAATCAAACCAATTAATAAAGTTACAAGAGGATCTACGCTTAATCCAATTAAAAGACACTAATTGGATATCATCCTCCACTTTTAAAGGAGAGCATTTTTTGTTGAAAATCTTCCATATTAACCACACCACCGAATAAAAAAGGGTCAACTTTAGCTTTTTTTTTCTTCTTACTAGTAACCAGGGCAGCCAACATCTCGAGCAACTCCATTATGTTCTGGAATCGAAGATGACATCCCACTCCAGGAGACAAACCAACTCCAAATCTGAGCTGAAAAACTGCACTTAAAGAAGATGTGATCCACCTCTTCATCATCAAAGTTGCAAAACAGACAAGTCACATGATTCAAAACTATGCCTCTAATAGCAAAGTTTTTAGCCACATAACTTTGATGGAAATCACACGCCATTAATTTTGATTGGAACCCAATTAAAACCATGAAGTAAGTTATCAACACCACACTTATCATCCATCAAGAGTCTTAGAGAACGCACCGAAAAGAGCTCGGAACTATCAGCCCTTCAACCCCACATATCTGAGGTCTTAGGCAGGGCCAGACCACCCACCGCTGCACTCAAATAGATCAACTCTTCTATCTATTTGCCCCCTTCTAAGTTGTCTTCTCCATTGACCTTAAAAAACAGTTATCAAATAACCTTTTATTCTATCATCAACCAAGCAATTTTTGTTCTCTTCAATCTTGTACAATGACGGGAACACATCTTTAATAATTAAATCACCGAGCCATTTATCCTTCCAGAAAAATGTGTGATTTTCACAACCCCTCCCCCCCCCCCCATAAGATCATCCAAATAAACATTCCACTCATCTAGATCCCATTTCTATACGAAAAATGGATAACCAATTCCCCAAGATACCACATTTAACAAAAGACATCCCCTCATCACATAAAGTGTTATGCAAAGCTTTAATACAAAAGGACCAAAAAGAGTTGTTTTCATTTTTTAATCTCCACCACCATTTAGCAAGAAGAACTATATTTAGATATTTAAGGCTCCTCACTCCAAGACACCCTTTATGTTTTGGCATTACCACCACATCCCAAGCGATCCAATGAATCTTTCTTTTGTTATCAATACCTCCCCAAACGAACTTTCTTCTAATGCTCTCCAAGATATCGATAATTTTTTTAGGTGCTTTTAAAAAGGGAAAAGTAATACTGGGGGAGACTACCTAAAACAGATTTAACAAGAGTAAGCCTCCCACCAAACGAAAGATTTCTAGGTTTTTATAAGGAAAGCTTCGCTTTAAAGTTTTCCACAATAGGACTCCAATTTATAGCTAGTTTCATGTTCGCCCTAATACGAAGCCCAAGATAAGTAAAAGGGAAACATCATAGATCTGTAACCTATTTACCTTTTTAATAGGCTATACAGTAAAAATGTTTTAAAATAAGGTGTTTAAAAGTTCGATGATTTTTTTTGTGTATAATGACCAATATAAGAACTTGTTTAAGGTATACTATTTCTTAAGGCATTCAGTATGTCTTCCAAAATTTGTGCTCATACTGTTTGGATGATATGCTTTTGAAACCAAATCCTATTTATGTGAAAAAAGACATAGCAAAAGAAGAAAAGAAAGCATGTATCCTTCTTATATCCTCTCCTCGAATCGCATATACCCGTCCCAAAATCCAACTATGTTTAACTACTGAATTCGTTATCAAAATACATTATAGAGAGTGTCGTGTTTCTATCAACAACCAAAGAAATATGGTCTGAACTAAATCAAGGATATAAATAAGCTAATGGAGCGTTGATTTATCAAATTCAGAAACAATTATTTTCCATTAATCATGTAACGACCCAAAAATCAAGGGTAAAAATTTCATTTTTAATATAGCTAAAATATTGATACCATTTATTCCAAATAATTATTAAGTAAAATATTTATCAGAGTTCATCCCAAAATCATTCATTGCGAAAATCATAGGTGTGTGCACTGCGATCAATCCGAGCCCTTCTTTTTCCAAATCGATGATACCTGAAACCAAAACTGTAAACCGTAAGCACAAAGCTTAGTGAGTTCCCCAGAGCATACCCCACACAATCCACATAACCACATAATTCATATCAGCTATAACAGCTACATAAACCATATCAATCATATATCCATATCAATCACATAGCCATGCATATAAACATATAAGGATGTCGTGGGCTTGTCCCCAGGGTCTTACTCCAGGATGCCATGGGCTCCCCACATGGTCTTACACCTAAGTGTCATGGGCTCTCCCATGGTCTTTGATAGGAAAGCCATGGGCTCTCCACATGGTCTTACATCCGAGTGCCATGGGCTCTCCCATGGTCTTCCATGCTAATATCACAAAGACAACTAGTATACCACGTAATCACTAGCATACCATATATATATATATATATATATATATATATATATATATATATATATATATATATATATATACCAGACATACCAGTAGTGAATCTACAATAAACACTACAACATAGTAGGAAAGCCATGGGCTCTCCACATGGTCTTACATCCATGTGCCATGGGCTCTCCCATGGTCTTCCATACAACCATACCACAAATACCACTAACATACTTCCTAGCACATGACCAGCTAACATGCCACATAATACAACTTCAGCTAGTGTACCACATATCATAAAATGGGTCGGCCTTGGTGCCTTAGACCCATTGGTATGGTGAGAAGACTCACCTGGCACTGCTGAAGTCCCGCGGATGCAACTCCAGCTGCTGGTTGACAGATTCCTGAACTGCCAACATCAAACAATACCCAATTAATATTTGGGTCCCAACACATAACCATAAGTTCTTGGAGTAACATGCTACATTACCCCATCATGGCTTGATTCAGGCCCAAGACCGAATCCAAGGCCCAAAAGTCAAACTAGGAATAAAAGCCCAACATATGGCCTAATTTTCCAAATTGGGCCCAAACCAATATCATATAATCATTAAGGCCCAAACTATGGCCCATCTATGGCCCAATTTTCCAAATTGGGCCCAAACCCTCATATGGGCCTTACCCTAAAGCCCATCAACATATTCTAGTCCATACGATTATTCTTGAATGGCCCATTATTGGCCCAATCACCAAATCTCAATAGAAAGGCCCAACTTAAGGCCCAAGTGAAATTAGGGTTTTCACATGAAATGACGATTAGTGGTTAAGTATTTATTACTTAACCCATTAAGGACTTAATCCATTAAGTCCAATATTGCCTTAGGTTAATTGCAGATGGTTATTGATTAATATTTTAATTTAGTAAATGGTTCTAGTGCGGGTCCCGATCAATCCAAGGCCCATATCTCCAAAATTAGGGTTTTCAACCCATCACAACCCAATTAGGCCCAATAGCTAAGTCTTTGGATCAATTAGGGTTTCCTTAGGCCCATTAGGGTTTCATTGGGCCCAATAGAGTTTCATGCATCTCAAATGAGGTCTAAACGTAATCAAAGCACACTGCCACCCAACACGGCGGCTGGTGGCGGCAGGAGGCGGCAGCCACCACCCTACGGTGGTGGTTTGAGTTTTCTTATTATTATTCATTTACCGATTAGATCATACAATGCAACATCTCAAATAACACACACACACACACTAAAAATACACGCATACAGCCACCTAATGATGGCCGGCGGTGGCGCATGGCGGCAACCACCACCTCACGGTGGTGGTGGTGGCTGTTCTTCGAGAATTTCGGCCAACGAACTACGCACAACAAACACTACAACAACACACACACACAACGTCGGAACACGCATATCCATCGCCGAAAACGCACCAGTCTCGGCCACCCCTACGATGGCGTGAAGCAGTCGAACGGAAAAGCAGCTACACAATACTCATCGGAACCACAGCAGCGTCGCAGCACCGGACAGAAATGGAGAAGGACAAGAAGAATACGGTAGGGAGGTGTTCGTCCGACATCCGAACAACAGCAACGACCAGGCTATCTCGAACCTCCACTGCCCGTGACTGGACATTGACTTTGCAGCTCACACTTTGCTGTTCACAGCGCAAAACCTGATCTCAATGGTCCCTGTCGTTCACGGTGTTGCCGGAAGCAAATGGAAACCTGGTCGGATCGGAAAAAGGAGAAGAAGGGAGGTGGCAATGGAATATTTCGGTTCTCCTTCGGCGATTTGCGACCTCGACAACGGAGTAGCGGGCGGCAACAGTGGCGGAACAACAACGTTCGTCGACGAGGCAGCCGGTGGAGCAATAGCGCTACGGCGGCGCTTACTGCGGCGGTTGAAGAAGGAGAAGAAGAAGAAGAATGGTGGAGGTTTGGTGCCCGCTTAGCGGCCGCTAGCTGATCGGAATGGGTGGCGGCGCCGGTTGTGGGAGGCATAAGGGTGGTGGTGGCGGCTGCATTCTTTCCTAGGGTTAGGGTTTAGTGGTAACCGGCAGTACTAAGGCTATATACTCGTAACCTAACAATCTTATTGCCATAATGCCAAGATCAGCCCTCCCTTTCTCTTTTTCTTTCAAACTTAGACCAAAATTTACCATTTAAACCCCTGATTCCATAAATCTTTATAAATCCAGAATTTACATTTTATCCCTTGCTTCCATAATTCCTTTCATATTGAGTCCTAATTGTTACCAAGCAGCCCCTGTTTTCAATATTACTTACAAATTTAGTCCAGATTTTACACTTTAATCCCCGCCTTCTAAAATTATGACGGTTAACTCCTCGAGACCAACACCTTGCTATATAATTATTAATTTTTAGGGCTACTATCCATTCATTAATTTGTTTATTTATTTATTAAATAAACGGGGTGTTACAAATCAAGGATTAGAATCTTTCCCTATTTCACCAAAATGAAGAAAATATGGGATGAATTAAGAATGATTCAAGAAATATCCAACTGTTCATATGGAGTTGCTGCTTCGATTAAGAAATTCATGGACGAACAACGTCAAGCGACCTTCAAGCTTACAAGATACAATCGTTTTCTTAAGTGGATTCTTCAAAAATCGAAACCCCGGAGGAATTGTGTATGATGAAATCACAGTCTGAAGAATCATTTTCCTCAAACAATCAAGCAAGAATCGATTTTCAGAACACATGTGCAAAGAACACACAGATATTAACTGTGAAGAAAATCGATTTCTAAAATTGTTTGTTGAATACGAACCATTCAAAAGCAATTCCTTAAATCAAACCCACCCGATTTATTGAAATCGAATCCTCGTCTATGTCAAACATTTCAAAACTCTGATGTACACAAACCTTTTGAAACCCACACGTGCAATCAAAATCGAAATTGAAACCCATCAAATCGATTCTGATGAACTCTCGCTTCCGATTTGCAATGAAAAATTGAAATCAAAATAATGAAGAAAAATAAACTCGACCGATCGATTTCTCATGAACTCTCATTTCTAATCTGCGATTAAGTAAGTTGTGTGAGAGAGAGAGAGATATGGAAAAGAGGTATAATTTAGTCAATCAAATGAGATGGTAAAGAAGTCACCGACTTACCTTTTCGTTTATTAAAAAAAAGAACTAATTAGACCTGACACAAACAACTTAATGCCCCCATAAAGCAACAAAACAACTTTAAGGACTGATTCGACATATTCCAAAAACATTGTTGGGTTAATGTGTCATTTTTCATTTAAACAATACATATTTTTTGAATAAAATGCTAACATAACTATTATGTATTTTTACTGAGTTAAATTATTATAATTAGTTTGATCTTCTAATGCAACAAATAAAATATAAAATATCATTACAAATTAGTTAAACTTAGTTAAATAAGTATCTAATTACTTTCAATAAAAAAACTTATAAATAAAAACTAACCTAAAATATATTGCTAACACATGTTTTTAGGGCATGTTTGGGAAAAAAACATTCAATTTTTATTTGAATATAATTATTTGATAAATATATTTGTGAGTTTTCTAGAAGTGTAAAATTATATAAAACAATATATGAATAGCATGTCATGTTTTTAAGGCCTATGAGACCATGTGTGCCTTAACCTATCTATTTTTTTATTTATAAAAAGTTATATGCTACTATCTTAAACCTTAAAGTTTGGTATATATATATATATATATATATATATATATATATATATATATATATATATATATATATATATATATATATATATATATATATATAAAAGGTGAGGTTCAATAGAAAACCATAATTAACCAAGGAACCAATTTTTTTTCAACTTTTAGAACTTATTTTTTATCAAAAAAAAAAAAAACTAAAAATACATAAATTCATAACTTTTTATCCTTTTTCCAATGATATCAAATTCGATTTTTTTTATTTTTTTTTACGTCAAATTCACAATGTGAATCTTTGAAAATTCACAATGTGAATCCGGATTCACACGGTGAATCCGAAAAATATTTTTCACATTCATAATGTTAATATATGAATTTAGATATTTTTAGATTTTTTTTTCGATAAATAATAAGTTCTAGAAATTGAAAAAAAGATTTATATATATATATATATATATATATATATATATATATATATATATATATATATATATATATATATATATATATATATATGGAAAAGTTCAATAGAGAAGCATAATTATTGGTTCTTCAAGGAACCAAATCTTTTTTTCAATTTCTAGAGCTTATTATTTATCGAAAAAAAAATCTAAAAATATCTAAATTCATATATTAACATTATGAATGTGAAAAATATTTTTCGGATTCACCGTGTGAATCCGGATTCACATTGTGAATTTTCAAAATATATATATATATATATATATATATATATATATATATATATATATATATATATATAGCCCAAATACTCAACTCATTTAAAAAAGAATTGTTTTCAGCAATCGTGTTATTCTCCAAGTCGAACTCCCGCTTCACGATTCACACAAAACACACGCCTCACAAATTGTCGATCAACTACCGCCTGTTACTACCGCATCGTCAAACGCCAAACTCAGGCAGCCTCCCTTCCGCCATCACCGACGACAGCTTTGGCCTCTGTCCTCCCCCCTCCTCCGCGGCTCAACCTTCCAAATCATAACAATTTTTATATTGTTTCATTGTTCATACGATAAGGCCCGACCTGCAACTATTTTTTTTTCATTTTATATCGGTTTTAGTTAAATAGTAAACTATGTGGTTTTACTTTTTAGACTCGCCACTAAGCCTAGCATATTAATTTTGTTATAATAGAAAAAAATATTTAATATTTAGATTAATCTTTTTCTAAAACAAAAACTTTAAGTTTATGATATCAAACAATTTTTTTTTATAATTCACCTTTTTTTAAATAAAACAAAACAAAATTCAAACTCTAACTCTAACAAATCACATTCACAAACGCGAAGTTATCTTTTAAAAACCTTCGAACCAAATAGAGGATGTAATGTTGATGTTGAAAGTTTGAAAGTATCCACAATGGTGAGTTTAATGAGAGAGTTAAATGAGGTGACAAATCTTTGTGTCATTCAATAGATGAAACTCTACCATTATGAGATGTCACATTGGCATTCAATGGATTTGGAGTCCAATAGCCATTGAACTCTTCAATGGGAAAAAAATGAATTCTTAAATATTTACTATAAATTACATTTTGTAACATTTTATTGAACTTTGTAGAGTTCAATGCATTGTAGAGAAAAAAAGTAATAGAGTTGTATGAATTGTAGAAAGATGATGTGGTAATCCATTAAACTTTACAGAGTTCAATGGAATGTGGATGCCCACATACCAAAATTTAAAAACTCGACCAACTAAATAAACAATGTAACAAACACTAAATAATTATTTGGTGAAATTTTCATAAATTTCTTACAGAGTAATTATACTTTTATATAACCAATGTGATTTTATATTCATAAGGAATGCTGTTTATTTTTACCGTTTTCAGGAATAAATATTTTTTGGATCTCAAAAGTGTTTTCTAGCTGTTAGAATTCTTTATAAGTAAGAAAACAATAATAAAAGTTGAATGAAAAATCGTGTTTCGAATAATGCATTATAAAGCGTATAAAAAATCGCAATAAATCTTATATATGTACAAGTTTTGCTAATTAGTTTTCTACCCTTTGAGAAAACAACACCTTCTGCACTACTTGGTACTTAGAACGAACTGGCTCCTCCGTAATGGTATCAAGAAACGGCTTCTTTGATCGGCAAACCGCTAACCGATGACTAAACTCCGACACCTCCACCACCAACCTCGGCTGCTCAGCCTCATTAACCATCGCATCACCACCAACTATTGCTTCCGGAGATATCCTTCCTGAAATCCGCTTCGGCGCACTATTAGCCGACATCCAAAACACCGCCATATCCGCCGGCGTCACCATCAAATTCACTCTTCTCATCGGAAACATGATGTATACGTTTCCAGATTCCAGATCTTCGTCAGCGGAGAGAGGCGAAAACCGCCGGTTGATGTTCAACGACCTGGAGTTGACTAGGAAGAAATTGGGGCAATCAAGCATAATCTCGGCTGCCTTGACGGAATCTTGAAACTGCCGGATTTCTCCCGTCGGAAAAATTACTCTTGCTGCTTTGTTGGTTTTCATTCTCGGGGAGATCCCTAAGCTGCAAGCTGAAACGTAGTTACCCATTTGGATATGGAGGGAGAGAGAGAGATGAGGGGAGTGTAAATTTATACATGGAGGATCACATAAATGCGCGTGAAAGCAAGGAGTGACTATTGAGGATTTGTCACGGATGTTGTGCGTGTGGGGCTGATGGTTAAAATGAAGAGGTGGCAGCATGAGTTAATGGTCAAAGTATGGGGCTAAAACCCTAAAAGAAGCATCTATTAATTTCATATGAATTTAATAAAAATAATTCTTGTTTAATCTAATAAAAATAGTTATTGTTTTCATATAGGATCAATATTATATAATTACAAGCATTAATATACAGTTTGTTATTTAAGTTATTTAATTTTAATTGTATCAAGTAGGTTATTAATTTTTTCTTATTTAATGATTGGATTTGATTTCAATCGAGTAAACTGATAATGAATCTAATACGGTATCCACTCTGAAATTCAATATGCAAAAATTGTTATTTTAGGTATACTTGTGACATCTGATATGTTAGAACTACCCTATTGAAATGTATTATAATGGTGTAATGAGAATTAAGAAAAACAGTTACTGACCTGAATACAAAGATAAGTAAAGTAAAAAATAAATTACATATAATTAGTTGTCATTTTATTACATTAACTATTTGTTGTATCACCTCCACCGATAGATTTTGAAGTGATACACGTTGAAGTTAGACAACAAGGTTTAGTTGACAAGGAAGAGTGCGATTGAATTCATTCGTGATTTTAAAGGTGTGAAAGAGCAATTAGAAGAAAAGGAGAGATATATAAGAGTTTCTCAACTCAATGGAAAGAATCGAAGAATCATGTGGGTCAAGTGCAAAACTATAAGAGAGATTTGTAGTGACTAGTACCGCAAAGACATTAACTAAAAGTTACCTGAAATTTGTTTAGAGTTCACGTACACACTGATTAGTTAGAAATTACACAAAACCTAAGTACATTTTTATATGTTAGAAACATGGATATGCATGAATTTTTAACACTAGTACGTAAGTTGTTATGATTTCCATTACTGTTAGTACTTTTTGTATTCATTACGTACGCCCAAATGATTTAAAATTGACATAAAAACATCACAAACCTATTATACTTGGCATTAATCTTATTATAAAATTATAAGCATTAATATACAGTTTGTTATTTGAGTTATTTAATTTTAATTGTATCAAGTAGGTTACTACATTTTTTCTCATTATATGATTGGATTAGATTACAATCGAGTAATCTGGTAATGAATCTAATATGGTATTCACTTTGAAATTCAATATGCAAAATTTGTTATTTTAGGTCTACTTGTGGCATCTGATAGTTTGAATTACCCTATTGAAATGTATTATAATGATGTAACGAGAACTAAGAAAAAAAATTAGTGACCTGAATACAAAGATAAGTGAAGTAAAGAATAAATTATGTATAATTGGTTGTCATTTTATTACATTAACTATTTCTGGTGTCACCTCCACTGATAGATTTTGAAGTGATACACGTTGAAGTTAGACAATAAGGTTTAGTTGACAAGAGAAGAGTGTGATTGAATTCATTCGTGATTTTAAAGGTGTGAAAGAGGAATTAGAAGAAAAAAAGAGATATATAAGAGTTTTTTAACTCAATGGAAAGAATCAAAGAATCAAGTGGGTCGTGTGCAAAACTATAAGAGAGATTTGTAGTGACTAGTACCGCCAAGACATTAATTAAAAGCTACATGGAATTGTTTGGAGTTTACACTTGACAAAAGTAGCTGGAAGCTTTTGAAATATATAAAATTACATAAAAGGACAATTGATTAAAAATAAATAAATATATAAATATATTTTTAAGGGTAATTATGGAAATTGATTTCAAAAGCTCAGTAGCATTTTGTTAAACGCTACATGAAGTAGCTTTTAGAATTGGAGCGTTTTGTTTAAACTAAAAGCTAAACGCTCGTACCGCCAAACAAAACTTTTTGTTTAAACTAAAGCGTTTTGTCAAAAGCTAAAAGCTAGAAGCTCCCAAATGCTTCCAAAAGCTCTGTGCCAAACACGCCCTTAAGCTAGGAAAACATGCATTTAATTCGTGTGTATATATGTTTATACGTGTCGCATGTCCTGTGTTTATACATGTGTATATGTATCGCATGTCACACAAATATAATTTGTATTATACATAATTCAAAAAGGTAAATTCGTGTTTGACACTTGTAAGGCACGAAACACATACTTAAAATTCATATCGACATGAAACACGAATTTCTAAAATTTATTGATAGAAAACTCGAGTCGTGTCAATCACGTTGTGTATCAAATTGTCGTTTCTATATTAAACGCGTTACTAACCAAGTTAGATGCTTAATCTTGAGACTTATTTTATTTTCATTTATTAATTAGATAAAATAACAAAGTGCCATGACCGTCGCATAAAAAACTTTTTAACCTACTACAGGCTCGAAAGGAATGAAATAAAGGGTCTTTCTACTAGTCCCTAGATGGTCTTGGCCAATGAATGTTGTTTATGGTCAAACACTTTAGGGAAAATGACTCTTGAGGGTAACTAACCGTTGTGTTTGTTCTCATTTGGTCCATTTCCTTTTTTTGTACTCAATATACCATCGAACTTGTTGTTTGTGTTCTCCATAACCCTTTTGGCCGACTTTTGACATGTGATGTCGGTCAAAAGGGTTATGGTGAACACAAACAACAAGTTCGATGGTATATTGAGTGTAACGCCCCGATTCTCAGGTATTGTTTAAATAAGAATTTAATTGGTTTCAAGGCCTACTCGACGAGTTGGTTGCCCTACTCGTTGAGTAGCAACGGGTTTGGTACGTGTGTTTAGTGACCTACTCGCCGAGTCCATGAAGGGACTCGACGAGTAGGAGCTGGTAGAGAAAACCCTAAATCCCGGGGTTTTGCACCCTATTTAAGGAAGCATAAGCCTCCTTTGGCCTCTTTGCAGTTCTAGAGAGCTCTTAAGAAACCCTAATTCGTGTGGTGCTCTATTGTGTGTGTATTAAGCTGGGGAGGAAGATCTTTGGAGAAAAGGAACTTGGAAGGCAAGGGAATTGGAGCAAGGAAAGTGTGGGAATCAGAATCTACCTCAGTTAGCATCTTCCAGAGGTATCAAGTCACCACCTTTACTTCTTTTCCCTTCTAGATCTCTTTTTGGTCGAGTTTGGGGCTTTTATGGATCTTTGAGTTGATAAAGTGGACTATGGGCTAGATATGAAGTTGTAACTTCAGATCTGGACCCTTCTTAAGTCCTAGAGTCATAAAGTTTCTGGTTTGGGCGTGAATGAAACCTCTTTGAGTATGAAACCCCCATTGTAAGCTTGGATTTGACATTAAGAGCCTTTGTAGCTATGCATGCACGTAAAGTTTGCAACTTTACGTGAAAAGTGTTGGGTTTTGAGCATTCTAACACTCCTATGGTGTACATGCAACCCTATAAACCTTGGATCTATGTTTTCTCTATTATACATGCAAATATTAACTATTCCAAGGTTTCATCCTAACTAGCATATTATGAAGCACCTATACTACAAAGTTCTAGTTAGATGACATACCTTTTGATGTAGCTTGATGTCTTCAAGCTTTAAGAGCTTAGCCCCAATAGTGTGGAAGCCTCAAATGGAATCACAAATCACCAAAACACCTTGGAAGAACTTGAGAGAATATGTATGCACACTAAAGTCGGCCCACTCTTATTTTCACACACTTGTGCCAATTTTGTGAGCCAAGGACCCCTTTATATATTATGGAGGATTAGGGTTACATCCATGTAAACCCTAATACCCATGACCTTTCATTTACATAGGATCCATGGGTTAAAAGCTCCATGGACCATCCATGAAAGCTTAGCCCAACCTAAATGAACTTGACCCATTCCATATATATAAGAGTCCATATTTAATTAGTTCTTTTTGATCACTTAATTAATTCTAAATTAATTCTTGATCAATACTAATTAAATAATATGATTCCATATTAATATATTAGAACTTATAATATATTAATATAATCATAAATATACTATTCTCAAAAGACTATCCATATAAATTGTGTCGGTGAAGTGCAACCCAAATGGACCATGCCGGGTCGGGTCAAGTACATACCAAATATAGTTATGGACTTAGACATTAATCCAACAGTCTCCCACTTGGATAAGTCTAAAACTATTATTGAGTATGACTTCAAAACCTAACTGGCAATCGTAGCTCTTAAAGCCGTTGTCGTACTCTGACCTTGTCAATGACTTGTCCATTAGATAAGGGATCATATATTCCTCCATTCTAGATATCATATGGACTGAGACATGGATTATAATCATTCTCTCTGTCCATTTGTTGTTTCCCGATTTTCGATTTATGATGAGTGACTGATTGAACAAATCAAATCAGTCCTGGCTTGGCCAAGCACTCACATGTGTCATCGCTAAATCATCGAGGGGCCCACAGATATCGCTTTTATCCCGAAGGTAAAAGGAATGCATAAACTTCGACTCATATGGCTTGTTCTACTACTTGTTGAATCATACACAAAGGCACGTTTTATAACATCGAGTTACCAAATGCGTTTTCATGCAATCAATGTATAACCAACTCATAGTAACAACTCATATCTCTAGGTTTGAAGAATATAAGATATTATCGTCTCATGATCACTCGTGATAAAATCCATGAAGTGATTCAAATGAGCGCGTGTTGAATCCAATACTCAGAACTTATGAGTACTCATGAGTGTTGTAGCACCACTTTGTCCACCAACTTGGACCTCTACAAACCAACCCATGACAGTCTTGATTCATATCTACTTCCAACATATGACCGACTGTGGATGGTTTGAATAACTTAATCATTCAGGAAGAGCGACTTAGTTATTCTGGAAGTCAAAACATGCAAAGTGAAACACAAGAATAAATGAATCAAATATGGTATCAAACCCTATGAATATAAATAAACACTTTTATTTATCGCCATACTGATTACTCATTATTCATTGTTTCGGTTTTATCAACTTTATACTTGAATTAAAAACACTAGTTGTCCCATGCTCCAAGCATGTACACTATGTTTTTCTTAAACAATAGCTTTGTCATACACCAAGTATGCACTCTATGTTTGTCTATGATCCTTACTTTGTGAAATAAACCAATTGAACATAATTTCAATGATTCTAATTTCACACTCCCAAATCCTTATCGAAAAATGTGAGAATTTCAAATTCCTATCATTTATCAAAATCTGTTTAGATTTTAAACATATATGCACTGACCCTCCTGTAATGAATATGTACAAAGTCACACAGACTTGTCAACAGTCATTATAAGGTATTCCAATGGAGATCAACTCCATGGAAACTAAGTCTCATATTCAAAGTACATTGCTTTGGACATGCTTCTTGCATTAAGTTTTCTAATCTTACACATATAACTTCCACCTATGGAGACAACTCCATATTCTCATTTTGACTATCACTTCTGAACAAGAGATGCCTCTTTTCAAAATATGTCAATATGGTCCTTCCAAAATTAGCACTATACTTCCAACTGTCCCTGAGCAACCAATCTTTGGTAAACCTCAGATTGTCCTCGACAATTGCTTAATCATTTTAGTTATATCCAATTCTAGACCTTTTCCCTTCTTAATGCCTCTGGGCATTTGGAAAAATTTAGAAATGACAAATATTATAGCACATGCAATCGATCCTGTACCCAAAGCAAATGGTACACGATTCATGACGTCTCACATAAAGACATGATTCTATACCAGTCTTTTGCTACAATATTTTTATTTGCCATGTTTTCAAAATTTGACTATGAAGAGGGATGGCGTAATCATAATCGAATTTTGAGAACACAATATATAGAATTTCCTTAAGTTGAACCAATCCAACATGAAATTCATATATATATTCTTGACTAAAGATGATTAAGGTCTCAATCTAAGCCTTTAGAACTGAAATGAAGTATATCCTCTCCCTTAATTATAGCAAAACAACTTTTTCAATCCCTGCAGCCTCACGAATTGAAACTTTTGTTTTCTATAATTAACATTGATAACTTCAATCCCTGCAGCCTCACGAAAGTGCAAAGTGTAATTTCATGGGTTAGCACCAAATTCACATTTTCCTAAGTAACTAAGATTGGGAATTTATAAATGTTTAGTTACTTAGTATTTGTCATTAATACTTTTAATGAAGGGAGAATTATAGTCCTTGTCCTACTTTTAATGAAGGGTCGTTAGGCGAACAGGTAGGAGCATGATAATTATTGTTAGAGTTGCAAGTTCTCAATGTTAATTATAGAAAACAAAAGTTTCAATTCGTGAGGCTGCAGGGATTGAAAAAGTTGTTTTTCTATAATTAAGGGAGAGGATATACTTCATTTCAGTTCTAAAGGCTTAGATTGAGACCTTAATCATCTTTAGTCAAGAATATATATACGAATTTCATGTTGGATTGGTTCAACTTAAGGAAATTCTATATATTGCGTTCTAAAAATTCGATTATGATTACGCCATCCCTCTTCATAGTCAAATTTTGAAAACATGGCAAATAAAAATATTGTAGCAAAAGACTGGTCTAGAATCATGTCTTTATGTGAGACGTCATGCATCGTGTACCATTTGCTTTGGGTACAGGATCGATTGCATGTGCTATAATATTTGTCATTTCTAAATTTTTCCAAATGCCCAGAGGCATTAAGAAGGGAAAAGGTCTAGAATTGGATATGACTAAAATGATTAAGCAATTGTCGAGGACAATCTGAGGTTTACCAAAGATTGGTTGCTCAGGGACAGTTGGAAGTATAGTGCTAATTTTGGAAGGACCATATTGACATATTCTGAAAAGAGGCATCTCTTGTTCAGAAGTGATAGTCAAAATGAGAATATGGAGTTGTCTCCATAGGTGGAAGTTATCTGTGTAAGATTAGAAAACTTAATGCAAGAAGCATGTCCAAAGCAATGTACTTTGAATATGAGACTTAGTTTCCATGGAGTTGATCTCCATTGGAATACCTTATAATGACTGTTGACAAGTCTTTGTGACTTTGTACATATTCATTACAGGAGGGTCAGTGCATATATGTTTAAAATCTAAACAGATTTCGATAAATGATAGGAATTTGAAATTCTCACATTTTTCGATAAGGATTTGGGAGTGTGAAATTAGAATCATTGAAATTATGTTCAATTGGTTTATTTCACAAAGTAACGATCATAGACAAACATAAAGTGCATACTTGGTGTATGACAAAGCTATTGTTTAAGAAAAACATAATGTACATGCTTGGAGCATGGGACAACTAGTGTTTTTAATTCAAGTATAAAGTTGATAAAACCGAAACAATGAATAATGAGTAATCAGTATGGCGATAAATAAAAGTGTTTATTTATATTCATAGGGTTTGATACCATATTTGATTCATTTATTCTTGTGTTTCACTTTGCATGTTTTGACTTCCAGAATAACTAAGTCGCTCTTCCTGAATGATTAAGTTATTCAAACCATCCACATTCGGTCATATGTTGGAAGTAGATATGAATCAAGACTGTCATGGGTTGGTTTGTAGAGGTCCAAGTTGGTGGACAAAGTGGTGCTACAACACTCATGAGTACTCATAAGTTCTGAGTATTGGATTCAACCCGCGCTCATTTGAATCACTTCATGGATTTTATCACGAGTGATCATGAGACGATAATATCTTATATTCTTCAAACCTAGAGATATGAGTTGTTACTATGAGTTGGTTATACATTGATTGCATGAAAACGCATTTGGTAACTCGATGTTATAAAACGTGCCTTTGTGTATGATTCAACAAGTAGTAGAACAAGCCATATGAGTCGAAGTTTATGCATTCCTTTTACCTTCGGGATAAAAGCGATATCTGTGGGCCCCTCGATGATTTAGCGATGACACATGTGAGTGCTTGGCCAAGCCAGGACTGATTTGATTTGTTCAATCAGTCAATCATCATAAATCGAAAATCGGGAAACAACAAATGGACAGAGAGAATGATTATAATCCATGTCTCAGTCCATATGATATCTAGAATGGAGGAATATATGATCCTTTATCTAATGGACAAGTCACTGACAAGGTCAGAGTTCGACAGCGGCTTTAAGAGCTACGATTGCCAGTTAGGTTTTGAAGTCATACTCAATAATAGTTTTAGACTTATCCAAGTGGGAGACTGTTGGATTAATGTCTAAGTCCATAACTATATTTGGTATGTACTTGACCCGACCCGGCATGGTCCATTTGGGTTGCACTTCACCGACACAATTTATATGGATAGTCTTTTGAGAATAGTATATTTATGATTTATATTAATATATTATAAGTTCTAATATATTAATATGGAATCATATTATTTAATTAGTATTGATCAAGAATTAATTTAGAATTAATTAAGTGATCAAAAGAACTAATTAAATATGGACTCTTATATATATGGAATGGGCCAAGTTCATTTAGGTTGGGCTAAGCTTTCATGGATGGTCCATGGAGCTTTTAACCCATGGATCCTATGTAAATGAAAGGTCATGGGTATTAGGGTTTATATGGATGTAACCCTAATCCTCCATAATATATAAAGGGGTCCTTGGCTCACAAAATTGGCACAAGTGTGTGAAAATAAGAGTGGGCCGACTTTAGTGTGCATACATATTCTCTCAAGTTCTTCCAAGGTGTTTTGGTGATTTGTGATTCCATTTGAGGCTTCCACACTATTGGGGCTAAGCTCTTAAAGCTTGAAGACATCAAGCTACATCAAAAGGTATGTCATCTAACTAGAACTTTGTAGTATAGGTGCTTCATAATATGCTAGTTAGGATGAAACCTTGGAATAGTTAATATTTGCATGTATAATAGAGAAAACATAGATCCAAGGTTTATAGGGTTGCATGTACACCATAGGAGTGTTAGAATGCTGAAAACCCAACAGGTTAGTACTTCAAGGAACTCGGCGAGTAGCCGGGGGTACTCGGCGAGTCAAGGTCAACATGGACTGTTGACCTTGACTGATGACTTTGACTTTGACCAGGGTTTGTTTAGTTGGCTTATGGGTATGATTATACTATGGTAATAGGTGGTGGAGTTTGTGGTAGAGATCCGAAGGTTGAAGTTTATCTACCGAGTCGACATCTGCAAGGTGAGTTATCCTCACTATATCGATAGGGTCTAAGGCACCAAGGTCGGCCCTTTTAGTTGTTATCGTTATGGTATGCTACATGTGGATATGATCTGTTAGATCAGAATCAGGATAAACAGTATGTTATGCTCTTATGATCCGTAGGGATTGATATGTTAGTGACCTGCTAGGTCAGTGCTCTAGTTATGAGAGATTGCTATGTTTGATGCTCAGTAAGATAGATATGTTTGATGGTTGTATATGCCAGTATATGTTAGTTATGCGCACATGGTTACTTGCTTGTTGCTTGGGTTGAGGCGGTCCTGCTTTGTGCTGAAGGCAAACACACCCTATGAGCGGTCCGGGAAGACTGTAGGCCCACGTGGCGGTCCAGTCATGCCGAAGGCTCCGTATAGATTCAGTTGGACTGTAGGCCCTGTAGGGCGGTCCAGTCAGGCCGATGGCCCAGTATGCATGTTGATTGATTGATTATTACGGATATGGTATTATTAGTGTGGTATTGGTATTTTGGGGGTAGCTCACTAAGCCCTCGGGCTTACAGTTTTCAGTTTATTGTTTCTGGTACTTCAGGAGTTCATGACAAGGCGAAGGCGTGACCGTACCGCTCCTCATCCTTATGATCTGGCTTTTGGGACACTCTGATTGAATAATGAACTGAAAACATTTTTGTAAACAATACTATTGGGATTTATTTAGGCTTGACAAGTTTAAATTTGGCGTAAAATTTTTGGATGTTACATTGAGTACAAAAAAAGAGGACCAAATGAGAACAAATGCAACAGTTGGTTACCCTCCTGATTCATTTTCCTTTTACTCATTTACAACAAATCCCACATCATCTCCTGCTGATATTAATGACTTTATGAGATTCATTCTTGCTTCTCTTCAAAACATAGCCCACGCAAGAACATTATTCATACATGTACAACTTTGTAGTGCACTTGAATATTTATTAGGGGAATCTTGACTAAGCAGGTGCATTTCATGACTACATTTAAATGATTTATTGTATCATCGATTCTAGACAAGTGTACAAACGAGTGGAATCACAAGTGCTGTGATTTTTTAGTTTACTTAGCTTTAAAATCGAATTCATGGAATAAGATACAACATCAATATGTACAATATCATGCAACTTTTGCAGACACGTCACCATAATATACCTTGAGGTAAACGTTTATGCTGATAAATATACCTCTCATACACAGTCATATCCTTTTGCAGAGAGGTGTTGACAGCTAACCACAGTAAACATAGCATATACCATGTTTTAACAAAGTTACCCTTCCGAAACACTCTTCATATACGTTATGGCCAAAGAAAGTTGCAGTCTTTGATAATTTTGCAACTTTAATTTCATTTAACTTTTCGGGGAAAATGACTCAGGAGGATAACCAAGTGTTCAGTTTGTTCCCATTTGGTCCCTTTCTTTTTTTTGTACTCAATATATCATCGAACTTGTTGTTTGTGTTCACCATAACCCTTTTACCAGTTATCACATGTCAAAAGCCGGTCAAAAGGGTTATAGTGAACATAAACAACAAGTTCGATGGTATATTGAGTACAAAAAAAGGAAAGTGATCAAATGAAAACAAACGCAATAGTTAGTTACCCTCAAGAGTCATTTTCCCAACACCTTACAATCCATAATGATAAAAATGTGACACCTTATCCCATACATAGAAAAGTTATAAGTTTCAAGTTATTGACTCGTAACAACTTTAATATGATTTTAAGTTGATTTAAAAATCATTAGTTTATTTTTAAGTACAAATAAGTCATCCATGCTTTCCCCAACCGAGGAGTGCATACCTTTGTGGCTTTGTTTAAAGAAGTCAAAGCTTTAAGTTATATTTTTATTGAAAGTCAAAATATTCAAGGATTGACGTACCTTTGAGTTGGCCCCTTTTGCCGGCGTGGCGACCACTCGTTCTAGACATGTTCCTCCTTCCACAAAATTTATAACAACTTGTTACATTCTAATTCAAATTTCATTCATTTTCAATATTTTTTTTCATTCATTTTCAATATATTTACATTGTTATTCAAACTTCAAGTCCAAAGTTTTTATTTCAATAAAATAAAATTCAAACCGGTGGTCAAGAAGGATGTTCATGCAAGTTTTTATAGAAGGGTGAAGACTTGTATTTTATTGACAAAATAAGACATGTCTTGTATATTCGTTGATAGTAAATAGTAAAAAATAATTGCATTCATAAGTCTAATTAATATGTACTATTCCGTCATACATGTTATATGTTATAGAATATATTGTTTTATTAATAGTAAAGGTTAAACTCATATAAATAAAAACATATAAGTGACCTAATCTAAACCCTAAGAACATTGGTTTGAACCTTAATCATTAACATACTAACATCCCCCCACAATTTCATCGGAATGAGCCGATTAAACTGGAAAAAAAACATTAAAAAAAAACGTAAATGAAGACCGTCGCACCGGCGGCGGCTAAACAATGACTGTTTGTCAAAGAAGGAGAAAGAAGAAGCGTCGGCCAGTGGTGATTCCATTGTAGAAGAAGTGAGGAGCACCGATGGTGATGATCATAAAGTCGACGAGAGAGGAGTCCGACGAAAAACAACGAGAAAGAAAGAGGGCTCGAGCTGCGGCGGACGGAGCCTATTTCGGTTGACTCGGAAAAGAGATTTGAAGAAGAGACGAGTCGAGGAGGAGGCAAAAGGCTCAGACGTAGGGGCTATCCGAGGAGAAGTGTTGGAACCTGAAAGTGAACATCTAGCAATCATAAGTCCAAACGTCAATTCCGATGTTAGCCAGTGTTCCGAAGTGAAGAGTAGTCCGGAATCTGTCCGGACTTGGAGAGAAGAAGATGAGAAGTTCAAAAGTGAAGACATTCCGGAATGGACATTATGTCTGGAATGTGTGTTGATCCGGAGTCACTGTTTTTGTCTCTTTGTGTATTAATTATGTTTGTCTCTTTGCATGATTAGACATTTCATAGGACTTAGTATGTTTGTCAACTTGGACAATCAGTATGTAAGAATCATTCCTTTTGTCTGATCCTATGTATGTTTACCAGTTTGTACCATGTTTCACACACTCCTATTTATAGTAGCTTTCAATGCAAAGATAGACGACGAATCTTTCACTCATTTTGGCATTTACTATGTTACTTCAATTCTCTTTCAAACATTCTTCTTGTTCTTCATTTATTAACATTACTTTGATCTTTATTCTCATTCTTCATTTATGGCTTGATTATTTGTTGAATACATTAACTCAGACTTGACTGGTCTATCCAAGCTTGACTAGAACATTTATTAGCAAGCAGACATTGATCTTAAGCATTTACTCAAGGTTTGAGTTTTCAAACCTTGTCCCTACGCATCAGATCTATCTTGTTCTCATAATTGGTATCGGAGCTTGAGTGGTTGTCCTTTGAATCCATAAGATCAGATTATAGTTGGTTTGAAATTACCTTGGTACTTCAACCATTTTTGTGTTAAGGATAAAAGTTCTTCTATATACCACTTTTGCTTGAAGATATCTTAACTTCAATGGCTACTTCTAATCCTCAACAAATGATTTCAATGTAAATCGCAAATAGTGTGGGTGGCCCTACACGTGCCCCATTGCTAGTTGTGGAAGAATATGATCACTGGAAAGTTAGAATGGAAAGATTTTTACTAGCTAAAGAGAAAGGTGAAGAGATTTGGAGATCCGTCAAAGAAGGTCCTCATGTTCCTGTAAGAACGGTTGTGAGAGATGCTGCTGCTCAACTTATGTGTGAAGATGAAACTCGTCCAGCTCCTCTAACTGCAGATGATATTGAGAAGTTGCATGCTGATCAAGTTGCTTTCTCAGAAATGGTGTTTGGTGTTCCTCCTTCACTCTTTGAGCACATTAAATTGTGCAAATCAGCAAAAGAGATTTGGGACACTCTTCAAGATCTGATTGAAGGTTTGGAAAATATGAAAGACAAGCGTCTCACCTCAGTTGTCAATGATTTTGACACCTTCACTACCACTCCTGGTGAATCAGTAGCCTCAGCCTCTAACCGTTATCGAATCGTAGTCAACAACATGACTGCTCATGGGATTGTTCGAACTCCCTTGGAGTATAATCTCAAATTCATAAACAGTCTCGGTAAAGGATGGGGAAATGTGAAATCTTGTCTCCAAAGTAATGGTTCTTTGAAAAATTTAAAGCTTTATCAACTTTTTGATGAACTTCAAGGACATGAATCTAATGTTGCTCAGACCATACGAGAACTCTCCAGAGGTCCTCTTGCTCTTGTCAGTTCCTTTGAACCAAACCTTCCGAACACATCCACCTCGGACCTTTTCAAACCAGTTATTCCATATGTTCAATCCTCCTTGCTTGTCTTACCCACACCAAACTATCCATTTGATGATTCCGAAGCCATGGAATCTGAACTCCGTTTCCAACAGGAGTTTGCTATCCTCTCCATGAAATACAAACGTGCTTTCAATACCTCTTACAAACCATACCAAAATCGGTTCCATGCTCCTCACCAAAACAATCCTCAAACATACTCAGCTCCGGAACCACAACCAACTCCGGAAAATCCTCCCTCATACAAACCGAACATCTCAAAACCAAACTCTATCTCGGAACCACAGCAGAATCCAAAATCCGACAAACCAAAAATTGTGTGTCACAAGTGTGGACATGCAAATCACTTTGCAAAAGATTGCTTGGCTGAAGCTCCACAAAAACCAAAGATTAAGGACTCTGAATACTACGCCAGAAAAGCTCAAGAAATGGCTGAAAGTGAAAAACCTTTCGTAACAACTGTATCAAGAGATGTTGAAGGATATTGGTCATCCGGAGATGATTATGACATGGTAACTGGAAGAAACATGTGCTTGATGGCAAGACAATCTGTTGAATGTGATGAAGGCTATTGGTCCTCCGGTTTTGAAGATGAAGATGATGTTACTGAACCACACTACTGCTATATGGCCACCAATGATCCACTCGGTCGAAGCATCGTTCAGCAGGTAAAATCTATGATTACTGATAATAACTTTGATCTATCTCTTTGTGAACCTTATCTGACCCAGATCCAAACAGATATGAACACCATTTATAAAGCCTATGAGTCTGCCATAGAAGCCAGTGAGAAGAAGGACTGTGAACTAAATCGTCTTAGGTTGCATTTTGAGGATAAAAAATTGAAAATCGAGTCTTTAGAGCATGAGCTTGTAATGTCTAAAGATGAATGTATCATTTTGAAAGACAAATGTGAAATTACCTATTCTGAAAGAAATATCTTGATCACTGATAACAAACGTCTCAATGCTAAGATAGATGCTTTGCATAATTCTATTGATATACTTGAATCGAATCTTCAGATGACTCATAATTTTCGTCATCCATGGTCTAAAGCACCTGGTCTCGGAAGAGAGTATCCGAAACCAATTGCTCATCCCTTGAAAGAATTGCAAAATTTAACATTCATGAGAGAGGTTCCCAACATCAAACATTCGGACACCCCCGTTTCTCCTTTGTCACCTCTTCATGAGACCACAGACCACTTTGCGTCCTTAATTTCCGAGTTTCAACCAATTGTTGTCAAATGTCCCGATTCCACGCCTCTTCCGCCTCTGATAAACCTAGACCTAAATTGGACCACGGAATTTCATCACAGTATTTCAAATTGCGTAGATTACGTCCCTAGGAGTAATCCTCCTAACAACTGTGTTGTTGAAGAAATCATTCCGGTGACAACTGAAACTGTTGCATCTGAGTTTGTATGGGCATCCTTAGATGATAAAGTTGAAATATCAAGTTGTGTATCCTCTAATTCTTGTGAATCGAACTCTTTAGTAACCTCAAGAACAAGTTTGGTTCCCATTGATCCCAAGTTTAGCAATCCGTCTGCAGGGAAAACTTCAAAATCCTCATCTCACCCCAAGAGAAAACCAGTGTTAAATAGGAAGGATATAGTAGATCCCAAAGTGGAGGCTCGAAATGCTCATAAAAAGGAAGTTAAGACTAGAAAAAATTCCAGGTTCCTTGAGAACTCCAAAAAGAGTGTATCTCGGAATCCTCGTTCATCAACCCATAGTCAAAACTCCTTCACACCCACTAAGATCCTCAAGAGACCCTCTGATTCTCTTAGCCCTGTAGAACCCAAGAAAGTATTCAGTACCACTCAGCCTAAATCTCGTGTGAATACCATGACTGTCCAAAACACCTCTCCTCGGACTGCTTCATCTGTTTTCATTGCTAAATCTGATGGCACAATTTTTAAACCCAATCTTTCGAAAACAAATGTGTCATCAAGCAAATCAAAATATGCTGAGAAAACAAATTTTTCAAAATCTTCAAAAAGGAATCTTGTGTGGAAAGTCAAATCTCACATTGATGAATCAATAGTTACGGAGGTTACATCTGTTTCCAACGCTCCGGAAGTCAATGGTCCGAAGAAGATTGTTCGCAAACCCCAAGTCATTGAATATGACTACTGGATAGATGAGAAGACATTAGCCTTTTGTCTGTTTCCTAAGAACTCAAAGCGTACTCTTAAGAAACACAAAGTTGTTCCGAAGTCACAATCCAAGTCCAAAGCCCGTGCCTATGTCCCTAGATCTAACTCGGAGCCTAAAATCTCCATCACTCACTAATTTTGCAGGCACTTTGTGCTTCGGAGCAAGAAACAATATGGTATATTGATAGTGCTTGCTCCATGCACATGACGGGGCATAAAGACTTTCTGCGGGATCGCAAGCTTTCTCCGAATGCTGGTTACGTGACATATGGAAACAACTCCAACTCTCAAATTCGTGGTTATGAAATTCTCACCAATGGAAATTTCTCTATCTCAAATGTGGCATATGTAGCTGATCTGAAACATAATTTGATAAGTGTTGCTCAGCTCACTGATTCAAATCGACGTGTGTAATTTTGCAAGAAGCACAACTATGTAATGACTGAAGACCGAAAAGAATGTTTAATCAAGTCCAACGGAACAAGAACATGTACCCACTCGACATCAACATGATTACTGGCAAACCACAACTCAGCCTTCTCTCTCAAGCCGTTCCTGACGTCAGTTGGTTATGGCACCAAAGGCTTGCTCATTTGAACTTTTAGTACATGAATGATATCGTATCTGGTGAAATGGTGAGAGGTTTACCTCTTCTTTATGTGTTGCATGTGAGTGTGGAAAGCAATCAAAGAAGGTTCATCCTGTTATCATCGAAAAATCAATCTCGGAACCATTGGAGCTCCTACACATTGATCTTTGTGGACCATCCACTGTAGAAAGTCTTCATCATAAGAAATACATTCTTGTGATTGTTGACGACTTTACAAGGTTCACTTGGGTTTTATTCCTCAGATTAAAGTCCAAAACATCCTCTAAACTCATCAACTTCATCAAAGGAATTGAAGTCCTCATCAAACTTCCTGTTAGGCGTATCCGAAGTGATAATGGTTCGGAGTTCACCAATGGAACCATTGAGAAATTCCTCACCGAGAAAGGAATTGACCACAACTTCTCAGCATCGTACACTCCACAACAGAACAATGTAGTTGAAAGAAGCAATAGAACTCTTGTTGAAGGTGTTCGTTCCATGCTTAACTTTGCAAATCTACTACTCTATCTCTGGGCTGAAGCCGTATCAACTGCGTGCTTCACTCAAAATCGGAGTATCATCAATCGACGCCTCAACATGACGCCGTACGAAGCAATGAATGGTCGGAAGCCAACAATCTCGTTTCTTCATGTTTTCGGATGCTGATGCTTCATAAAGAACAACTATGATCAGCTTACCAAGTTCCAACCTAAAGCTGATGAAGACATCTTCCTTGGGTACTCTTCAAAATCAAAGGCTTACAGAGTTCTTAATCGAAAACTCGTGTGTTGGAAGAAAGCTTTGATGTTACATTCGATGATAATTTCGTTCGGAATTCTGGCCCAACTCATGTTACAACTCACATTATGGAGTCTGATGCTCCAGCGCCAGGATGTCCGAACCAGGAAACCATCCTTGAAGTCGACTTTGAAACTCTCTTTGGACCTTCCGAAACTGCCATTGATTCGGAATCTCGATCAAGGCAAATTTCAACTTCGGAAGCCCCTGTTTCTCAACCCGTTTCCAGTCCTCTTCCCTCTCTCTCTCTCTCTCTCTCTCTCTCTCCATTTGATTCCGAACCGTTTCAACCTTCTCAGGTTGAGGGGGAGATTGGTCAACCCTCTCTTGAATGAAATGTGGATGGTTTCCAAGATGCAACTGCTAATTTTGACGACTCCACTCCTGTCAACATTGATGATAATGAAAATTTCTTTGAGTTCCCTTCTGATGATGATGTTAACCTCTCTGGTTCAGAAGTTCAGGGGGAGCATCACCCTCATGTTCAAACCATTCAGGGGGAGCAACTAAATTCTACTGCAGTAGTTGGATCGTCAGCTGCTCAAGAACTTCCAAGGTTACATGTCTGGACCAAGGATCATCCTCCAAACCAAGTTATCGGAAACCCTAATGCTGGTGTACAGACTCGTTCTGCTACAAGTATTTAAAATGAATGTCATTTTTCGGCATTTATCTCCATGGTTGAACCCAAATCCATCAAGGAAGCATTAGAGCATGCTGACTGGATTACAACCATGCAAGAAGAACTGGCAGAATTTGACAGAAATGAAGTGTGGACTCTCGTGCCTCCTCCTCAGAATCATCCCATTGTCGGTATGAGATGGGTATTTCGCAACAAGCTAGATGACGCAGGAGTTATTATTCGAAATAAAGCTAGATTGGTGGAAAAAGGATTTACACAGATTGAAGGGCTCGACTACGATGAGACCTTTGCTCCTGTTGCTCGTCTTGAAGCCATCAGAATCTTTCTAGCTTATGCTGCTCACAAAGGCTTCAAAGTTTACCAAATGGATGTTAAGAGTGCTTTTCTTAACAGTGAACTTGACTCTGAAGTATATCTTCAACAACCCCCCGGTTTTGTTAACCTCTCTTTTCGGAACTACTGTTACAAACTCCGGAAGGCTGTCCATGGCCTCAAGCAAGCTCCCCGCGCATGCTACGAGACCCTCACTGACTTTCTCAAGCACTCCGGTTTCCAAAGAGGTATTCTATATCCCACTCTATTCCGAAGATCGAATGGAAAGCATCTCATGCTGGTTCAAATCTATGTGGATGATATCATTTTTGGATCCACGGATTCATCTATGGTTGCTGACTTTGCTAAACTAATGATCAATCGATTCCAAATGAGCATGAATCGGGAGTTAAGCTTATTTCTTGGTCTCCAAGTCAAACAGACTAATAGAGGAATTTTCATTCACCAAGAGAATTACATTTCAGAACTTCTCAAAAAGTACTCAATGGACACCTGTGCCTCAGCCAAGGTACCAATGGGCTTCAGACACAAGATCTTTGCCGACCCTTCAGGTGTAGCAGTTGATGAAAAGAAGTATAGAGGAATGATTGGATCCCTGATCCATCTCACAGAAAGTCGTCCGGATATCATGTTTTCCACATGCTTGTGTGCCAGATTTCAAGTCAACCCAAAGATGTCTCATCTTTTGGCTGTGAAACAAATTTTCCGATACCTCAAAGGTACAAAGAGTCTCGGAATCTGGTATCCAGCAAACGAGAGCTTCCTACTTCAAGCATATTCAGATTCAAACTATGGTGGTCTTCAACTTGATAGAAAAAGCACATCAGGTGGCTGTTAGTTCTTAGGTGGTCGTTTGGTTAGTTGGTCATCCAAGAAACAGAACTGCATTGCACTCTCTACAACAGAAGCCGAATACATTGTTGCTGCCAGCTGTACCTCTCAAGTTCTATAGATGAAGTCTCAACTCTTGGATTATTATTACCATTTCCAACGCATTCCTATCTATTGTGATTCTCAAAGTGCCATTGCGATTACTCACAATCCACTTCAACACTCCATGACGAAGCACATTGACATACGATACCATTTAATAAAAGATCATGTTTTAAATGGTAACATTGAACTCATTTTTGTTCCATCTGACGATGAGATTGCTGATGTATTTACTAAGGCTTTAGACGAAACCAAATTCAATGGTTTTTTGAACAAGATGGGTATGATGATGCCAGATCCTCATTTCTTTCAAGAGACTTGTTCTCTTTGATGGAAGTATTCGAAAGAAAATTAGTTCCGATCTTAAAAATAACTTTTCATCTCGGAACTACTTTCTCTCGGAATACATACGATCATTTTACTTGTCTTTATTTCTAACCATCTCCTGAGTTTTTAAGCTGTACAGTTCATCGTGATTATTTGTTGTTCAAAGTCCACATAGTCATAGTGATCAAATTTTTCATCTCGGAATTCACTTCATAAGGTTATCCCGGAATTCCACTCCGGAAAGGTATTGTTCTCCTTACTCAGAAACTCATTCAAACCATGCTCCAGAACTTTTGGCTCCGGAACATCAAAATGCCCCTTCGGAATTTTCAAATCCAGTTCCGGAATGTCTTTCAAATCCCTTCCGGAAATTCTTTAAAAATATCATTTCGGAATTTTGCTCCGGAATCATAAACTTTTTTAACTCTGGAACTGCAATCAATTTTTGACTCCGGAATCGACAATTTTTTTTACTCCGGAACTGTAAACTCTCTCCGGATTAACTCTATTCCAGACCTTTTTCAAAAGACCATGTTCCGGAGCTCAACTCTTTAATCCTCCGGATATTACACTGTCCGGAATCGATCATCCGGAATACGAAAGGTTTTTAAGGTGAAACGTCTTACAACGGTTACTTTGTGAGGATCCTTATCCAATCTTCCTTGATTTTCGTGCCACGACTGCAAAAGCAACCATCTAATCGCCGTTTGGGTTTTCTAATTCAAGCTACAAAACAACCCTACCTTTCCCTTCCCATGTCAACTCAACCCCCAAAAGCGGTTATTCATTTAATGCAACCCGGTTGAAATTTGGACCCTCATCATTACCATCCTTAACCCGACCCGTTTCCCTTACCTATATATACCCATCAAAACCCCCTTATTCCTCTTTACGCGCTCAAACCCTCCAACTTCAAACTCTCTCGTTGTTCATCGTGTTCTTCGAGCATTCATCCCTCTGCAACAATGGCTTCCCAATCTTCTCCACCGAAAAACGCACCAACTGCCTCCACTCCCAAGAAATCGATTGCAAAGAAGAAACCCTCTAAGGGATCATCATCGTCTACATCGCCTGAACCCTTTCTCAGGGATACAACCCAGTTATTTTCGCTAAACCCTATGGATTACGATGAATCCATTAGAGTCATGATTGAGTTCATTGCAAACCATCCCATCTCCATCCCTCTTACAAAAGTCCCTGAACCACCTCTTACACTTCATCATCTTCACAGAGCCTTCACAAGAATCAAAGAAGAAGATGGTGTGTTGGAAACGAAAATCATTGGCGACAGAATAGTACCCATCTATAAATCCACATTCCTTAAAGCGATCGTTGTAAAAGAAAACCGTAGGGGTTTCAAAGTTCAAGAACCAACTGCAGAAGAGTTCCAATTGCTCTTGAATCACATTGGGTATAACCAGGACTACACAGCAAAGGACTTCAAGAAATCAACCGTTTCAGGACTCTGGACCGTGCTGATGCATCTTATCATTAGAGGACTATCCGGAAAGCACGACGGTACGGATACTCTCAGCAAGGACTGGCTGTATGTGGTCTACAACATCTATTCCGGACGCGACAATGCGCTTGACCTTCCAGAAGTGCTATGGCAAGACTTCTTCAAGTTTTCCATCAAGAGGAAGGAGAATGAGATTTCAAGCCCTAGGTCCTGGGCTCTGACGATTCAGCAACTCTTCAAGGAGCTTTCCGAACCTATTCCTGTTGCTACGATTCCTACGGAGGCATGTGTTTCTTTCAAGACTGTTAAATCATATAGAAATTTGGACCAATCCTCTTTTGGTCCTGTCTGGAGGTTACCTCAACATATGTTGGACCTCATCCCTTCCGAATCTGTTCATTTACAAAGACATTTGGAGACTTCGACTGTGTTCGACCCAACACAGTCTACCCAAGTCCCCATTGAGCCCATTCCGGAAGTGGCTAAGCCAACATCATCCGAACCAAAGAAGACCAAGAAGTCCGCCAAGTGGAAAACTTCTCCTACTAAGTCAAAGCCACAAAAGAGAACCAAAGTCAGCTTTTCCTCTCCACATGAAGATGCTCATGAGATTCCGGCTGACTCTGGCCGTTCGAACACCCCTCCCATCCACTCATCCGAGGTACTCCTCGATGTTTCAAAATCATAAACACACACTCACGGGGAGTCTGCACATAATTGATGGGTTTTTGAGCATTCTAACACTCTTATGGTGTACATGCAACCCTAGAAACCTTGGATCTATGTTTGACTAAGATACATGCAAATAATTATTTTTCCAAGGTTCTTATCCTAACTAGCATGGCATGGGGTACTTGAATCAAATAAAACTAGTAGAATTACTTACCTTGTAGTAGTAGTTGATTGCTTGGAGTTTGAGAGCCTAGCACCAATAATGTGGATGCCTCAAATGGAAGTCACAAATCACCACAAACTTGGAAACTTGAGAGAATAGTCACAAACTTCTTGAAATCGGCCCTCTTAGTTTACACACATCAACTAGTGTGATTTCAAGAACCAAAGCCTCCTTTATATAGTGTGATGGATTAGGGTTACATCCATGTAAACCCTAATACCCATGTCTTTTCATTTCCATGAGATCCATGGGTTAAAGCTCCATGGAGTATCCATGGACTTTCCATGCAAGCCTAGCCCATTCCAAATAAGCATTAGCCCACACTATATAAATACAAGAGCCCATATTTAATTAGTCATACTTTTGATCTCTAAATTAATTCTAAATTAATTATAGATCAATACTAATTAAATAATATGATTTTATATTAATATATTAGAACTTATAATATATTAATAAATCATAACTTATACTATTCTCAAAAGATTATCCGTAAATTGTTCGGGTGAAGTGCAACCCAAATGGACCATGCCGGGTCGGGTCAAGTACATACCAAATATAGTTATGGACTTAGACACTATCTCCAACAGTCTCCCACTTGGATAAGTCTAATAACTATAGTTGCAAGTATGACTTCAGGAACCGATCAGCAATCGTAGCTCTTAAAACTATGTTGAACTATGAAGCGCCATTTTAGATAAGTGATCATATAATCCTCTGTTCTAGATATCAGCCGGACAAATACATGGAACATGGTCTTGCTTATTGTCCAGCATTTGTTTCCCGATTTCCGATTTGTTTGACATAGAACTTAACTGAACACATCAATTTAGTTCTGACCGGGCCCGGTACATAGGTCAAAACAAAATCATCGAGGGGCCCAGATATCGCTTCTAATTCTAGAAGGAACAGATAAACTTCGACTCATATGTTTGATCTACTACTTGTTGAATTACACACAAAAGCACGGTTTATAACATCGAGTTACCAATGTGTTTTCGTGCAATCAATGCATAACCAACTTATAGGAAACAAATCATATCTCTAGGTTTGAAGACTTATATGATATTACCGTCTCACGATCACTCGAGATAAATTCCATGAAGTGATACAAGTGAGCGTGGGTTGAATCCAATACTCAGAACTTATGAGCACTCATGAGTGATGTAGCCCCGCTTTGTCTAACATCTTAGACCTCTACAAGCCAACCCATGACAGTCTTGATTCATATCTACTTCCAACATATGACCGACTGTGGAGAGTTTGAATAATATGATATAAACCATAACATAATTATTCTGGAAGTCAAAACATGCAAAAAGAAATAATAGTAAACGATTGACAAGAGATAGCAACACTTTACTCATAAATAACAGCTTTTATTTATCATCAAATGTCAATTACATTTTACAAATTTCAAGATTATCTAACTACTAAAACTAATATCATCTTTCAACCCTATGCTCCGAGCATGCTGGAGATGCTTAGCACGAGTCAGTCCCTTCGTGAGGGGATCTGTTGGGTTCTCATCCGATGATACCCTCTTTGCCACGAGGATTCCTTCTTCTATTTGATGTCTGATGAAGTGATATTTTCTGTCATTGTGTCTGGATCTCCCATGATCTCTTGGTTCCTTGGCTAAGGCAACCGCACTATTGCTGTCACAGAAAATCTCCATTGGCTCCTTTATAGTTGGTACAACTCCAAGGTCTCCGATGAAGTTCTTTAGCCATATAGCCTCCTTTGCTGCCTCGCTTGCTGCTATATACTCTGATTCACAAGTGGAATTAGCCACTGTATCTTGCTTGGAACTTTTCCAAGTAATCTCCCCCCCATTTAGGGTAAAGACCCAGCCCGACTAAGAGCGGAAATTATCCATGTCAGTTTGAAAGCTAGCATCACTATACCCTGCTACTTTCAAGTCATCACTCCCACCAAGGGTAAGGACCCAGTCCTTAGTCCTTCGTAGGTACTTAAGAATATTCTTTACCGCTGTCCAGTGTGCCTTGCCAGGATTCCCCTGATATCTGCTGACCATGCTCAAAGCAAAGGCAACATCTGGACGAGTACAAGTCATAGCATACATGATCGAGCCTACAGCGGAAGCATATGGTACTCGACTCATCTCAGCTACCTCAGCCTCTGTACTCGGACTCTGAGTTTTACTCAGTCTGGCATTACACTGGATAGGTAACTCACCTTTCTTGGAATTATGCATGTTGAACCTTTTCAACACTTTGTCCACATAGGTGCTTTGACTAAGTCCAATTAGCCTTTTACTCCTGTTTCTCAAAATCCTTATCCCTAGGATATAGGCAGCTTCTCCAAGGTCCTTCATAGCGAAACACTTCCCAATCCAGGACTTTACTTCCTGCAAGGTTGGGATGTCATTTCCTATGAGTAGTATGTCATCGACATACAATACCAAAAAGCTGACTATACTCCCACTAGCCTTGACATATACACAAGATTCATCTTCGCATCTCGAAAAGCCAAACTCTTTGACTTTCTCATCGAAACAAAGATTCCATCTGCGAGGTGCTTGTTTCAATCCATAGATAGATTTCTCAAGCTTACACACTCTATTAGGATACTCTGTACTGACAAAACCCTCTGGCTGAACCATGTAAACATCTTTAGCCAACTTTCCATTAAGGAAAGCGGTTTTGACATCCATTTGCTATATTTCATAGTCATGAAGTCCAGTCCGGAATCTCCAAAACACACTCCTCAACCTTCCAGCTCCGACAACCGATCCTCAGCCGGAAATCATATTGATCCATTTGCTCTGTTGGATATCCAATCCAATGTTTTAGACACTATGAAGAAGGTTACCACTCTTGAAACTTCCGTGGCTAAGCTCAACACCAAGATTGACACAAAGGTATCCGGACTGGACTCCAAGTTAGATGCCATTCTCTAGTCCCTATCTACTCAGTCCGGACCTTCAACTGCTGAAAGAGAAGCTCAGTTAGATCAACTAATCTCAATCCTGCTCAAGCACTCCATAGAAGAAGTTGAAGCTAAATATGATGCCTCGGTTGATCACTACCTTGACACGATCACCACAATGCTCAAGGTCCATGATGACTTGGTTTCTGCTACCAATGATCTTATCAAGCAGACGCATGTTCGTCACGAGAAGCAAATTCAAAGGCTAGAAAAAGAAATCAAGAAGAAGGATGAGATGAATCTCATAATTTAACAAGTCCTCATCAAACTCCTTCGATCCACTTGGAACATTGTTGACGTTCCAAATCGAAAGTTTGATGAGATGTTAGCTATTCTTGGACACCTGTTTGATCATCTCGCTGCTCAAGCACCCACTTCCAAAGCATATGATGCACTTACTCGTCAACTCAACACGGGCCTTCAAAAAGTGTTCACCAAGTTTGATGATATGAAGGACTCCTTACTGCTTGCACCGGTTCCGAAAGCCACCAATGCAAGAGGGGGAGAAGGTCCCAGTCAACCCAGTCAACCATGGAAGCCTGCCTCGGTTTTTCAACTCCGAGATGAAGATCTTAATTCCGATGATGAAGTCCATGTTGTTTCCGGGCTTCTAGGAAACAACTATGATGATGATGAAGACATTGATGAAGTGAAGTATGTTACGAATGGAGTTCTTGGTCTCGAAGCTCCAAACAAGCTCATTCCAAAGGTGATGACAGAGGAAGAAAAGAGGTTATGGTCTGCAGTCTCTTGGCCATCCTCTTTGCCTGACGTTCTCCAAAGGGCTATTCAAATGGACAAAGTGAAATCACTCCTCACAGTCCAAGCCTTCCGAGTCACTCCTTCAATGCTTCCTCCTATTCCGACTCCCAAGATTTCTCCTATAGACCAGGGTTCTCCATTCTGGATCCCTAATGACATTCCGGAAGAACCTCTTCCGAACCCTACTCCGGAATTTGTTGTTGATGAGAACATGTTGCTCATCATGTCTGCTTTAAAGAAAGACAAAGGAAAAAAGCCTATGACAGCCGAACAACAAGCCTTCCACTCCGGACATCCCCTAAAGCAAAAACATGGATGGTCTCAGGAGGAAATTAACAATGCATTAGAGGACAACATCCGGATCCAATCTCTCAAGGATAATCCTGATCTGATGTGTGGAATATCTCCTCTATGTCGTGAAGGCATTCTCCGTGATCATGAAATCATTCCTTTCATGTATTACGATGTTCCATCAAATGACTCCTAACAGCTCGATCTTCCTCACTCTCCATATAGAAAATACTACATCAAATTCGCTTCTCTTCACCCCAATGACGATCCGGAAGTGATCCTCCAGACTGAGCGTGAAAGGCTTGAAACATTCTACTCCAAGAATGCACAACCTCTTAAGGAAGTGTGGACGAGGAAAAGAATTACCAAAGTCCATGGTTTTGGAAGAAATATCTTAGTGAAATTCGAACTCAACTTCCCATTATTTCGATTTCACATCCTCCGGAACAAACCAACTCAACGGACCATCACTGACGCTGATTTCCCTTCGATGAATCCGAATGACATTCTCACATTGGCTGCTCACTTCCGAGGAATTCAAAACGATGATATCAGCATGGGTGCTTACCATGCTGCTCTGAGTTTCCTCAAGGACTACGTCGCGGAGTTTTGCAGATGCGACTATGAGCTGGCCCACTTATACGGAACTGAAAACTTTGTTGCGAAAATCGACTTTGTTCTTCCGGAAGCTGAATTGCTTGCAGATGGTCCAATCGATGACCCGGTTCTAGGGTGTGTCTACACAACCAGGAAGACAAACAAGAAGGACTTTTTCCGAGTCCTTGACAAACACCTAGTTCCAACCAAAGCCCTTCGGAAGTTCATTTCTCGTGCATCCAAGTCTGAATCTCCGGAACTGGTCAAAGCAAAGTTTGTGAGTCAACTGGCCTAGTACATTGAAGTCAGAGAATGGTTGTCCAGAGCCTACACCTTCATCAAGGAAGAAGCCATCTAAGCTAACTGGATTGCTAAGTTCACTTAGGGGAGATTGTTGGAACCTGAAAGTGAACCTCTATCAATCATAAGTCCAAACGTCAATTCCGATGTTAGCCAGTGTTCTGAAGTGAAGAGTAGTCCGGAATCTGTCCGGACTTGGAGAGAAGAAGATGAGAAGTTCAGAAGTGAAGACATTCCGGAATGGACATTATGTCCGGAATGTGTGCTGATCCGGAGTCACTTTTTTGTCTCTTTATGTATTAATTATGTTTGTCTCTTTGCATGATTAGACATTTCATAGGACTTAGTATGTTTGTCAACTTGGACAATCAGTATGTAAGAATCATTCCTTTTGTCCGGTCCTATGTATGTTTACCAGTTTGTACCATGTTTCACACTCCTATTTATAGGAGCTTTCAATGCAAAGTTAGACGACGGATCTTTCACTCATTTTGGCATTTACTAAGTTACTTCAATTCTCTTTCAAACATTCTTCTTGTTCTTCATTTATTAACATTACTTTGATATTTATTCTCATTCTTCATTTATGGCTTGATTATTTGTTGAATACATTAACTCAGACTTGACTGGTCTATCCAGGCTTGACTAGAACATTTATTAGCAAGCAGACATTGATCTTAAGCATTTACTCAAGGTTTGAGTTTTCAAACCTTGTCCCTGCGCATCAGATCTATCTTATTCTCACAAGAAGGCATAACCAGACGAGGCAGTAGAAGAAGAAGTCGAGAAAGAGCTCTGGTTTCATGCCAACGATTGTTTTATTATTTATGAGGAGAGAAAAAATGGGAAAAATATGAAACATAATGAATGCACCTCCGACGACTATGAGAGAATGTCTTCGGAGGTAGAGGGTAACGACTTTGGGTTGTGGTCAACAATAATGTTTTACTCTAGAGCTCTGATACTTTGTTATAAAATTAATTGTTTTATTAATAGTGAAGGTTAAAGCTCATATATATATATATATATATATATATATATATATATATATATATATATATATATATATATATGTGTGTGTGTGTGTGTGTGTATAAGTGACCTAATCTAAACCCTAAAGACCTTGGCCTAAACTCTAATCATTAACATACTAACAATATGATCAACAAATAGTATATACAAAACCTTTTTTTTGGTAGATAAAAAATATTACAAAGTATCGCTCTTGATAATCTCTGGTGGAATAATATTTTCTTTTTTCAGTTTGTTTTATTTTCCCATGAGGCTTGAACGAACAATAGTCCAAACATGAACACAATGGCATTTAAGATTCTTTAGTTCTTTTCTTCTTTGATAGGCCATGGGGCACTCTACCCGACTGCATGGTGTGGTGGGGTGATGTGGCATTGTAGGGGTGGGGGAACACACCAACACTTATGTGAAGCCTTGTGAGGTTGTTTCTCATCACACTTATGTTGTGTTGTGGAGTCTGATTCATCATTTGAAGGAATAACCGTTAGACAGACTAAAATTGAGTCATGGACTAAAATTGTCAACGTTTTTCGATTTGGATTTATTGGCATATTTTAAGTCAACTTAGTAGTATATTTAGATCCCTTGAATCTATGAAACATGTGAAGCTAATATAATAGAATTATGTGAAATGTTTAAACCATTGGTTGAAGTGTTTAAACCTTAACAACTCAAACCTCTCTCTCTCTCTCTCTCTTTCTCTCTCTCTCTCTCTCTCTATATATATATATATATATATATATATATATATATATATATATATAACATTCCCCTCTATCATGTACCACAATATTATCCGCTTTGGGCTCTCACCTCGAAAACTTCTCAGAGGTCACCCATTCTGAAATTGCTCTCGTCCGGGCACGCTTAACTGTAGAGTTCTTATGCGATCTACTACCCTCACGAATTTAAAATGTGGTTTTAAAGTCGTGGAGGTAGTAGATCCCATAAGAACTCTATAGTTAAGCATGCCCGGGCGAGAACAATTCCATGAGGTTTGACCCGTGGAAAGTTTTCGTGTTGAGATCCCAAAGCGGATACATGTCAGAGTGGGATGTTACAATATATATATATATATATATATATATATATATATATATATATATATATATATATATATATATATATATATATATCAAAAGAAAGCATGGGGTGACAATTTCCTAAGTTAGATGAGAGTGAGAAAAATATCGTAAATGTTGAATTGGAAAGAGAAAAAAATGAGTGTGTGTCGAGTACACCTATGATTTAGAAGTAAATTGAAAAAAAAGTGAATATAACCTTAAGGTATATAATTTTGTGTACCCTAATCCTTAAAACTATATAGTTTTGTTAAAATATTTCATTCCTTTCTTAATTGTTTCCTTATTTTTTTGATTACACGATTCCTTCCCATGATTTTCAGCATCTTTGAACAGACTACTTCCATTATCGACATAATGAAGAAATAAAAATGAGTTCAAACATATCGAGGTGCTCTGATTTGATGACATTGGACAAAAGTCATCAACTTGTTGCTCATAGTGTTCTACGTAATCAATCTTACCCCTTATTAGTCACGATTTAGAATCAGAAGATATGTAAAAAACGAGGTTTCCTAACTAGAACCTGGTTTGATTTTTCTAGTAAGTAGTAATCTCAAAACAAAATCCATGGTTGCTGGAATTTAAGTTGACCAAATCCACAAAACACAAAAAGCTATCAAGTTAGTTTGGGTAAAAAATCACATTAGGTTAGGGGAAAAATCACGATTGGTCAAGATCCTTCGATTTTGGTAGTATTCAGACTTAGATTGTGGATTAAAACACAACATTGAGCGAAGGTTTGCTGATATCAGGTTGCTTTTGGATACCTCATGAAAAATCTTATTTGTTTGCAAATGTATTAGAAGAAGCCCACTAGGTGTTTGACAAAACGCCATCTCATATATTTTAACAATTTTTTTTTCATTTTTTATGTGAATCAAGTTGTTTATTTTCCTTTCTATTCAAAATTCTCCAACCCCAACCCCACTCTCTCACCATCTCATCTACAAGGTAAATGTAATTACTATTTTTTTCATTGTTTGATGTATAATTGTGTAGAGTATGATAATCAGATTTCTCAAGAAAGCTGATTGTGTTTTGATTTCAAATATATGTTTGTTGGGTTAATATAAGAAATAGAAACCTAGTTTTGTTGATTTACAACATTTGATTGTTGGGTTTGCTGATATCAGGTTGGTATGTAGTCACTCACACACATAATTTTTAAAACTAATAGTTAAACATTTGGTTTCTGACTTTGTGTGATTAAATTATCAGGTCTCCAAATAGTCTAATTACAGAGATAATATTCTTGTCAACCTGTTCAGAAAGTAAGTTGGCACCTTCAATAGTGTCATTAAACTTGGAGACCATTTTCTGTTTCTAAAATGGAAGCACTTGTGGAAGCATCAAACTGAACTGATTCAGATAGTTGGGACTCCGGTTAAATTCTTATTGGAGTTGGAACTTAGAAGGGAATTAAAGGGGTTTTAAGGTCTTAATATGTTTATTCTTCATTTGGTTCATATGATTCTTTTGTACATTGTAATTCTATTTGTAATTGGATGCATTTTGTAATCTTATTAATAAAATTGATTTATGTGAGCTCTTTTTTGTTGTTTAATTTTAACTATTGTTCTGTTTATATTACTTTGAGTATGCCTACAATTATAGAAATCAACATTATTAGTCAAATGATTTGACATATTGGTCAACTTTGGTGAAAGAGGACCTCTAAAAATAGCATCGTACCTTTGTTTTTTTTTTCACAAAATAGCATCATATTTTCGTTTTTTTCCCTTGTCCTAAAGATGGTATGTAATCTTCTAGAACGTAAGGATAGGGAAGTTAAAGTCAAATATACAATACGACCAAAAGTGATATTTTGATTAAAAATGATAAGTAAATTGCTATTTCGGATAAATATGAAAAGTGAGTTGCTATTTCAGCTTACTCCAAAAAAAAAACTTTTGTTCTATATATATTTTGTCAACATATACATGTTCCATTCACTATACAACAACCCAAACTTTTTATAGAGTTCATACATTTTCTTTCAACATCTCCCCGTCAAGTGAGCAACCACTATTTTAACAAAGATAACCCCAACAAGAGTTTCTAACACGTTCACCATGTTCACCATAATTTTGGCCCCGAGGTAGACCCCACACACCTAACCCCATTAAAAGAGCATTTGGAGCAATGAAACCAAACATATATCTCCAACCTCCAATAGCATCAATCTGAAAGCTGCCTACAAAGTATCCCAACTGTACAAAGTATAAACACCAAGTTAACCCTTTCAAAATTGATTAGATGTTTGTTTATGTGTTTTTTTTATGTAAAACAAGTGATGGAGTCGAGTTTTAAATACCAAGATTCTAAGAACTATTAACAGTTCTTTTAGAGATATTAAAGTTCCACGGATTTGAGAAGGGCAACTCTACAATATAAAGTGGTGCACCATGCATAGCCTGAAAATCAAACAAGGATCCGATTTGGTTAAGGAAATGTTTGATTTTTTTAAGGATGATATGGATCAAAGGAATCTTACTGCTTACTAAACCGATGCCTAAGCAATAGAGAACTCGACCTAGCAAAAGAACACCAAGACCTGGAGCATAGGTTGTGATTGAACCACCAATCAAATATAGTAGAGCTGTTAATAGAAGTTCACGCTTCCTACCTTTATAAATCAAAAAGTAATGTTTCATAATCTATTCATTAACATGGGACTAATATTGATGTTAAATTGTCAGGGCGATAGTTTATTAGTAGAGAAGACAAGTACCGAGGAAATTTGCAATTGGGTAGACGAGGATAGAATAAAAAAGAGCTCAGTATATGGACCCAGAGACCTGAGTTGAACAATAGATAGACTGAACCATGTTGTGCCACTAAGCTCAGCTGACTGTAGAACAATTAAGATAAGTATCAAATTTACTTATGGCGATTTGGAAATAATTAATATGTGAAGTATTCTAATGAATTTTCTTGTTAAAGTTGTATGTAGATGATGAGATAAATACATGTAAAGAGAGCGTAGCACCAGAGGTTGCACCAATGTCATATCTAAATAGTAAACCATCCAAGGCTGGGAATACAAAATTGAAAATTTAGGTACCTAAAATCACTAGCAAGCCTATAGTCAAACTTGGTCAACTGAACAACCTACACACGACACAATTCGTTCATCACCAGGATTCCATGATGTTGAGTTTCTATCGGGCATTTCATCGAGTACCTTATGTGCACAACTTATCTTCTTACGCTACTAGCCCATTTAAATGAGTAAAGTACCATACATGAGCAACATACACAATCGGATAGGTCAACAACAAAAATAGGTGGATAACGACGATACCTTGATTCCAATTCAAGTATGATTATTGTGGAAGAAGTTTTATCACCATCGTCTAGTTGAGTACAATTCGTTAGGCGGGGAAAGGGGTGAGCAGCATCATATAATCCTTTTAGCACCGAGTAAAATCGATATGGCCAAGGAATAATTAGTGGAAAATTAGGATTAAAGGGATCAATCATTGGTTCGATAGATTGAATTAGAGTTATCAGTTGCTTCGGTTTGGTAGAAAAGACGGCACAATAGTCGTCGATTGATTTGGAGTTATTATTCAACAATACTTTTCAATTGAATTGGAGTTATCAATGAATATGAAAAATTGTTTTTTTTCTAAGAAATTCAAACCCATGTATAATACTACATAGTTTTATGTATTGGGTATGTAAACTTATATACCCTTAAGGGAATCCACAATGAGGGTTTAATAGGAGTTAAATGGATGATTATTAGGATTGAATAGAGGTTGATTGGAGTGTGGGTGATGACGTGTAAGAGGGTTGAATGGAAGAGTTGTATGATCATTGAGTGGTCGAATGAAATTAATCTTTTTCTTTTTCAATTAAATTTCTAACAAAAAATATATATGTAATCATACTTTCATATTATTTTATATTTGATTTCTTTTATTTTTCTAATTAAACCATAAATAAAATTAACCATATATTTAGATATTATATTATTTAGGTTTCGTCTGTTTTAGCTTTCATGTTTTTTAATTAATATATTTTTAGGTATTAAATGCTTTACGTTTCATAACTTTTACTTAATGTATTTTTAAGTATTGTATTTTTTTAACTATTATATCTTTTATTTTTAGATTTATAACTATTTTTAAAAATATAATGATGATGATATGAAAATTCATTAAACTTTTTAGAATTCAATTAATTATGGATGCCGTCAGAGTATATTCACTTTTCATATATATATATATATATATATATATATATATATATATATATATATATATATATATATAAGTTCTATGGAAAACAAAAAACCCTAAAAATCATAAAAATGCATAAAAAATGCTTATAGATCACAAAACTTTTTTTTTGATTTTTTTATAAATAATCGCAGTTTTTTCTTAAAATTCGCTAAAAAAAATAAAAAATCAACTTTTTTTTTATAAATTATTTTTTTTCAAAATTTTTTTCAGCGAATTTGTATAGCAAGCTGCGATTTTTTCAAAAAAAAGTTTTGAGATCTCTATGTATTTTTTTTATGCATTTTTATGATTTTTAGGGTTTTTTTGTTTTCCAAATAACCCTCCCTTATATATATATATATATATATATATATATATATATATATATATATATATATATATATATATATATATATATATATATATATATATATATATATATAGGGTTAGGTTCATGTAAGACTATCATATTTTGTGAGACATAAGGACGCAATCCTAACCATTCTGTTTGGAGATAAAAAAAATATTTTTAAAATGCAAAATAAATGAAAATTTTCAATTTTTTTTAAATATTATTTTCGTCATTTATTTTATCCAAAAAAAAAAAAAAAACTACCTTTTTTTCAAAATATACGTGAAATATTCTAATAGAATATTATACTGTAAATATTCAAATCAAATTTTTATAATGTTAGAATATTCTACTAGAATATTAAACTATAAATATTCAAAAAATTATAATACAATATTAGAATATTTTAACAAAGATAACAATTTAAGTAGAATATTAGAATATTTGAACATATCTACCAATTTTAGTAGAATATTAGAATATTCTAACAATCTAAAAATTCAATTTGATTATTTAAAGTGTAAAATTCTATTAGAATATTTTCTCATACTTCGAAAAAAAAACGGTGATTTTATTTATTTATTTTATTTATTTATTTTTTATTTTTTAGATAAACTAAATAACGAAATTAAAATTTAATTTTTATTTTTTGAATTTTTCTTTTTATTTTGCAATTTATATATTTTTTGTTTATTTTTTTGATCTCCAAGATGAATGGATGGATCGCTTCAAATAAACCTTTACCTCTATATATATATATATATATATATATATATAAAGTAATGTCAAGTTTGAAAACTTTAGCTTATTTATGAAAACGCCAATTTTTTAGTAGAAAAAGACAAAAAAAAAAAAAAAAAAGCAAGAACTATTTATGTTAAAGACAAGAAACCCTAACCGTTTATATATTCGAGATTTAGACATTAATCTTTGGATTTTAGCATTTAATTTTTAGAAAGTCTCTATATTTCATTTATGCTTATTAACTATAAATTCATTAGTTTTTTAACAGAAAAAGACAAAAATTATTATTTTGTTATAATCTTAATCGTTCTTTTTGTATCACAGATAAAATTATCTTACTGTTTATGTCTGATAAAGATTATTGTCTTACAAAAATCTTAGTGTATTATGATAGATAGTATTAATTTACCAGTAATGTAATAGTATTCTCTTTGTCTGACAGTGGGTATTTTAATACGGTAATTTTACTTTTTTTTTCTTTCTATGTGATAGATGGTCATGGTATTATTTTATTGTATTCTTTTTGTCTGACAAAATATATATATATATATATATATATATATATATATATATATATATATATATATATATATATATATTATTTGTGTCTTAGGGGACATTATCTTAATGTAACAATATTGTATTCTCTTTGTCCTTTTACATATGATATTATCTTACTGTACTTTTACTGTATTCTCTCCATCTGACATAAGATATTATTCTACTGTAATATTACTATATTATCTTTGTCTAAAATGTAATCGTTGATATTTTATGATTCTCCGTATCATTTCATTAGAATCAATAATAAATATTAGTGTATATTGTATCAATTGTATAGTTTAGCCCAGTTAGTTTTCTTAGCCCATTCGCCCATCTATGTTGCAATATGTATATATACTCTCAATTTTGTGAAATACAAAAACATAGAACATTACAAACACTTTTATGGTATCAGAGCCCTAAAGTGCTCCTACCTGCCTAACCCTAATCGTGGACCCTCTCTCAGACTCTACATATTTCTGTCACATACTGTTCTTATTCTTTCCTTATCGTTCTCTATTCAACCCTTCTGTTTAGAACATTCCCATCGTGCCTGGTTCAAACGACAACATCACTCCACCCATAGCCACCAACATGAAACCTTACGCCATCACCAACATAAAAGCTTATGTCCTTATTGTGCTAGACTTGCATCAGCTTAACTACGATTCATGGAGAGAGTTATTTAAAACTCACTGCACATGTTTTGGTGTTGTTGGCTTCTTGAATGGCATTACCAAACCCTATGGAGATAATGAAATAGAATGGGAAACCATTGATTCACTTGTAAAAATGTGGATCTTTGGCACGTTGACACAATCTATCATCAACATGGTCACCAAGCCAGGTTCTACGGCTCACTCCCTATGGGTGGATATTGAAGCTTTTTTCCGTGACAACAAGGAGGCTCGCATAATTGATCTTGATAACGAGCTCCGTTTGATGACTGTGGGAGACCGCTCAATCAATGACTACTATGAGAAGGTGAAGCTCACACTACCGATCTTCTTTTCTAATGTCGGATCACCGGTCTCGGAACGCACCCTGGTTGCGTATTTTCTCAATGGTCTCTCGCCCAAATACGACTACATCGTCACTGTTGTTTGTCATAAAGAACTGATGCCTTCTCTTCTTTAAGCACGTTCCACTCTACTCCTCAAAGAATCAAGAATGTCACGATCTCGTCCTGAAATCCTTCTCACTTGGACCATGCCTCGGCACCCACTGTCTTATATGCCGGGTCTCAAAACTCATCTCAAAATCGCACCTCCAACAACCACAACAATCAAAATCGCAACCGATAAGGTCCCCGAGACAGCCGCCGACAGCAGCCCAATGACAGTCGCTGCCAGCCCCATTCTGTCTCCACTCGCCCTTCTCACTCGCTGCCACCTGCTCAGATGAAATGGCCATGGTTTCCGTCTCTGTGGGGTTGGCTTACTGCCCCGTGGAAGTCCTATCGACCTCCTGTACAACAACCATCATACCGCCAATATCCATAGCCTACCGGCCAACATGGAAGTCTCGGCAACAGCCCCTCGGTCACCACCCAACAACAACCTCCTGTTACATTTCATGCCTCCTCGCCTACTGTTGATCTCACTCCACCATGGCAGTGGTTCCCGTCATCCAACCAGGACCAGCCGACTGATATTGCTCATGCTACAAACTCCATGTCTATTTTTGACAATCAAGATCCCTCATGGTACATGGATACATGTGCTACATCTCACTTGGCCTAGGATACAAGTAAACTTCAGTCCTTTAGTAATAAGAATACATTTAATTCTGTTATTGTTGGCGATGGTTCATCTATACCCGTTACTCACACCGATCATTCCTCTTTACATTCGTCCCATCGTCCCCTTCATATTCATAATGTTCTTGTTACTCCTGATACTGTCCAAAACCTTATATATGTTCGTAAATTTACCAATGATAATAATCCCACGGTTGAATTTGACAAATTTGGTTTTTCTGTGAAGGATTTTCAAACCTGTCAGGTTCTTCTTAGATGTGACAGCTCGAGTGACCTTTATCCTGTTGTCTCGAAGCCTTCATACCCATTTGCATTTCTTGCTTGCAGCCCTACTCTTTGGCATCAACGTCTTGGCCACCCAGGTCCTCGCGTGCTTAAATTTTTATTTTCAAATAAATTTATCACATGTAATAAGCACATCTCTTCAGTTACATGTAATTCGTTTCATCTTGGAAAACATGTTAGGTTGCCATTTATTTCTTCCACTTCAGTTGTTTCACGTGTTTTTGATATTGTTCACTCGGATATTTGGACATCTCTTATCCCGAGCATTATTGGAATAAAATATTATCTTTTATTTTTAGATCATTATTCTCATTTCTTTTGGGTGTATCCATTACGTAAAAAATATGAAGTTATAAGCAAACTCCATCACTTTTGGGCTTATGTTAAAACCCAATTTAACACTGAAATCAAAGCATTCCAATGTGACCATGGGGGTGAGTTTTACAATCATGATTTTCACACCTTATTTGACCAAAATGGCATTGTTTTCCGCTTCTCTTACCCTAAAACATCCCAACAAAACGGGTGTCTGAACGTATGACCCGCACCATCAACAACATCATACATACTCTTCTTTTTCAAGCTCACATTCCTCCTGGAGTATTGGGTTTAGGCTTTACATATGGCATCTCATCTTCTCAATATCACACCTTCCACTTCCATCAACAATGAAACACCCTTCTCTAGACTCTTCCACAAAACACCATCATATTCTCACATTCGCGTGTTTGGATGCCTATGTTACCCCTACATCACACCTCCCCATAAACTTGTTCCCCGCTCTACTCCTTGTATTTTTATCAGGTATCCAACCAATCATCGAGGCTATCGATTCCTTGATCTTGCCACCCGGAAGATAATCATCACCCGTTACGTCACATTTGATGAGACCTCATTTCAGTTTCTTTCCATGATACCAAATCACCCTCTTTCATACATGTTTCTTGATGACATCTCTCCCACTCACATATCACGTCTTTTACATACTCGAACCCCCACCCCTTCGGTCTCTCCTTCCACCACCACTGACCCTCAAGACCCCTCTTCCTCCAACGGTCCTACGACCATCTAATTCCTCCTACTACCTCATTAGTTTTTGATCCTATACCTTCTCCCCAACCAACACCACCACCCCCATATCACCTTATGGTCACTCGTGCCAAACAGGGCATCTCCAAACCCATCTCCCGTCTTAACCTTCACACCTATACCGGGTCTCCCATGCCTAAATCTCATCTTCATGCTCTTAGTGACCCAAATTGGACCATTGCTATGCAAGACGAATTTAATGCTCTTATCTCTAACGATACTTGGAAACTTGTATCGAGGCCCCAAGGGGACAACATTGTATGCTATATGTTGTTGTTTAAAAAGAAATTAAAGGCAGATGGTTCTTTAGACAAGTACAAGGCTCAATTAGTTGCTAATGGTAGAAGTCAAAGACCCGGTATTGATTGTAATGATACTTTTAGCCCAGTTGTCAAACCGGCCACCATACGGTCTGTTTTGAGCATTTCCACCTCCCGCCAGTGGCCTATTCATCAGTTGGACGTCAAGAATGCTTTCTTACACGGTCATCTTAACGAGTCAGTATACATGCATCAGCCTCCGGGATTTCATCACCTAGACCATCCCGATTATGCTTGTCTCATCCAAAAGTCTCTATATGGTCTGAAACAAGCACCTAGAGCATGGTTTCACATATTCATATAGTTTATCACCTGGGTTGGATTTATTCACATCAAATCAGACTCCTCTCTGTTTACCTATCAGTACGGGACGCTCACATCATACTTGCTTTTGTATGTTGATGATATCATTCTCACAACATCCTCGGTTAACCTAATTCGACGTATCATCTCTTTGTTATCCACCGAGTTCGCCATGACTGATTTGGATACTCTTCCTGTCTTCCATACTTCCTTGGCATCTTGGCAACTCAGGATAACACGAGCTTATTCCTATCTCAACGGAAATAGGTGTTGGATTTGCTTGATCGGGCACACATTTCGTCATGTAACCCCAATCGTATACAAACACTTAGTCAAAAGTTGACCATTCTGGTACTCTGGTTCAGGACCCGACGCTCTACCTCAGTCTTGCAGGTGGCCTTTAGTACTTGACATCCACTCGCCCAGACATTACCTATGATGTTCGGCAGATTTGTCTCTACATTCATGATCCCCATGAGCCACACTTTCATGCGCTAAAGTGCATCCTTCACTACATATACGTCATTCTTGATTACAAACTTCAGATTCATCCCTCCTCCACCACGAGTCTCACTGCTTATTCCGATGCATATTAGGGGGATGTACCGTGTCTCATCGATCAACAAGCTGTTATTGTGTTTATCTCAGAGACAATCTCATTTCTTGGTCCTCCAAGCGACAACCCACCGTTTCCAGATCCATCGCCGAAGCAGAATACAGAGGTGTAGCCAATGCAGTCGCTGAAACATGTTGCCTTTGCAACCTTCTTCGAGATCTTCATTGTCCTTTGACCAAAGCTACCACTGTCTATTATGACAATGTCAGCGCCGTGTACCTCTCGACTAATCCTGTGCAACATCAACGCATGAAACACATTGAAATTGACATACACTTTGTATGGGATAAGGTCGCCACTGGACAAGTTCGTGTCTTACATGTTCCTTCAAGCCTTCAGTATGCCGACGTATTTATGGAGGGACTTCCGACATCTCTATTCACAGAATTCAGATCCAGTTTGAGAGTCCGTTCTCGACCTCCTGCTCAAACTAAGGGGGCATATTAGTGTATATTATATCTATTGTGTAGTTTAGCCCAGTTAGTTTTCTTAGCCCATTGGACCATCTATGTTGTAATATGTATATATACTCTCAATTTTGTGAAATATGACAACAGAGATTATTACAAACACTTTTAATAAATACATTGTATAGTTACAAAGGGCTAAGCTAAATGGGCTAATAAGGAACATACAAAATAGGGATAATGACTTGAGAGGGTGACACATTTTAGCTTTTGGTCACATGTAGTTACTAAATTATTTTTCGTGATTTATTAACCCTTGAACTTGTTGAAACATGTACATTATACCATTATGACCGGTAATTGTGGGTTTTGTCGGTTTCCAACATGGTTTCTGGCCAAGTATGATTTTTCGGTCATCTTCTCCGACGACATTTTTGTGTGTTCATTTTTGTGCAAACGATATGTGAGTTCATTTTTATGAGTTCCTTTTCATCAAAGTCATAAAATCTAATATGAAAGAAGAGGTCGAAAAGATTTCTTAGGATGGAATCAGAGTAGCAAGAGGTCAACGCCATCACCATGGTAGCTCGCCAACACCATCGTAGTTCACCACCACCGGATCGCTTCTTCACATACTTCTCTTCTAAAAACCACCTTAGATATGAAAAGACAAAGAGGAAAAAGAAATAGGCATTTGGAAGGGAGGATGGAGGGTCATTAGAAACCATAACCATGTTACAGTACCGCCTCCTTCCATGTTCGTCGGATCACCATCATCTCCGTCGAGTTACAGCTCCACCATTGATGAACCAGATGAACATGAAAGAGCATTTGAAAGATTTTCCCTTAAAACCCACATCTAAACAGAGGTGTTAGGGTTCACATATTAGATATTGGGGTTGTAGAAAACCAGAAGGAAGAATGGTGACGTTCCGATGAAGACGACGACGTTACAACAAGGGTTTACTTCCGCTTTTTCCTCTTCGTCTTTTCAAATAGTTGAAGGACATTAAGGGGAACCCAGGAACCACTTCCTCCGAACCGAGTTACCACCTCCTTCACCGACCAAATTGACGACGATGTATCAATCTCAAACCTGGGGTTTATCATCTTCACGGTTTCTGAAATTGGGGCAGAATTGTTAGAATTATGACTACTTTAGGCCATGTTCGAGAGGAAACAATGACAAAAAACAGTTATCAATGGAGAAGTTTCATAGTATGATTGGGATTTTAAAGGATTAGAAAGGGGAATTTGGAATTGAGGAAATGAGGAAGGTGGAAGAAAAAGAAAAGGGTAACAATGGTGTTGGGATTGTAAGATGGTCCCTAGCGTTAATGGTGGATTGAAAGACTGTAATGTAAACGAGTGAAAGCATGAGTAGTGGGAAATGTCGCCGGAGAAGATGAACGGAGAAGATAACCGGAAAATTATATTTGGCCGAAAACCATGACGAAAACCGGCAAAACCCACTGTTACCGGTCATAATGGTATAATGTACATGTTTCAACAAATTCAAGGGTTAATAAAGCATGAAAAATAATTTAATGACCAAATGTGACCAAAAGCTAAAGTATCTTACCCTCTCAAGTCATTATCCTTACAAAATATGGGCCGAAGATACAAACTAAAGTACAACATGCTAATGCATTAATACGCCCCGCAATTTGATTGGGAGGTGTAACACTTGTTTTTCTAAAGTCCTTATTTAGTGAATTCATGGAAATTAAGAAAGAATGGTTTTTGGAAAAACCCTATTTCGCGATGAGCACGTTGGACTGTCGCGCCACATGCCACGCTGAATGTTATGACGCAACAAAGTATAGGTCACGACGCAAAGCCGGATAGAGCCCAAACCCTAATCTCGAGCCTTAAGCCATATATCAGGAAACTAACTTCTAGGGTTAGTCATTTCTTCAGCCTCCATCTCCATAAACCCTCCAACTTCAAAATCCTAGCCGCTCTTCTTCATTTTTGTGCCTTGGTGGTGTTTTGGTGACCCTTAGTGAAGAAGCAAGTGGCTTTTCTGGTCAAGAAGCTAGATCCAAATTAGATTCAACTTCCTACCATCCTTCTGGACCTTTGTAAGTCATCAAGTTCCTTCCTTTATGTGTTTTACTTCAAAGATATAGGTGTCCAACTGTATTTAGTCCCTTTTGTTATATCTCTTGGAGTTTGGAAAACTTAAGGTCCTAAAGATTGTTTATGAGTGTTTTTTTGGACTTTATTAAATGAAAGGAATGCATGTTTATCCTTATTTGAGTCATGCAAGAAGTTATTAGCATTTTGGACTCTTTAAATCTCTGGTTTTGTGAAAAGTTGTTAGAGGCATGCAAATAGATAAAGTTGGAAACTTTATCCATTAAGTCCATATTTTGAGGTATTCTAGAAAATATGAGTCTTGGTCTTAAGGGATTAAGTGCTTAATGGACTCTACCTTGAAAAGCATGACACGACCATGAAAGGGTTGCAACACGTGGTTGGATTTGGGTTCGTGGCTATCTTGTCATCTAGTGATCGCGACGCGACCATGAGCTGGGTCGTGGCACACTTTGACATGTTGATTTTTGACCGTTACTTTGAGTATTTATCTGTTGACTAATGACTTTTGACCAATTTGACTTTTTGTCAACCCTTGGTGGACTTGAGGATTTGGTTGAGGACTGGTCTCATATTAGTGTTAGGTGGTTTCTGCTAGCTATTTTGTTACATAGGTTGTGGTTGAGATTTTACTGCTAGACTCAAGTGAGTTTTTTCACTATACTATATGTGACTTTAGATGTCTTAGTTGATAGATTTTCTTTTGTACTTCTATATGAACACTATGACTGGATCATAGCAATTTCATGGAAGACTATGGTTCGACCATAACAATTATATGAAAGAGTATCGTTAGATCATAACACCTGTATGACATACTATATTTGGACTATACCAGTTAGGATCCAAAACTATAATTACACTATAACAGTCAAGACTATATTTGGATTATAGCAATTGGATGTAATAAGTTGCATGTGTTCTATTAGTATTGATGGTATTTTTAGGTTACAACTCAAATCTACATGCGAAATTTCACTTAACTCTTAAGGGTACATGCAACCTAATGGATATATTTCTTTTCACTATTAATAACAACATACTTATGAAACAAAAAACCTTCAAAACTTATGAATCAAATTCATGAATAGAACCACATACCTTATAGCTTAAGTTGAATTAAGCTTCTCAAAACCTTGTTATCTCCTTGAAAAACTAGCTCCAAAGGTATACAAGCATCTAATGCATCACACCCAAACACAAGAAACCCTATGATTGAAGGAGAGAAGGGAGAGGGTGAGAATTTTCAGAATTCTCTCTTAGTAAAGTGTTAGGCCGAAAATCATAAGGGTATGCCCCTTTATATAGCTGCCTGATAAACACAAAACCCTAGATTTGAACTTAAAATAATATTATTTCAAATCTAGTTTTCTTTTATCAGTTGGAGGCTTCTAGAAACTCTATTAAGAGCCTCCAAAACCGTCCACCATAAGGAGGATTCTAGATCCTCTCTTGTGTTCAACTATTGAACAATTACAGCTCAGACCTTGTACCAATAATTAATTTTAATTAACCCAAAATTAATTCAAAATTAATTATGGTTAATTCTTAATTAATTATTACTATTTCTAGTTAATATATCAATCATATAATATAATAGTAAATCATTTATCTCTTTCCTTTGATCAATCCAAGCCATTTCCTGGTCATGAGGGCAACCTAAAAAGGACTTTACTTTTATTCATCAACATTATACTAATTTAGTTAGGACCTTAGACACTTAAATCCAACAGTCTCCCACTTGAATAAGTTGCTAACTATAATTTCAAGTACAACTCTGAATAACCAGTAAAGAGTGTTTTCCAAAGACACTACCAAACTCTGATTAGACGTTGGTCCTAAGATAAGTGATCAACTATCCCTTCGTTCTTCCTAATATCATATGAACATAAGACATGGATTAGAATCAATCTCATTGTCCAAGATTTTATTTCCCGATTTCCCGATTTGTGATGGCGTTATTAAACTACTAATTGAACACATCAATTTAGTCCCGACTGCTTTAAAAACACTATAATGTCAACATCAAATCACCGAGGAGCCCAAGGATATCGCTTTTCCTGTTAAAGCAAAAGGAACGAATAAACTTGAACTATATAATCATGTATTTTACTAACCAAATCATGCATGGAATTACCCTTTATAACACCCAGTTATGATATGCGTTGGAGTAAACCAATGCACAACTGATTTGCAAAATATGACTTAGATATCTCAATTTTAAGAATAGAAGATATTATCGTCTTATAATTACTCGTGATATAATCCATGAAGTAATCTCGAAGCGCGAGTTTAAACAATACTTGAAATCCCTATTTCCAAAGTACTCATGAATATCACATAAGTCACTATGCAATGTCCAATCCCTATGGACAATCTACGAACTATTCATGATAATGTTAAATCAATACTGACTCCCAAAGTATGACTGACAGTGGCATTTTGAATAGATTAATATTTTGGAAGTAAAACATGCAAAGTGAAACACAAGAATAAATTAATTAACAAATGACATCACATACTTTGAACATAAATACATCTTTATTTAACTGATCACCATTCAATTATAATTTATTATTGTTACATTGTTTCAAAATATCAACTAACTACTAAAATATAGAATCTAATATCATCTCTAAGTCCCATGCTCCTAGCATGCTCAAAGTTCTTGACCTTGCTTAATCCCTTTGTAATAGGATCAACATGATTATCCTCCGATGATACACACTTTACCACGAGTTTGCCTTCTTCTACTTTATGTCTGATGTAGTGGTATTTCCTTTCGACGTGCCTAGATCTACCATGATCCTTAGGTTTTTTAGTTAAAGCCATTACACCCTCGTTGTCGCAGAATATCTCCATTGGCTCTTGAACAGATGGAACAACTCCAAGATCTCCAATAAAATTCTTCAACCATATTGCTTCGTTTATTGCCTCGCTTGCTGCGATGTAATCTAATTCACAAATCGAATCAGCCACCATCTGTTGCTTGGAACTCTTCCAAGTCACCGCTCCACCATTCAACAGAAATACAGATATCCAGCTAGATTGCGAATAACTATTATCTCTATCTTTTTGAAAGTTGGCGTCACTTTATCCACTTAGCTTAAGTTCTTGCCACCAAAAACTAAGACATATCCTTCGTTTTTCGCAAATACTTAAGAATGATTTTCACTGCAGTCCAATGTGCTAAAACATGATTTTCAAGATATCTGCTAATCATGCTCAAAGCATAAGCCACATCAGGTTGAGTACATGCCATAACATACATGATGTTATGACATCATTTCCTTATTAATAATGGGACATTGAGCCTTACTCAATTTAACAGTATGATGCATGGATAAATCCCCTTTCTTGGAATTCTCCATATTGAAAAGTTTCAATATTTTATTCAAGTATGTACTCTGGCTAAGTCCTAGTAAGAGTTCCTGTATATTTCTGTAAATCCTTATTCCAAGAATATAAGTAGCCTCTCCCAGATCCTTTATAGCAAAACATTTCCCAAGCCAAGACTTAACTTCTTGAAAAGTTGGAACATCGCTTCTTATAAGGAGTATGTCATCAACATACAAGACTAGGAAGGTCACTATACTCCCACTAGCTTTGTCATAGACGTAAGACCCGTCTTCACTTCTAGAAAATGCAAACTCTTTGACCTTTTCATGGAAGCAAAGATTTCAGCTACAAGATGATTGTTTCAGTCTATAGATGGACTTCTCAAGCTTTCACACCTTATTAGGGAATTTGGTGTGTTCAAAACCTTCTATTCGATTGTTGATGGGATTTTTAGGTTACAACTCAAATGTACATGCAAAATTTCACTTAACTCTTAAGGGTACATGCAACCTAATGGATCTATTTCTTTTCACTATTAATAGCAACATACTTATGAAACAAAAAACCTTCAAACGTAATGAATTAAATTCATGAATAGAACCACATACCGTATAGCTTAAGTTGAATTAAGCTTCTCACAACTGTGATAATCTCCTTGAAAAACTAGCTCCAAAAGTATGCGAGCCTCTAATGCGCCACACCAAACACAAGAACCCCTAGGATTAAAGGAGAGAAGGAATAGGATGAGAATTTTTGAAATTATCTCTTGGTAAAGGGTTAGGCCGAAAATCATAAGGGTGTGCCCCTTTATATAGCTTCCTGATAAACACAAACCCTAGATTTGAACTTAAAATAATATTATTTCAAATCTAGTTTTCTTTTATCAGTTGGAGGCTGCCAGAAGCTCTATTAAGAGCCTCCAAAATCGTCCACCATAAGGAGGATTCTAGATTCTCTCTTTTATTCAACTATTGAACAATTATAACTCAACCCTTATACCAATAATTAATTCTAATTAACCAAGAATTAATTCCAAATTAATTCTGATTATTTCTTAATTCATTATTACTATTTTTAATTAATATATCAATCATATAATATAATAATAAATCATTTATCTCTATCCTTTGATCAATTCAAGCCATTTCCTGGTCATGAGGGCAACCCAAAAAGGACTTTACTTTTATTCATCAACATTATACTAATTTAGTTAGGACCTAAGACACTTAAATCCAACAAGTATACGATTATATGATAGACTAGGTGTAATGTCCCATTTTTCAAACCAAAATTTTAATTTTTAAAAGTTAATAATTCATTCAAAACTTTCATTCAAGGATAATAAAAAACATTGCTTGAGAATCAAACCCCCAAATATTCAAATCAGAGTAAATAGTAAAATTATGTGGAAGTCTCATATAAATGTCGATGCACGTTTACAATCAAACCATACCCTTCCTTCTATCTGAAGAAGTAGCTGAAAAAAATTTAATCCAAAACTATAAGCCAAATCTTAGTGAGTTCCCTAAAATACCATATACCACAATACAAATACAATGCATACTAGTAATGGCCTTTAACTTATAGTTGACCCTCCCCTTGCCCTTTTGCGTATAGCTGGTCCGCCCCTTGGGTATTTTGGCCTTTAACTGATAGTCGGTCAACTCTCAACTCCCAAATATAATATGCTGATATATACAAATAAACAAATAAACAATCCAACAACAACAAGCAAACGACTAAGCTAGTCTACTTGCCTAACAACATACTACAACATATCTACATCCTAACATACAAAGGATACATATTGTAACATATAGTATAGTGAGAAAACGCACTTGAAACTAGCTGTAAAAATTACACGGTCTTAAATAAATAAATAGGTATCAGGAGCCACCTAAAACCAATAAAGGTTCGTACTTAGTCTATTTAGCTTAAATCCTAACAATTTTGACCAAATGGCGAACTGGTCAAAAACTCAACAATCAAAGTCAACGGTTATCACACCATGACCAACCACTAGTCGCGTCATGACCATTAAGCGACAAAATAGTTGCGATTTCTCATCACGGCTCGCATCGCGGTTCCTTACCCCTCGCGCTGTGAATAACGGGAAACAACCAACTTTCTCCTAAAGTCTTAATCCTTTAAGATCTGAACTCTAACCCTCCAAACCTCATTAAAATGTGGTCTTAATGGATAAAGTTTCCAACTTTATCCATTTGTATGCTCCAAATACCATCTAACTCTAGGTCAAAAGGAACCAAAAATGTATCCATAACCTTGCATGACACAAAATGGAAGACCAAAATCAACTTCAAGTGTCATAAAAGGTCTAGAAGACCCCAAGACTCAACCTTTGGGTATGGAGATCTTCAAACTCCACTCAAAAAACATGAAAGGACCAAGAATAAGCTTAAAACATAGATCTACAACTTAAGATGCAACAATCTTGGAGCTTGAATACTTATAGAAGTCCAGAGCAAGGAAAAAAGGTTGACACTAGAGAAGATCTAGCACTCTTGCACTGCATCAAAATCACCTTCTTTTTTTACACACCAAAACACTAAAATCCAAGGAATGATCAAATGGGGCTAGGGGTTCGATCCAAATAATGGAGGCTAAAGAGGGTATTAAACCTTAAACATCTCATTCCTTAAATATGGCTTATGGGCCCGAGACTTAGGGTTTTAGGTTGTGAGAACTTTGCGATGCGAAAAATTAAAATTTCACGTTGCTACTTAATGATGTGACTCTCTTCGTGCACATCACGCAGTCACGTTGCAATCTTCCAAAACTTTAACTCTTTAAATAACTTAAAGAAAACTAAGAGATAAACCATTACTAGAAACTAGGTGTTACACTACGATTATCTTGTGCTAGTATATCTGACAAGTTTGTTTGGTTGTGGTTTATGTTATTATTAGTAGATCATTGAGTGAATGTCATAGGGACTGTACATAGTTAAAATCATATAGACGTAGAACTCTTGATCTGGACTTATTGCATGGTTCTTCTATGATATATTGCCTTCGGGTAGGAATATTTGTTTGACTGTCTATCTTATTTCCCGACTACGTATGACTATGCATTCATAAGGAAATTTGTGAATATTAGTTGTAGTTACGGTATGGTGGTAGGGATGACTAGAGTTGGACTATAGCGGTTATATGAAAGAATATGGTTAGATCATAACACTTGTATGCAAGCCTATAGGTAGACTATAACACTTAAGACTGTAGTTGGACTAGAACATGCAATACTATAGTTGGATTGGAGCAACGGAAGTGAGTGTAAGTCTACAGTTGGACCATAACATACATATATGTATGATGGAATATGTTGTATAATAGAGAACTCACTAAGCTTTGTGCATGTGTTGTAAAGTTCAATGTTTTTCAGGTTGATCAAGTTTGAAGGGGAAGGGCGGGGTGTGACTGTATATTACCATCGGTGATATGTTTTGAGACATTTGTTGGTTTTCATAAAGTACTTTGATTTAACATTATTCATTGGAAACAAATGAGTGTATTGACATGTATTTCAAGAATAGATTTTGATGTTTAACCCTGTTTTAAAAAATGTAAAATTTTGATGTAACACCCATTTCCATATCAGATCAGTTAAAGACTGAAAGGAGTCAAAGATGAGGTTTTGGGGAAAATCACATGCCATGACGTGGTGGGATAGTGACCACGACATTGCATGAAAGTGATCGCGCATCTGGATGGACGTCACGACGTGGCAAGTAGGATGCCACGATGTGACAAGTGGTACAACCCAAGCCTAAAATTTTTTAGGGCTTCCTTCGTACTTAAGGGCTTTAACTCTAGGGTTAGCTCATTTCCCACAACCCCCATCCTCCTTAAACGAAACGATATCCCCTTTCATGTTTTTGAGCTTGTTTGATTGAATGAAAGCCTTGTTCTTGGTTTTTGGTGAATCTTGAAGAAGAAGGAAGTTCATTGTGGTGTAAGGAAGCAAGGAGCTAGCTTCGGTCCATCATTCCCTTCATATTTCTGAGTTGTTGGAGGTATAAAGTTCTCATTTTGACATTTGTTCTTCTTGTTTCAAGTTTGAGCTCATTTTAGATAATTTTGGTCCCTTCTATGAATGCTTTTGGAGTTTGAGCAACTCTAGTGCTTGTTGTGACTCCCAAATGGTCCTTAGGTTTATGAGAATGAGAAAAGAGTCATGTTTGGAGCTATTTTGGGTCCATAAGCAAGTTAGGGTCATATTAGGGACTTTGGGCTTAAGATCTTATCTTATGGTGAGGTCCTAATGCATAAAGTTGTAAACTTTATCCATTAAGTCATTGAAAAGAAGTAGATCTTAAGTTTTGGGGTTAGATATGTAAGTATTAAGCACTTAATGAATAATATGGCAATCTGTCAGTTCCCGCGACATAAAAATAGGCTTGTCACGGCATGAAGAGTCTTATCTTCGCGACTATTTTGTCCTGATGTTCCCACGATGTGGCCAAGAGGCCTCCACGTTGTGGTGGGAGTTGAATTGGTTGACCATTGACTTTTGTTGACCTCTGATGCTTGGGGTAAAACTTAGAGGACTTGGATTGTTGTTTGAGTATTTATCTCTTTTGGCGTTAGACGGTTCGCGAAATTGATTAGTGGAAGGTGTGGGAGTGTTGATGTGCTTATTCAGTACTTTAGTAAGGCGAGTTTCTCACTATGGCCCATGTCCTATTATATATGCTTTGCATGGTAGGGTAGAGGTACAGTTAGAGTACACGTATGTTAGTTGGATAGGATAACTCCTTGTTATGATTACGTAGTTTAGGACACTTGGTGTCTTGGTATGCTAGACTGGTAGGGTATTGCATGTTGATCGTATGATACTGTTAGGAGTTATGTTTGGCTGGGGTTGGCCAGTCGTCAAGATTATATATGACAGACCAGCGAAGGACTTAACTGAGAAGTGGTCAATGACAAAGTAACTAGGGAAGGCTAGTTGCTAAGGTTATGGATATGCTAGTATATGTTATGTGTTTATGTTATATGGTTAGGTGGTAATGATATCTTGGGTTGAATGTAGTTTAAGTTGGATAACTTGAGAACTCTTGGTCTAATGCCTAATTGTGATGTTCTTGTCTGATTGTTCGCTCTCGGGTGGGTCATCTGTTTGACTGCCTATCTGATTCCTGACTACATATGACTTTATGTATTGTATGGAAGGCCATGATATAGCTCCTAGAAATTATATGTAAGACCAGGATCTGGCCCCTAGCAATTACATGAAAGACCGGGATCTATCCCCTGACAGTTATATGAAAGACCAAGATCTGGCCCCTGACGTTGTATGGAAGACTAGGATCTGGCCCATTGACAGTTGCATGTAAGACCGGGATTTAGCCCTTGGCATTGCAGGACCAGTATTTAGCCCATGGCAAGATGTGACTGTAAGAATATGATTTGGCCCATAGCATTCACCCGGGGTTGGAGCAGACCCGTTATGTCATGCATGATTGTCATGCATGCGTATGTGAATGGGAGATTTTGCTATTCGGCGCTAGAACCGAACACTTTGTGTGGATGCATTGTATGTATGATGGAACATGTGGTATACTAGGGAACTCACTAAACTCTATGCTTACAGGTGTTGATTAAACATTTTTGCAGGTTGTACGTGAGAAGAGCTCGTCGAGACTATACACACGCATCGAAGATGTTCATTTCTGCGGTTTTGTGAATTTAACTATGATAATGTATGGTTTCAATCAAACAAATGTTACTCAATGGTTTTTGAAGCAAATGTGTAAATGGTTATTTTATTTTGAAAATAAAAAATCTCTTTGTAATTTTCAGGACGTTACATAGGAGGTTAAGATCGAACGTTTAAACTTTATTAATAATAAATATTGTTTTTTGGTAGACAAAGATGGGACCTCATCAAACATAAAGCACAATCTGAATGATGCTCCCGTTATCTAAATTAGTAAATTTACCTTGAGTTTTAGTAGTTTCTTACGGATGATCCAAATAATGAAAGTGATCTAGGGGATGTTTTGGTTTAACTAGGCAAGTCAATTAAGTTCCTCACGTGCCATCGCAAATGTCTTAACAAACCATGCAAACATGAAAGGACGTTAATATATAAGTTCCATGATTTGTTTCTCCAAAGAAAACTATCTAATGCATCACTAATAAGGATAACTTTGGAACAACAATGATTTTATAAAATTTATAAGATGCTAGAAATAAAAGGAAATTTACGAAGATGAAATATCATTAATTGCGTGTGAAACCAATCTATTCCGAGGTTTGTACTTCTATCAAAAAGCCAAAAGAAAGATTGTGAGATAATCTTGTTAATAAGGATAACTTTCCTTGGTTTGATTACTCTAAACATCAATCCATTTCGAAACTTCTAAAGAGTTCAAGAAGCTGTGAGAACCACCACATCTAGAGCTGGCAAAAACTGACCCAACCCACTAATCCAACCCGGACCCAACCCAAAATTAGCAGGTTGGATTGAAATTTTCAACTCATTTATGTTAAATGGGTCAACCCGTCTAACCCATTTAATTAAATAGGTTGGGTCGGGTAAAAACTATCAACCCGTTTTCAACCCACCAACCCATTTAACTTTAATTTATATTAAATTTAATAATTATTAAAATATTATCATGTATTAATTTACGTATTAGTTTATAAATTACAATATTCGTATTATTATTTATGTTTTAAAAAAATAGAATCCTAATTTCTACCTTTTTGTTTGGCGCCGACAACACTAACCACTCTAAAAATTCTCTTAGAAATTACATATCTTTAATGTTATTTGAATAATTTCTTTGTATATGTGAATTGTGATTGTGCTTTTGTCATACATTGAAATTTTATTTAAGTCTATAACTAATTTAAGTGGTGTAATCTTTAGTTAATTTATTTATTCTTTCTATTTTAAATGGGTCAACCCAAATTTAACCAATTTATTTAATCGGTTGGTTTGAGAATTACATAAACGGGTCAACCCGGTGACAACCCATTTATCTGAAAGGTTGGGTTGGGTTGGAAATATCAACCCATTTAAATAAACAGGTTGGATTGGGTTGAAATATTCAACCCAATTAATAAATGGGTTGAACCGAACCCAACACAGGTCGACCCATTGCCACCTCTAACCACATCAAAGTACTTTTGTGGGCCACCTTAAGCGTGAGTTGTTTTTTCCAATTTATGAAATCCGAAAAAAGTAGAGACAATAGAGATATCAATAGCCCACTACCAACATATTTGACTCCAAAAAAAGTTACAACGAGAAAAAGAGAAAACAAGATGATCAAAACTCTTAGAAATGGGAATCACAAATAAAACATAGCAAATATTCCACCTCAATTCCTCATTTGTCAAAATTTGTTCTAGTGGGAAAGTTGTTTAAGAGCATTCCAAGGCAACACCTTTAACTCGATAGGAACCAAGTTCAATTCAGTTGGAATGTACCCCAAGACTAAAGTCTTTTTTTAGTCAATCGCTTTGCAGAAGAAACCGTGTAATTACATGTACCATCAAAGTCCCATGCCCATCTATTACAATAAACATACACCACCACAACCCGCAACACCTATTGTAAGTTGATCCGTTGCTCAAACTCAACCCTTCTCCTCGGTTGACGACACAAACAATTCGACCAAACATGAATCGGCAATGGGTGTTGATGTGGACACTCCACTTTAATCTAGTCTAATACACTTTAATCTATATAGGTTATTATGTTACATAATATTTTACTAACTTTTACTATTTATTATCTTATTATTATATAATCATTTTATTAACTTTATTTATTTTTTAATTATTGGCACAAACTTTTAAAATTCATGGTAACTTGATCAAGTTATTGAATTATCGACCATATATATATATATATATATATATATATATATATATATATATATATATATATATATATATATATATATATATATATATATATATATATATAGTTTGAAATTGGAATCGAAGCAATATGTGTTCGTACTTTGACGTAAATGAGATATGGTTCTAATCACAGACCAATTAATTTTATTAACTTTATTTTTCAATTATTAATTATTTCTTACAATTAACGATTTCTATTAATCTTATTATTATTTAAATAATAGTTTATAAATAAATAGTAACAAATATGACTTTTCTTTTTTTATGTACGTCGTATTTTTTTACAGTAACATGTTTTAGTCTTTAACTTATTATTGTGATTTACATATGTTAATACAACTATTTTTTAAAAAAAATTGGACCATTTATTCATACGATTTATAAGATAAATAAGATACTAACGATATAAATTTCAAAAAAAAAAATATTCTAAACAAATCCTCACCAATATTTTTTTTCTTTTAAATTTCAAATATTACATAGCAAAAATTTGATACAAAAATAAGCAACAACTAATCATTTATAGTCATAAAAGATCTTTTACTAGGTTTCAGATGCTTATAAAATTCTAGCCGTGACTTATACATAGTTTGCCATTCGGTTGCTGACGGGGCTTTGTTGCGGATCTACAATGCCGCAATGGGAGGCATTGGGTACTCTCCTTCCAATTGTACCATCACATAATGATTGGTGTACACAAGTGCAAATGTAAGGACCCGATGATTTTGAAACTCTCTAGGACCTCTCCAAAGAGGAAAAAAAGTTACGGGGCCTTCAGTGGTCAAAAACTGAACGATCACACCAAACCTGTTGGCTATCAAGATGTCTGTCTCAGGCATAAGCATCCAATGTTTTGTTGCTGCTGACTCATTCTTCGTAAAGAAAGACAATGAAGTAACTACTTCATCGCATCCAACGAAAACTCTTGTATAGTCGTCATATGAACTCAATAACTCGTCTAACAATTGTTGACGAATGTAAAGCCACTGATCTTCACCATATCCAAGACAAACGACTACTGATCGAAAACCACAATTTCCATCACCCAATACATTTTGTATATGTGTGATGTATGGATGAAATATAGATGGAATTTCATCCAACAATGAATTATGTCCCAATGGTGGTTCCTCGTTTAAGTTAATCTTGTATGAACATTGGCCTATCGGATCCTCGTTCATGTCTGTCTGGTATGAACACTGCCCTATTGGTTCCTCGTTTAAGTCTATGTTGTATGAACATTGACATATTGGTTCCTCGTTTAAGTTTATGTTGTATGAACATTGGCCTATTGGTTCCTCGTACGAACCCATGACGAATGAACTATGTCTGGCCGGATCATCGTTCAAGTCCATGAAGGATGAACTATACCATGGTGGCTTCTGGTTTAAGTCTGAACAACTGTATCTGTGAGGTGCTTGACTTTGATGTTGGACACGCTTTATTTTTGGGCGTCCACGGTTATTTTTCTTAACCGAAGGTTCATTGATCAAATTTGTTGATGGATCTGTTATCTCCTCCATTCTCCTTAAATAGTTGTATTTGATATGATCTGGTTGATTGTTGTATATTTCTTTAAACCTTTGCATACGATGATCAACATTAAGATCACCATATCCCACAGATATAGAAGGCGTCAAATCAAGCTTTCTCCAAAAATCATCAATCGAATCTAATGGAATAGGTGAACCTATAGTCAAACAGACAAAATATCATAAAGTGTTTATAATTATAAAAATGTCAATTTAATCCAATAGATTAAACATACCTGTACCGACATACATCACAAGTTCGTGAGCACATGGTAATCCAAAACATGTCCGCAATTGACATCCACAATTCTCAGGAGTTGGTACAAATCTTTTTGAACGATGAAGCTCTTCCAAGATTTTATCCATAGCATGCATTGAAACACGTTTTCGTAGTACTTCAAATATCCGATCCTTAAACCTTGGCATATAAGTGATTATGCAACGTGTGAAAGTTTCTTTGATAGCGGTTTCTTGTGATTGTACAACTTTTTCAATAACATGTATGAATTTGTCCAAATCACATTTCGCAGATTCCAAGTGTTTTTTCAGCTTGACGTGTTGGCTCTCGACTCTGTTTGTTGTTGAATTTCCAAAATTGACATGTTTGTCAGTCCACAACGATACAAATCTTTCAGCATACTTCCCCAACCAAACAGTATAAAGATAATCAAAAACATCTAAAATGTGAAGAAGAAAAAACAAATTAGTTTGAATGATATAATAATAATTGTTAATCAAATTAAGACTTCAACAAATATAAGAATAATACCTGCATGTTCGAACAATAATGTTTGAAGGTCTGCATAATTTTGCATGTATGCATTTAGTGTTGGAGATTCGACTAATTTCGTCCACTTTAGATGAAAAGAATTCCAAGTCTTTTGTGGTTTGATTCGTTGTCTGCAATGCTTTGTTATATCGTTGAATATATGCCACCTACAAAGTAAATGATTACTTTGTGGAAAAACATCTCCGCATGCTTTCATCAATGTCAAGTCTCTATCAGTGACGATAACACGAGGACAAAAGGAATCGTTAATCGTCAATTTCAAACAAGTCAATGCCCATATATAGTTGCTCGTTTTTTCATTATGCATGAATGCAAAGGCTATGGAAAACGTCTTGTTTGTAGAAGTGACACCAACAATTTCTAGAAAAGGAAGATTATACTTGTTTGTTTTATATGTAGCATCCATCAACACCACATAGGGAAATGCTTGCCACATCTTTAATGATGTTGAATGAATAAAAAATAGATCTTCTAACTCGTTAGTAATGGTGTTTACACGATACTGTAAGTTGTACCCTTTAGTTTGCAAAATGTGCATAACATTCTGTATCGGGGTTCTACCTTCTCGCCGAGATCTCCCCAACTTCTGGACAAAATTATATATAGTTCTCAATGAAGACACATTATTTTGATTTTGCGCTTTTAGTGTTGGCAAAATATTTCGTGGTTTCACATCCAACTCTATCAAACTTTGCACCAAACGAGCTTCTTTATCCGACAAAGGCATTGCAAAAGGATGACCCTCCATGTACATTGATGGTTCGTGATTGTGTTCGTCACGTACGACCCTTAACTTCCAACCATCATGTGCCTTCAAATACTTTCCTACCAATTCGAATGGACAATTAATTTTTTTTGTTTGCGCATCTTTATTTCTGGCTATGCCACCACGATCACAACCAAGTTCTATTTTAGAAATGAAGTTCTTAGTTATTGCCTTTGATCGTTTAGTGACGATAACATAACCTTGTGAACGTGCGACATTTTGCACCCAAGTCATTAAATCTCCATGAGATCTAAAGACCTAACAATTGAGAAAAAAAAAGTCATGTTAATAAAATCAATAAAATACATTAATTAATTACACATAAGTAAATAATAAGATTAGAGATATACTTGGTCGGTTGAAAATTCCGAAATATTCTCCATTTTTTCCTGCAAAAATAAAAAAAAACAAATTAAAAATGCTGATTAATAACCTAAATTTTATTAAAAAAATATATATTATTAATAATCTATTTTAAAAAAAAATAAAAATAAATGATTAGGAATTAATAGAATTTTCTAGCCAGAAAAAATTCGGAATATTATAACCTAAAATTTAGTCCAAATTCAGCCCATAAGTTAGTCCAATAATAACCCATTTGTTCCATGTATATATATTAAAAAAAAACCTAACACTTAAATCATTATATACATAGCTTAACGAATTCTTTTTCCGCCGGCAACCATGTTCTCATACAATTTGAGGCAAAAGACTTCAAAGACAATTTGGAAAGTTCGGTTTGTCTATCTAAAGTCGAGGAAGGAGAAAAAGGCCGAATTTTGCCAAAATGCAATCATGCGTTTCATCGTTTTTTTTTTTTGTCGGAACAATCCGGTTTTTTAGCACGTTCCCGTCTCTCTCTTGATGGAACACTACTGCCAGCAAGCCGATTTTTTCTGTTGCAGCCTCCGGCGAACAACACAACCGGTGATTTTACTACCACCACCGCCATTAGATGGAAGACTCGCAAACAGCATATAAATGAAGATACGAAGTTGGAAAGAGAGAACTTACCGTTTTCCGACGAACGACTTCGGCAACTATTTTCTGGCGAACATGTTTTGTTTTCCAGCGGTTTGTATTAAGTTTACCGTATTAAGTTTACTGATTAAGTAAACAATCTTATAGACAATGTATAGATTAATTAGTTATGGTTTTTTGTGTTTTCATCTTGGAAAATAGAAAATTAAATATGGAAAACGGGGATAATTTTTTTGAAAATTGTTCTGAAGTATAGTCAAAAAGACAGTAAAAATTGGTCAAACATTCCTTTAAAAAGGTTAAAGAAGTCAAAATAGCTTGTATAGTGTGGAGTGTTTAGAGAGTGAAGTGTAAAAATAATAAGCCATCGATCATTAATTGTGCAAAAATTATTTTATCATAAAGGGCTCTAGAAAATCGAGTAATAAAGGGATATCCCTCAATCAAGTATTTTTCAAAATCTTGAATCTTATTAACCGCCCAATACCTATCATTTTTAAGCAAAAAAGAAAAAAAAACAGTCAAGATCGATACCTTTGCCTCAAATATTATGTTGGAAGAAGTAACTTGTGGTTTAAACCGTTTTTATTCAAAACAAAATTGATCATCTTGTTTTGTCTTTTTTTCTTTTTTTTTTATTGTTTTTTTTTTTTTTGAAAATCTAATGTGTTTTTTTCGGTAACTAAAATTTCAACTCTATTAATATTAAATAATAATTATAAGGCAATATATACCGAAGCATATGTAGTTAAACGATTCAGTTTGGTTTTTCGCTTAAATCAACCAATCCAAAAAGTTTCAAAATTTCAATTTTTGGGTTTTCTGACTTTCAAGTATGTTTTCTCAATAATAAAATCTCTAATTACTTTAATTTTAACTAAATAATACATATATAAAAGAGTGATCCATACACAACAATTTTTTGATACCAAAGTTTAGTATGTTTTCTGTTTTCTTTTATTTTTAGTTTAAAGTGGAACCAACCCAGTATTTTTATTTTCTTTTAAAATTAAAATCCAAACTATCGATTTTAAAATTGGTCCATTTTTCATCTAACAGTGATCATTTTTTTTCGTTTTAAATCAACTTTCTGGATTTTTCATAGAGGACTGTTATCATGATGCATAACTTCAAATAATTTAATTTTATTAAACATTAGTATAAAAATAATCTTTAATTCCAAATAAAAAGAATATGACAATGCCATCAAGATATGTAATTTACAATGATTTCTAACACGAGACCGTGTTTTATTGAGAGATGTTCATGAACCGGATTTCCTCACGTGGTTCTCGGTCACAATATTCGTTTGGCGATAGCGTAATTTAATAAAAAAAATAAAAGATACAGTGTATCCTTATTATTTTATTTCCAAAAGGACCAAAACTAACCTCTTGGGCAATTATGCCACCAAACTTTTATTTCGAAAATTATTTAATTTCTTTTCACATTGATGTTATCACAATTAATCATTCTACACTCCAAGTTATAAAGTAAGATTAACAAGACCATTCTACCCTCCAAGTTACGGGTCGTTTGATAGTTGCTGATTGAGAAAGTGCTGACTGAGAAAGGCCTGTCTTGGTAAGAAATCCTGACTGAATAAGAAACCATGCTGTTTGATTTTATATCTGACTGAATGTGATGACTGATGAAAAATGACCATTTTACCCTGCTGCTCTATACAATGATGGATGAAGTTGGTGAAAAGTTATAAAAACATACATATAAGCACAAATTTGATTCAACATTTACAACAAAACATACATATAACATTTTTGTACCCAAAATACCCTATAATATTTTTGTACCCAAAATACCCTTGCTCATGAAAATGTCATAAATAACAAAATAAATCAACAATACACCAATTAGCAACTCAAAACTTTTTAAGCTGATAACAAGCAGTTTACTGATTACAAAATCATTAATGCACACTTGTATCAAATTAACACCAATTAACTTCTAGACAATTGGATTATCAAAACCTTAAATTCTTGTCAAATCTTGATCCTTCACTAGAGTTCCATTTCAATTTTCAACTACAATCTTAAACAAAAGAGTAAACTGCAAGATTAATCTAAAGTTCTGTAATGAATCTAGATACAGAATTGTGAAAACTAGAGATCAACAACTAAACAACATTTTTAAAAATTGATGAAACAAAAAGTTGCAATTTCATTAGAAGATCTTTCATCAGCAAAGATATGAATTCATCAAGAACAAAATCAGCAAAAAACATATCCATGAATTTGAAAATTCAAAACAGAAAAAAAATCAAACTTTGAACAACATTTCCCATAAACATTTATCAGCAAATTAGTAAACATTTATCCATCTCAACAGCCAAAATTCGAAAAAGCAAAAGTTGAACTTTCAACAACATTTAGCAAAAATCGAAACGAGGACGCCAAAATTGAAATCACCAAAAATTGAAAAAGCAACTATTGCAGAAATCGATGTTGCTGGTTGATGATGGCTAAAATCGAAAGTATTATGAGACGAGGAAGGAGAAATCGAAAGTATTACCTGATGAGAAACCTTCGATCGGTGCTTGATTAGTGCTTGCTGGTGACGTCGCTTGTTGGTGTTGCGAGAGAAGAAAGGAGTTGAAAGGGAGGCGCTTCGTTAGGGGAAAGGGTATGCATGGAATTTTTTCTTCCTTCCCTCAGTCAGTCGCATTTGATTTCCTTTCCCAGTCAGATGCATCTTTCCGAGTCAGAGGGATAAAAATTGCTTATCAAACACGTTTTGCTGACCGAGTCAGCCAAAGAGGTCTGACCCAACTCGGTCAGCCCAATATCAAACAGGGCCTAAGGCCCAACTCGATCAGCCCAATATTAAGTCTATTTGTTTTGTAAACAAGTTTTATAATCTATAGAAACATTAATTCATCTAATCAAATTTAAGATTTTTATTGTCATTTACAAAATTTTAGACCTGATCCATATATCTTAAAGCACATATAATTATTTTTCCATAATATACATTGAATCTTTCTTTTAAAAAATAATCGAGGTTCACACTCAAATCAATGATTTTTTTTTGTATCATCTATTCAACTTATTGGATCATTTCACACTTTATGAGATACACTAACACTCCCGTAAAAAACAGATTTTCAATGACGATAAATATGGATGTGTCAAGCCATTTGGTTGCTAGACAACAACTCTGATGTTATGTAAGATATATGCAAAGTCTTTTGTTACTCTTTACAAGAGTCATTTGGAGAGAGTAGAGACTGCAACATATATAACCATTCATAGGACTGTATCGTACCGATATGAGATACATTAACATAAATCACACTAGAAATTTCTAGAGAAAATATAACAATTACAAAAGTATAATCATAATTGGATTTTGCAACCACAAAACCCAATTGACTTTAGGTTTTCAATTTATGTTAACAAACAAATTACATGAATAATCTCTTATCGATTCTCATAATGAATCCCTTCTAATCCTTTTAAAGGCAAAAATGATATTGTTCGTGTACTTCTACATTACCCATGAAAAGTTTTGAACACATTAACATATAATCAATGATAGCAGAAGCATATTATATTTCTAGTCATATGTTCAAACTAAAACCTACAAGGATCTTATGTTCTTACAATTATTGCAACTACAAGAAAGATGAGAATTACATACCTCTTTGTTAGCCAAAGATCTTATTGCTTGCAATCTCGTTCTTGCCATTTTGATTGGATGCAAGAATCCAAATCAGAATCCCTCTAATGGAATCATATCTAAAACCACAAACCAAGCAATAAGACAACACCTTGGAGGGGGAACGAAATCGCCAAACACAAACCCTAATGGGAGTGTGTTGCGTCGCCAATGAGGGAGGCAAAGGGGGTTGGGCGCAGATTTTGCGAGCAAGGAATAGACAAATATGGTTTGATCTCTAGCTCCTTATTTATAGTTATCCAGTAAATTGGTGCCAAAGCTAATACTTTTTTACTGAAATCGCTCAGGTAGATAGTTCTAATTAATTAAACCTTTTAGTTAATTAACATTCAGTCCCTGCAATTAATTAATTTCTAATTAATTCCAAATTGGCTTCTAATTAATTTGTCATAAGATGAAAAATAAATAAACAAATTTCTCCCAATTTCATTTTATCATTTAATTGCTCAATTGAGTCCTAAGAAGAACCCAGAAGGATATTGTTATTATTAGAAATATTACCAATAGTTATGACATTAGACATTATTTCCAACACCCCACCGCATACTTATAACAATATCATCTAACGTCATTCATTTTGTTGACAATAAGAGCACCGTGTCAATCCATCGATCCAAGCACCCCTAACTTAAACATGCACTTAATATTCAACCCACACCAAACTCCAATAAAACACTAAAGATCATTGACCCCTTCACACGCACAGAAAAAGTATGATTAACCACTTCAGAATCTATCTGAGGATCATAAAGTACAAAGAATAGATGTGGTATCTAAACCTTTATTTTCCAACTTTGTACAAGTCGGTAATATATCCAAATGAATTATCCAACAAATAATACTTACCTTTCCATGTAGCCTTCACCTTAAAATAGTGGGATTATCAAGCATCCACCGCCAACCATCTTGTTGATCCGATGGATAATTGACCATATAAAGTTGGTCAAGTCAGTAATTTGCATTTCCTCAACCCTCCCTCAAATAACATGTCTCCATTTCCACTCTAAGTTAACTTCACTCCACTTATCTTTAATAACTTAATCTTATATCTTTCCGAAAAGATAACTCTTGGAAATCTAAACATCAGAGGCAGCTTGCCAACCCACCTCTTTCAAAACAAGGATGTCAAACCATCTCCTACTTGTCTTTCAATATTAGAATGCAAACTTATCATTTTATCATGAAGTTGATTAATTAAACCAACTATTCTACTCCAAACTCCCTTGATTTTCCCATGCCTCCCAACGAATCAAAGTCAATCCATACATTAACCCCAATAGATAATGATATTAAAGAGGAGTGGTTGACTTTGCACTGCTTGTTAAAAAGTGATTTTTAATCTTCTAACAATATATAAAATTGTCAACCATCCTAACTTTAAAATATAAGTAACATGTTACGCAATTTTAATTATTCATTCGTAATAAACGCTAGATATTAAAATCCTAACATCCCCTCACATTCTTTCTAATAATATATAAAATTATCAACCATTCGAACTTTAAAATAAATAACTAACTCATCGTTTGTAATAATCGCTAATTATTAAAATCCAAAAATCACCTCACAATCTCCACATATTTTTTTTCTTCGAACAAATGAATTTTAGCAACGAGCTACCAAAACAAGAAAGAATTACAAAGAAATAGTCATTTACGGATTTTGTAACCACTCTATACAATTGGCTTTGATCTCCATATGTAAGTACCCATAGCATAGATGTTGTAATTAAGTACACTATCAAAAGCCCAGTTGCTAATTTTAATAATCTACTTTAGAAAATAACTTTGGGGCGCGCTTTACTTCTCTTCAAAATTCAAAGAGAAATGGAAGCAAAGACCGGAATTTATAAGTGAAAAATTCAAAAAACTCTCCCAGGCTAGCAGTGAGTTCCTTGAAGGTGCTATTTCGATTCAAGAAGTGAAGAGGGCTGTGTGGGATTGTGGAAATAATAAGGCTCCAGGACCAGATGGCTTCACCTTCAAGTTTTTGAAAAAATATTGGGAATTTTTAAAGGATGATATTATGGCTTATGTTAAACATTTTGAGCAGTGGGGGAGGCTCTCCCGTAGATGTAATTCTTCATTTATAACATTAGTGGCCAAGACCAAGGATCCGCTATCCCTCGGTGATTACAGGCCCATTAGCCTTATTGGATCTTTGTATAAAATAATTGCAAAGCTCCTAGCTTCAAGAATTCGAGTGGTGATTGGGGAATGTATCGATGAAGTACAAACTGCATTCGTTGAAGGTCGCAACATTTTAGAAGGACCACTTATTGTTAATGAGTTATGTGCATGGGGAAAGAAGGCTAACAAGAAGATCTTACTTTTCAAGGCAGATTTCAATAAAGCATTCGACTCGGTGAATTGGAATTTTTTAGATTCTATGATGCGACAGATGAACTTCGGTATAAAATGGAGGTTTTGGATGAAGGGATGCTTAGAGTCAGCTAGAGCTTCAGTTTTGGTGAATGGATATCCAACTGAAGAATTCCAATTGGAAAAAGGAGTTAGGCAAGGAGACCCTCTATCGCCTTTCCTATTCATATTAGTCATGGAAGGTTTAAATGTTGCATTAAAGGAGGCAACTGCAAAAGGTATATTTCAAGGTATAACTATCCCGAGCTCCATTATTCAACTATCGCATCTATTCTACGCAGATGATGCCCTTTTCCTTGGGGAATGGTCCCACCAAAACATAAAAAACCTTGCAAGGTTACTCAAATGTTTCTACGTATCTTCCGGTTTAAGTGTCAATTTCAGAAAATCCAAAGTCTTTGGCATATGTGTTAATTCGCAGGAGGTTGGGAATTGGGCACTACCTCTAGGATGTGAACCGAGCACCTTGCCATTCACATTCCTTGGGATACCGGTGGGGGAAAACATGAATAGAAAAAGCTCTTGGAACCCGATAATTGAAAATTTCAGAAACAAACTTTCTTGTTGGAAATCAAAGACCTTGAGTTTTGGTGGGAGGGTGACTCTTGTAAAGTCAGTTCTTGGGAACCTCCACACATTTTATTTGTCACTCTTTGCCGCCCCATCGGGGGTTATCGAGACATTGGAGAAAATTAGAAGAAATTTCATCTGGGGAGGCACAAATAATGAACACAAAATCCGATGGGTGGCTTGGGACAGAATTCTTGCTCCTAAGGAGGCTGGTGGTCTAGGTCTGGGATCCATAAAGGCAATGAACTTAGCATTGCTTGCGAAATGGAAATGGAAATTTTTTCACTAGCAAAACTCGATATGGGCGAGGGTTATAAATGGTATTCATAACTTGGGATCCTTCCCTCCAACTCAGTTGTCATCCAAATATCTAGGTGGGGTATGGAAAAATATTGACAAATGCAAAAACTCCCTTAGTATAATAAACATTGCAGATTCAGATATTATTCGCCGAAACCAAGAGGAGTCGAGATGGGACTCTGATTTTGCTATAGATGGGAAATTTCATGTTGCAGGGTTACGAGGAAGGATAGATCGGGCAGGTCACTTGACTCCGGATGGAGCTTTCACGTGGAGTAAATGGATTCCCAACAAGGTGAACTGCTTTGTATGGCGAGCAAGGATAGATCGAATCCCATCAGCGAGTGCTCTTATGCGGCGGGGAGTTAAGATTCAAGGAGAAACTTGTAGTGTATGTATTTCAGGAAGTGAAACAGCAGATCATATGCTGGTCACTTGTCCTTTTGCAATTGCAATTTGGAACGGGATATGGAACTGGTGTGAAATCATACCCCCTCAACTGTCTAATGTCAAGGAGATTTTAAATTTCGTAGCCACGTGTGGGAAATCCCAAACAAAGAAGAGAACAATAAATTCAATCATCTTCGGAACTTTATGGGGAATGTGGAAAGCAAGAAATGATAGAGTTTTCAACTCAAAGTTTATCCCTCCGGAATTGGTGTTTGAAGGTGTTAGATCCATGGTCTATACTTGGATTAAATTTAGGCATGGGAAAGGGAATTTTGTATGGGAGAACTGGAAAAATTCACCGATCTCTTCTATGTAATTTAGATTGTAATTCGGCTCTCACTAGTTCCTTGCTAGTGAGTGCCTTTTTTATAAAAAATTGCCGGTTCCAAAAAGATATTATGTATCTGTATAAATATGAAAATCAACGTTGTCAGTTGTCGTGGCTGGTCAGCTAGGTTTTGTTTTTGATAACCATGTGGGCCACAATCATTAGATTAGTAAATTGTTAGTATCAAAGAAGACACGATTATAAGGATAAATGTACATCATTATCGGTTGAAATTAATTTCATATTAGAGCGAGAGAGGTCGTAGGTAGACGATAAGAGTTGTTTGTATCTTGTCTTTGTCCTCGATCAAATCTGTAAACTATTCATAATGAACATGTTTATATGTATATTATTTTCTTAATATTGTTGAATTACTGACTAATCATGTTTCCGAAAATAGAATGTTATTATTATTTTTTATATCATATAAACAAAATTCATACAAGAAAATTATTAAATAACGCAAACATAAAATGCCTAAGCATTTATAGTTATTTGTTCATAATTTAAAAACACACTCACGACAAAAGGGAACCTAAATATTACATGGCAACCCACATTATTCCTGTAAATATTATTGTTCAACTCAACGCCATCCATCTAACCCATAAATATGTAAATAAAAATGGGTTTAAGAGTGTGGCAAGGTTATGTTAGCCAAAGTCCTCAAGTTTATGGGTCGGATTGCATATCTGCCTCCAGACCATAAGGCTTTGGAGATAATTTCATAAGTATGTTCGCTTGGATGAAAATAATCCCAATAAAAGTACTCATTAGCATTTGAACACATCGTGTAACCTTTTTCTCCACATTGCACTCGTCCTTTTAGGGGTCCAGCCCCACAACATGCCGAATTTACATTGGCAAAACCTAATAAAATTTCATAAGAAAACAAAAATTAGTAAAAAACAATATAATTAGACGAATCATATTCTAGAAAATAGGTATACCGTGTAGTTTTGGTCTAACACGCAACCTTTGTGCAGTGTTAAACACTTCTCCATAAACACCAATTGCACCACGATACTTTCTACGTATACTGTATACCAAACGTTCCAAGCCATAATTATAATATTTCGTCATTTTGTTTGCCCCAGCATAGCAACGATTAGTACTAGCATTTGGTAGGTTGATTCTGCCTGGAATACACCCCATAGGACCAACTGAGAAAATGGCGATCTTACGAGCACCATGCTGGTAGATTATGTCAAGGAAATTGGCTGCTTCTCTCAACATGGCATCTACAAAAGCTATTGGCGAGAGGTTTGACTTTTCGGGTGCTTGTAAGTAAGTAAAAATGTCATTTGAACCCGCTTCAAGGAAGAATATGGATTTTGAAATTTGATCTCTATGTAAATGTTTATAATGAATAAGCTCTTGGAATTGTTGTAATTGGATTTCTAGTGGTGTAACCCCCTGCCCATCAAAATGATGCAAATGAATTAATGGAAGAAAATAGTTGTTAAAGTAATCTACATTTTTTAGACCTTTGAATTCCATGAATGACGACTGACCTCTTTTAAGTTTCTAGCTAGCATTAAAGCACAAAACTAATCAACACTCTATTTGTCCTAAACAATTATTTTCAATCTTAGTTTATTTCGTGTTTTTCACTGGTAATCATTTCTTGAAACTAGAGGTGACAAATTAAATCCATTTAGCCAGAATCGGAATATCCGATTAGTTCGTATTATTATTTGACATTAACTTATCATATAAATAAAATGGAAAAATAGGTGATTCAATTAATATTTTAACAATAATCATGGAGACATTGAAATATACATGTGGTATAAAGCAAAAATAAATCAATGGTCATATTTTCTCAATAAATAATAAAATAATATGATTTTTTCTACACACGTAAATGAGGATTATGACGTTGCTGATCGGCAACTACCTGTTTTTAAATAGAAAATATCAAAGTACAATTTTGCTATTAATAGTAACTCGTGACTACTTTATCGATGGACATAAAGAATTAAAAGGAGAAGGTATATCCAAATTTCTTAAAAACGTGATCATAATGGTGAGATTGTATGATTGTATTCGTAGGAATGATAAGTTACTATCAAATCTCAATTTCGTACCGGAATCGGTATCGATTTAAACATATGAGACGATACTCGGTGCTTTAAAATTACAAAATTTGGGATTTGGTACCGATTATTTTTTGGAAGGATCCGAGTTAGGATCGTAGAATCTCTCATAAGATCGTTATTATTATAGTATTTTTAAATTTTGAATAATTTTTTTTTCGAGCTAACCAAATGAATCGAATACGAACCATACAAAATTCCTTTCTGAATTGATTATTGTTAAATTATGCAGTGAAGTAATTCTCATGTTTTAAAATATTTATTCTAAACTGGGGCATATATATTTTTTTATGTTTTAAACTGCTTTTGGTAGATTTTATGATTCGGATTCAATCTTATAATCATGATCTTACAAAGCAGAAAACGATCATAATCGTATATAAGATCATGAACTTAACAAACCTTGAGTATACCACTACAAAAGAAAGCATAAGTCATTCCATATATCACTTCTACTCTTTTTTGTTTTTGTTTCTATAAAACGTTATTACAATAGAATAATATTTGAATCATTTTGTTTGTTTAAGTTCTTGATTATAATGTCAACTGTTAACTGAAAACAATATTATCTACGATCTTAAATGCGCTGGCCATAGTGAAAGTAAACTAGCTAGAAAGGATGATCATCTTACTGCATATTTGTTTGTCTGCGGCAATATTCCACTTCCAGCACTAGCGAAGTTGATTCCATTGGCCTGAACCGGAAAATGTTTCACAATTATACTTCCTAAATTTTTTCCGTATAGCTTTTGGTACGGTTTTTGGAACTTGATCCCCATATATTGTGCTGCACATGTTGTATAACCAGAAATTAACATTAAATCCAAACATAAACTAACTCTAATCCAAATGATACTCTACAATCTACATAAATGAAAATTATTCCAAATTTGAAATTAAATTGTGTATATTATTTGATATTTTCATTTTAAAAAAAGAAATGCCGACGTGCCCAAGGAATAAAGGAAACTGATAGAGACTGATAAAAGACTTACCTATGAAATCTGCGACAGTTCGACCATTGCTGAATCTTCCGGTGGGACGATGAAAGTAAGTTGAACCATAAGGTGGAAAATTGGCTTGAACAGTGCAGTTCCTTATATAACGATTGTTACCGGGATCAAAAAGGGAGTCTCCAAAAATGATCATTGACTTAACGTGGGCATGAGCATATGCCGAAACCAAAAGAAATACACTCAGGAATATGATCAATTGCGGGAATCTCTCCATATTTTCAATCACACTTTGGTGCCAACTTTTAGAGAAATGGTATATGAATTTGAAGCTAAATAGACTTGAAGAAGCTTGAAGAAGCTGAACAAAAAATGTGACTAAAGAAGGGTAAAAAAAAGTGAGGAAAATGACAAAGGCAACGAAACTAAAAACATGAGAAAAGGGCACCAACAAGTTGCTATTTTTAGCCTAATACATAAAAACAAATGTGACAAATTACGTATACTAGTAATGAACTTTAAAATCTTTATTAAAAATAAATAACATATTTTTTTTTACCTATGATAACAACCAACTTGTTAAAAATAAATAACATATTTTATCTTTGTTAAAAATAAATAACATATTTTATCTTTTTTACCTATGATAATAACTAACTTGTATTTTTTTATTTGATAATATGTAATCAAGAAATAGTTATAATGTGGCACAAATTGTTGCCACAAATCATAGAAACATATATAATGTGTTGACATGGAACATTCAATTTTACGAGTCCTATAATATATTACATTAGAACAATTGTATAAATTACTATAATATAATTAATAAATATGTCTAGTTAAATATATATTTAATAACTTATAAAAGTAATAAACTAAATGTATATACAAGATAAAGTTTGTTACTCAATATGTTATTAACTTTTAAGTTTATCGTTGTATGTCTTTATATTTAGATGAAGTTTGGCTTCGAGGATGGCGATGGAAGAGTATTGCCGTATGTACTTTCATATTTCTAAACGATTTAGGTTGTCTTTTGGAATGGAATTTGCATTCCTTGGAACAAACATTACCAATACGTTAAGATGTCTCACTTTTTTTTTAAGATAAAGTGACCAATTGCAACCAAAATTCCTAAAGCATTATAGGGAAATCAGGAAGAAAACTTTGAACAAAAGTTAATTATTATTATTATTATTATTATTATTATTATTATTATTATTTTTTGTAGCGAATCTACAACAATTAGTATTTTTATCATTCTAATGGAAACACAATTCATTGGATTATTATTATATATAGATTAATTATGGGTTCCGAATGGTTCTTGAATTCTATTGGTCTTCTTTATTTTTTATTTTTATTTTTATTTTTTTTTACATATTGGTAATTTGGTCCATTAAATTCTAGGGAAATGCCTAGATACGTGTCTTCGACACGTGTTATGTTCTCCCCTCATCACCGCCATTGTTCTCCACCCATCGAAATACTTCTAGAACCTTTCGAAGAATACCACTGATTTACTCTCCATCTTCTCCAAACACGTACCTGTAAAAAGTCAACAGCCCTTCCACCCTCACATGGGTTCACCGTCTATGCTTCTTTTTTTATCCTCCCTCGGTCCACCGATCCACCACCTCGATCATCAACTTCTAATCCTCAGACTCTAACACTACCAATTTTCAATCCGAACTCCAACCACCTCTTTTCTCATGTCCACCGTCACCAGAGGGAAGGATGGATTGCGATGGTTTCGCCTACCCGATATGGGTACTGTTCACTGGCTACCGCCATTCTTCTCTAATTATCTTCCACCACCATCTCTGATCCTTCCCTAATCGATAAGCACATCAACAAATCGATAATCAAAACTGTTTCTATTCAATCGTCGTTCCTCCCTTTTCATCGATTATGTTGTAGTTTCTCCTGTTCACCAAGCCTTCAACTTTACTTCTTTCCAGTTTTAAACCCTAGACGGTCCAGGTAAAAGGATGAACCCTATTTCAATTTCTTTCTATTATCAGAATTATTTTCATTCAGACTTGATTACTGTTTATGTTGTGTTTTTGGTTGGTGGAAACGAGGCCAATAAGAAAGATTAACCTATAAACTAGTGGTGGTGTTGAAAACGGAGACAACGTTTCAAGTGAAAACCAATAGTTTCTTTGTGTCGTTTGAGAACACAGACGGTGAAGAAACAAAGCTCTTTCCTTCCCTTATCATCTATCTGTCTCTCACAGGAAAAAAGAAATTAGGTACATGTATTGATAGATAATTCTTATTAGGGCTAGCAATTCTTTGTTCAATCTGGCATGTTTAGCTGAATTCTTTAGGGGTCAATCTATTCTTATGGAAATTGATTTGTAATACTTCAATAATATATGAACTTCTGCTTTGGTGATGTTGTAAGACAAAGTTCTGATTAAGCAATTTTTTTTTTGAGTCAGAGATACTGAAGGAAGCGTAGATTAGAATCAAATTCCTACATAAATCAAAATCGGGTTGCCAGGTAAGTTTTATATGTTTTCGTATAAAATTGATGTTGAATTCGGTAAGATATGATCTTATTGGATTGATATAGTTCACATGTGGTATCCCGGTTATATCTTAATTTTTTTGCATGCTTATCGGAATCCCGACATTAGGAGTCAAGCGAGAAAGTTGGAGATCCTTCTAAAAAGTTGGAAGTAATCAACAAACAAGTGACCAACAATTTCATGAAGCATGAATTATAGGAAAAGTCCATAACATATAATATCAACATCAACGAATCATGCCAATTTAGTTTCTTGAATATAATGTTTACTCTAAACTAATCCTAATATGACCATAATTGGAGTGTTTGTATCGTTTAGGTTTTGCAAATCCTACCAGTCTGACAATGGATGCAACAAGAATAACTATAACACCCATTTCCCAGGTACTTTTCATTTATAGCTTAAAGTGTTAATTTCTTGCAAAAATGGTCCTACGAGGTGCATAAGAGGTCCTCTACATGGGGTGTAGAATGAGAAGTGGACGTGGGCATTTAAAGCCCTACACGGGGTGCACCCTTATGTACACAATACATAGGAGTGCTAAATCCAAAATCCTAAACTTTAGGGTTGTGACCCTATTTAAAGACCTTAACTCCCTTGAGGCCTTCCTTATCATCAACCTCCACTCTCCCAAGTAGCCCACTCGAAGCCTTAATTCCTTGTGAGCTTGTTTTGACCCTTTTTTGTGTGTTTTAGTGCATTTTGAAGAAGGATGAGTCTATCTAGTGGTTTGGTGTGGCTCAAGCTTGAAGATCCAGAGCTTTCATCTCATTTGCCAACCCTAAAAGGTATAAAGTTCTCATCTTTATGATTCCTTGGGTTAGACCTAGGCTAGCTTATAGATTTGCATGCTTTTTGTCCCATGAGTTTGGCTTTTATGAGTAAGAGCTACTCTAGAACTTAAGGCTATCATTTCTTGTTGTTTTTGAGGATCTTATAACATAAAAATGGGATCTTGATGGTTATATTTCACCCATGCAATGATTTGAGGTCATTAAAGGATGTTATGGAATTAGGGTTTGGTCTTGAGCTCCATCAAGCCATGCAAAGGCATAAAGTGTTACATCCATAAAAATCACAACAAATTTAAACTTTTTAAAACAATCCCAAATCATAGAATGTTTACAAATACATTGCTTTCAAAGTGTTGTTCCATATTAGAGTATCCCATAGATCCAAAAGTACATAAAATAGATGATGTGTACGGTCACGCCTTCGCATTCCCGCGATCATCAAAAGTACCTGAAACAATAACTAAAAATCGTAAGCCAAAGCTTAGTGAGTTTTCCCCAAATTACTAATACACAAACAAATAGCATATATAACAACATGTCGGGTCCAATCAACCATCGGACTGGAATACCCCAGACCTAGTCACCCTTCAGGTCCAGTCATCCTCGAGATGGAATACCCTAGGTGGAATGCTAATATACAATGGGTCCAGTTAACCATCGGGTTGGAATACCCCAGGCCTTATCAAACATCGGGTTGGAATGCCAATATACAATGGGTCTAGTCATCCTCGGGATGGAATACCCTCAGGACCAATCAACCATCAGGTTGGAATGTCCCCGGTCTGTTGGCCCATGCACATAGCAATAAAGCCTCAACCACCAACCAAAAAATGTGCACCTATAACAGATAGACATATAATCAATCAACAGACAATCAGGCAGATCTACAGATCACTAAGCATAACATCATCCTATATACCAGGATACAGATCTAACAAATCACTAGAGCACGATAACATACTATCACATAACATGATATCTAATCCAGTGGACCGACCTTGGTGCCTTACACCCATAAGTATAGTGAGGAAAACTCACCTCACAGCCAGGACAAAAGCTGATGAGGTCTCGACTCCGAATCTCAGCTCTAATTGTCACCTATCCAACCAAATGACCAATTCTCAATCACAATCCCAAAATAACCAAAATTCCCTTAAGTCAAACTTGGTCAAAGTCAAAGTCAAACTGGTCAAAATCCATAAGTCAACTGAGTCAACCCAGCCAGGTCAACCCAACTGAGTCAAGTTAGCCGGGTCGACACAACACGCATACGCGGGGCGTATTCTGAAGGTATGTTAGGTGTACTCAAGCCTTGAACGCAGTCGAGACATTTGACCTCGTACGCGCTGCGTACTTAGATTACGCAGGGCATACGCCCAAACTTCCCAAACTCCATTAAGAGCTTAATGCCTCAAGTTCTTACGTCCCATTTCCAGATTCAAGGCTAAATCATCCTCAAGAGTCATAAATTTTCCAACTTTATGACCTTGCATGTCCTTTAAGTGCTTAACTCAAGGTCATAATACATTAAGACCTTCTAGAAAGTGCATGGATCAAAGCCAACCATTAAGACCTCATTTTTATGACTCAAAACCCTTCCTAAGGTTTGAAAGGACGACTTAATGGGTCAAGAACAAGCCATGTCCAAGAATCACCATTTCGGACCAAAAAGTGACTTAAAAGAGTAAGAATATAGATCTACAAGATGAAGTGGTAAATTTGCAAGCTTTATACCTCCTGGAGGTTGAAATCAAGGTAGAAATGCTAGATTCAAAATGCTCTCAACTCCAAGATCTTCTCACCACCTTCTTCTTTCTTCAAAACCACTTCAACACTTTCTTAAAGGCGCCAAAATGCACTCTTGCTCTTAGGGTTTGCTTGGGGGGGGGGGGGGTCGATGTCACAGAAGCAGGCTGGGTAAGAAGAAGATATGAGGCCTTAATGATGCTTAAATATGAGCCAAAATCCTAAAAATTAGGGTTGCATGATTTCCACGTATGCCCTGCATATGAGGTGTATGCCCAGCGTATGCTTATCATACACATGTACGTACAACGTACTCCTCTAAGTCCTAATTTACCAAAATGCCACTATGGGCCCTTTTTGCACTCTTTCTTAAACTTAGGGACCAAAATGTAATATAATTCTATTATAGGGTCAAAATCAGAAGTACCTCACCATTGGGATGTTACAATTCACCCCCAATTGAACTAGACTTCGTCCTCGAAGTCGACTGTGGTGAATAACTCAGGATAATGCTCCCGTATTTTAGCCTCCGGCTCCCAGGTCCACTCGGAGCCTCTCCGATGTAGCCACTGAACTTTTACTAAAGGTATCTCCTTGTTGTGCAGGACCTTCATTTTGTTTCTAGAATAGCCACCGATCTCTCAATATAGTTCAGGCGCTCATCGACCTAAATATTATCCAACGGAACCACTGCCTCACTATCCAACACATACTTCCACAACTAAGAGACATGGAAAGTGGTGTGGATCCGACTGAGATCGCTCGGTAAATCCAACCGGTAAGCCACCCGGGCTACCCTAGAGATAACACAGAAAGGTCCAATATACAGGGGGCCCAACTTCCCCTATTTCTGAAGCGTATCACACCCTTCCAAGGTGAGACCTTCGGTAATACCATATTGCTGACTTGAAACTCCAACTCAGATCGGCGCCGGTCGGCATAGCTCTTCTGCCGACATTATGCTATCTGCAGTCTCTGTTTGATCAGCCGAATAAGCTCCCTGGTATGAAGGACTACTTCGGTCCTTCCCATTACCCCATTACGAGTGTCACAACTGGCATTTTAGCCATGAAATTCTGTGATCATGTAAATGTCATCTATGATAATATTTGTAACTCTAACTTGATATCACGCACTATGTTCATTCTATGACAACAAACTTAGTCAAGGTTCACAATTGAAGTTCAAAACTCTATACAAAGTATATAAAATAGTCCATTATGTGTTGAAAACTTTAAAAATCCCAGTTCAAGCTTATGATGAACTAGGATTCTCTTATTGGGCCTAATGGACCAATAAGTATTCAATTCGACTATTTTGGGCCTAGAAACCCAGATTGGGATCTAAACGGACCCATATTCATAAAACTTAACATATTGGGCCATGTGGACCTAAAATGGTTCATGTTAACCTTAATGGGCCAAGTTGGGCCATAATAACTCCAATAGCCCTAATGGGCCATAAACCCCATTTCTTTGGTTCTAATGGGCCGTGAACCACCTAATGGACTTTCATTGGGCCATGAACCATCCTAAGGGCCCAATGGGCCGAAAAATATTATTGGACCTGTGAAATATGAATAAAGCCAAGGATTTGAGCCCAAAGCTATTTCACCTTCATTCATTGAGCCCATTCTCGGCCCAATCTCTCTCTCTCTCTATATATATATATATATATATATATATATATATATATATATATATATATATATATATATATATATATATATATATATAAGGAAAATGAAAATAAGGGGACTAATGAGCATAAGACACATGATTATTGCATGAAGGATCTCCATGCAACATCACTTCACACACACTCTCTCTCTCTTCTCCCTTCTTCTTCTCGGCCGAACCACCCTCCTCACCATCTCATTTCTTTCAAAAATCTTTCAAGGAACTCTCTCTAGAAAACCTCCTTCCTCCTCTAAATTTTCGAAGACTTAGAGTTGTTTCAAGAAGATTTTCACCAAAAATCATCAATCCTTGGTAAGTCAATACACATCCAAGTTATATAACTTCATTATTATGTTAGATTACTCTTCCTAAACATTTGTTATGATCATACTCCTAGAAACCTCATAAGCTCGAGATCTACTCAAGGAAAGCTTGCTAGGACCGAAACCTCTCTCTTTTCTTCACCAAAACCGAAATCAACAAGCAAAGTGAGTTCATACCCCTTGTTTTCGATTTTATATTGTTTTTGGGGGAGGATACAAGTCATTTTGTGTTAGATCTATGTATTTGTGCATGTTATGTATGTTTATCTTGGTTTAAGTTGTGATTATTGGATGAAACACTATAGATCTCGAAAATTATAACCAAAAGTTGTGATATGTGCAACTAAAACACTTCAAACAACATACTATGAAGCTAGATGGGTCTAATATGTGAAGATCCATAAGAAGTTAAACAAAATCTTGAAAAAGGGCCATTTTTGAACAAATATACAAAAATGTGAGGTTTTATGACACCTGCGGTTTTCACAAGGGTTAAAAGAGACATTTCCTTTTAAAAATAAGTCCTTATCTCACTCTTAAAATCAAAGGGGCCAAAAGTGAAAATTTTCACATAATGGGCCAAAATATGGGCCTTCACGGTTATTGGGCCCAAAACGTAAAAATTGTGATTTTTACGGACTAAAATGTCAATTTATACAAATTTGAGTCAAAAATGTAACTTACGGTTTTTATGGGATAGAAATGACACTTAGTTTAAAATTTGGGCGTAAAATGTTATTTATACAAAGTTTGAGCCGAAAAGGTCATTTTTTTTATCAAAAATGGGTCAAAAATGTCATTTTATCTAAAAAGGGGCTGAAAATGTAAAACCTTTTATATTATTGGGCCGATAACATTTAGTCACTTGGGCTAAAAATGTAAATTTTCATGCAATTGGACTAAAGATGTAAATCCTCATGTTATTGGGCCTTATTGGTCCATGTACATGTTTATTGGGCCTTATTAGCCCATATACATGCTTTTGGGTCTAAGTTATGCATTACATGTCCATTGGGCCTCAATGGCCCACATATATGTTAATTGGACCTAAACTATACATTGTTGGGCCTTGGTGGGATTTCATACATTCACATGCATAATCATTGAATCTTCACACATAAAACATATACGTAAAATATTATACAACATAAGACATTATTCGTGTAATACATTACTCGTGAACAAGTTGAGAAATCTAGTGAGACTTGTCGGTTGACACCTTTGAGTGTATGATCGTAGCCTATAGTTATAACTAAAGTCTCCTGGAGGGAGAGCGGGAGTTTGTGTATAGATCTATACGGGGTGACACCCCACACCTGAGTTGTTCGCTACAGCTAGACTAGGCCAGTCTAGGGTGACAAAACCTTACCTTAATCAAAACCGGTGCCTGAAAGCGCCAAGACAGGCGAATTAGTCATTATCATGCATGGTTGTAACGGCTCACTCAGAGACTAAATTTATCAAAGATTTCGGTATATTAATACTAATCTTTACGATACGAAAAACATACATACATCCATACACGGTCTTGGAAATTTTATGACATTAATACTCATATAAGCAGAAAATATTGGATATTCTGGGATCAATACAATTGTACACTACCTTCTACTTACAACAGAAAACACAAGATTTTATCTGGATTACATTTTTATTATCGATACATTTTAACAACAGCAAACACACATGCATTAATACTTGATTTGATACATCATTTTCAAACTAATCTACAGAAAATATCGGATTTTCTAGTGTTTTACTAACGATACAAAACTTTTCATTCAAACATGCTTATGAACTCACCAACATTGTTATGTTGACCGTTTTAAAATAACTTGTAATTTCAGGAACTCGTTAAGCGGAAGAACCAACAAGAATATGAGATTTGTTTTGTGTACTGTTAAACATCATGCTTGAATATTTGGATATGTAATTTAAAATATTGTAATTGATGTAAACAATGGCAGTTGTATTATATTATGCATGGTGATGATGATGTTATGTTTCATTTATACTCATTGTAATGATATTTCAAGATGAAGTCAGGCACAAGCCCCCAGACGTTTCCGCCGTCTGGTTCGGGGGTGTGACAGATTGGTATCAGAGCATTGTTTATAGTGAATTGACATATCTAATCATACGAGATATGGAACTATAAATGTAATGGGACTAAAACACTCTGAATAAAGTGCATACATTAAAACAATAACATTAAAAGTCTCTGGAGGAAATGGAACACTATGATTAAACCCGGGCAATATGTAGTCATATTGGGGGTAAATATAGCCTGATCAACTATATTTATTCAAATTATGACAAGCATGTGTTTGTGATTAATCATGGCGGGAAATTGACCTAGAAACTTACCTCGTATCCAAAACTTCTCAGGAATTCAAACACAAATAATTAAAATACTATAGGAGTATTTTGGAAATACTATATGCATATATTATTTTTTTACAACGTCTCACACCCCTCGTGCAGAGTCTATGGCCAGATTTCATCATCCTGGAGATCCCTATTTCTCCAATCAGGGAAATGGTGGATGGCTAGAACCCAAGGAAGAACCAGAAGAAGAGCATGAAGAGGAGCCCGTGGAAGGACCGGCAGAACCGGTAGCCGACTCGAACGAGGAGGAAGCAGAGGGTAGCGACACAGATGACTCAGACACGGGGTCCGAAGTCATCAATCCTCCGTACATGGCCAGGTTGCCCCCATACCGGATGGGCCCCAATGGACCTACGCCCCCATGGGTACACAATATTTGGAGATGGAGCCGCCAGCAGGGGGTGCGTCCCCCATTTGGTATGAACCGAGACTACTATGACCTGAGTCACGGCGGACCCGCCGATCGAGCCTTGCCTGTGATAGTGAGGAGGACTCGCGACATCGGCAAGCAGGCGTAGGCGACCGCTGGCCAGATGGTGGCCATGAGAGCCGTAATGGAGTGCACGGAGAGGATGACGCACGAAGTAGTCAGGGACTACCAGATGCACCAGACAACTTTGGAAGCCAGGCTTCGGGACGCCGACCGCCACCTGGCTAGACTTCAGGGCGCATCCACCTCATCGTCAGCACCACCAGACCCACCCCTTCGAGACTAGCGCATGTTCATGTACTATCGTTATGATTTTCTTCTTTATGTTTTACTCTATGTACTATCGACCATATGCTTAAGTGATTACACTACTCATAGGGTCGTCATGCTGTCGGATCAGATGTTTCCCCATGTACTGTATGCCTTTTGGAAAATTTTCATGTATTAAAAACGATTATTATTAATGGAAATGCTCTATGTTTTTATCGTGATGTTGTTATCTATTATGTGCTTTATTTCCTTGTTTTATGTTAATACATGAAATCACTTAGATGCACAAACCGATTCGCCGAGTCTGTGGAATTATAAACTTGGAATACGATGTGTACTCAACATCTTTCCGTTCTTTGATAGAAAGATGCCTCAAAGACCCAACCATGGAAACAACACAACACCGACCCCACTTGAAATAAACTCAGTGGCATTCCAAGCAGCAGTGTCCGCTGCGGTCACTGCAGCACTTGCACAGATTCGCAACAGAAACAACGAAGAAGGCAACGGACAGGGAATGGGAAGCACAAATCAAGGAACAAACCACGACACCACACGAACCTGCACCTACAAGGACTTCACCAACGCCAAGCCTCGAACCTTCAATGGAACAGGAGGCGTGATAGCCCTGAAGCGATGGATTGAGAAGGTGGAATCAATTTTTGAAATTTGCGGGTGTCCGGAAGGGTGCAAGGTCAAGTTTGCGGCCTGCACATTCATTGATCAAGCTCTCTCCTGGTGGAATGGTCATGTAGAGGCCATGACCCTCCCAGTGGCGAACACGATGCCATGGGAAGAGCTTAAGGAAATGATGTTGGCTGAATATTGTCCAAGAGGCGAAATCCAGAAGATGGAACAAGAGCTGTGGAATCTCACGGTTCAATACTCCGATATCGACACATACATATCCAGGTTTAGTGAGCTATCTCTCTTGTGTCCCGGAATGATCACCTCTGAAGGGAAAAAGATTGAGAGGTTTATCTGGGGATTGACCACGCCAATCCAAGGGAATGTCATTGCGGCAAACCCTGAGACGTATGATAGTGCAAAGAGGCTGGCCAAGAAATTGTATGATCATGGCAACAAAAAGGGTGCCAAAAGAGGAGAAACGGAGGTTAAGAAAGAATGTGAGAACAAGAAGGGGAAAAACAACAAGCGGAAGGGAAAACAAAACTCTGAATCATCAAAGAAACAACAAACTGTGACTGTCCATGCTGCAACTCAAGCTACCATCACACCACATGTTCCAGCCTCATCCACACCAAATAACCCCAAACAATACTCAGGGACCCTTCCTATGTGCAACAAATGCAATTTTCAGCATCAGGGAGAATGTAGAGAGATGCACTGCACAAGATGCAACCGAAGGGGTCACACTGCAAGGTACTGCAGAACATATCCGCAACAAAACCAACAGTCAAACAACAACAACAACAACAACAACAATCGAAACAACAACAACAACAACAACAACAACAACAATGTTGGGGCCAGTTACACCTGCTATGGGTGTGGAGAAACCGGCCATTTCCGGCGCAACTGCCCTAAAGCAAACCATCAAGGGGCAGGAGCAACAGGAAGCAGAGGCAGAGCTTGAAAATTTGATTAGGGGGGGGCACAACAGGCTTCTTAATTTTGGGTTAGGAGAAACAATGGTTTGATTAATTACTGTATAAATTAGGTTTGATTTTAACAATCTTATATTATATGTTATAGAATGGGATGATAGAATTTAGTTGATATGTATCCGTTGGTAAATCAAAAATTACAATTCACTAGTGTTCAAATTTATGTAGGTGATTGATGTTTTATATTGTTCTTTACCAATCTTTATTTTGATTTTTAAATCTATTCACTAAATGTTTATTCGTGATCTTAAAAGTAACAAAAATTTAAACAAAACTAAACAAAACATTTATAAATAGACAAGCCATTAAACATGAACAGGACAAATTTTTATATAAAACAAAAAAAAAAACAAATACACAAGTAAAAAGAATTAACGATTAACACATAAATGGCAAATCAATATCAATAAAGTATATCAATACAAAAGCCATCAGAGAGCACCACGTGATGGCTATCATCTAGGCGTGCAGAAAATTTATAATAAAAAACAAATATAAAAAATAATAGTTTATAAGAGGATAAATGAATGCCATATTGGCATTATTACTAGTTACTACCATGGATGAAGAGTGAGAGAGAAACTCACAGATGCTACGAGAGAGTAAGCTCCACAACTGATGTCGCCGGAGGCCAATGACAGCTACAGAGAATCGAGGCCGGCGAGAGAAAGAGTTTAAGAAAATGTCCACAAACGCAAAGATCTTTAAATGGCTAAGGGGAGGAGGAGATGCCAATAGGCTCAGTCTGAGACGGTGAGACCGGAGACGTGAACCATAGTGGCGATGATCAAACACGGTTTGTGGTAGTTTTCTCTAGGTTATTTTTTTAATAGATCTATCAAGATGTGGTGTATTATGATTGAATGCCTTCAATTATTTTGTGGACTTTTTAGACTTTTTGGATAGGATTTCGAATGTGATATATTTAAGAGTTTATATTAGATTTGATTTGATTTTTTCTAACAGATTCTTCAAATAAAATGTATCACTTCCTATTTAGTTCCTATTTTTCGGGTGCTATGCTTAAAAATTATCATCGTCCCCTTTCTTTTTCATATGGAAATGGGTATAAAATGTTTTATATGGTATGAGCTATAATGGACTGTACACAAGTTGGCACACAAGTTGGCAGGGGCTGAACACCCTCAAGCCCCTGTACTGTCTCTGCCACTGACAGGAAGAGTGTTGACAATGAGTCAAGGTGAAGCAGTGCAGGACCCAACAGTTGTTACTGGTACGTTCCTACTTAACGACTCGTACGCATGCATCTTATTTGATAGTGGGGCGGAGCGAAGTTTCGTTAGTAATAAATTCATACACTTACTAAATCAACAACCCCAGAAGCTCAACGAAGCCTTCACAGTGGAAATGACTAATGGGAAAACTGAATCAACCAAAGATATCTATGTAGGGTGCACATAAACACTAAACAATCACTCCTTTCAAATAGACTTGATGCCAGTAAATATTAGGAGTTTTGATGTGATAATCGGCATGGATTGGTTAAGCCCCCACCATGCTGATATTATGTGTTGCGAGAAGGTCGTTCGCCTTCATCTCCCTAATCACGAAACCCTAATAATCTATGGCGATAAACCTGGCATCAACCTTCGCCTTATCTAGTGTATCAAGGCACACAAGTGTCTACACAAGAAGAACTGTGCATTCCTTGCTCATGTGGTGGATAAGACCAAAGGAGAAGTGAACATTCAAGACATTCCAGTGATATGTGACTTCCCCGATGTATTTCCAGAAGATCTTCCGGGGAGACCCCCAGAAAGACAGGTCGAATTCCGCATCGATCTGATACCAAGAGCCACAACAATTGCCAAATCACCCTACAGATTAGATCCCGCCGAAATGCAGGAGTATTTCCAGTCAACTAAGCGAGTTGTTGAGTAAGGGATTCATCCGACCAAGCTTCTCACCCTGGGGAGCTCCGGTCTTGTTTGTCAAGAAAAAGGAAGGATCCTTTAGAATGTGCATCGATTATAGGGAACTAAATAAGCTTACCATCAAAAATCAGTACCGACTTCCACGAATCGACGATCTATTTGACCAGCTTCAAGGAGCTAGTTATTTCTCGAAAATAGATCTGAGATCCGGTTATCATCAAATTCGAGTCCGAGAAGGGGACATTCCAAAAACCGCCTTTCGAACCCGTTACGGTCATTACGAATTCGTCGTGATGCCCTTCGGTCCGACAAATGCCCCCGCTGCATTTATGGAGCTCATGAATCGAGTATACCGCCCATTCCTGGATAAATTCGTGATTGTCTTCATCGACGATATTCTCATTTATTCTCGAAGCGAAGAAGAGCATGGTCAACATCTCCGTCAAATCTTAGAAACCCTAAGAACTGAAAGACTTTACGCGAAGCTTTCCAAGCGCGAATTCTGGATTTGATACATCATGGCTATGATCGGATCCTAAACTCCATCACATACCGCGGGATTTGTATTGTCGAAGTCCTGGTACTGGAAGGCTCTCCCAACGCCAATCCCGACAGCAGCAACGACTGCGGTGGCTGCAGCAGCTGCCGTCTCAGAAAGTGCAACATATCGCTCATCAAAGTAGTCTATCATGGCAATCTTAATAGACCCAAACATCTCCAGTAACTATCCCCGAAAGAGGGAAAAAAACCTCCTCCTGAATGATCTCCCTAACCTGGTCCTCAGTCAATGCTGGCCTATCCTGGCCACCAGCTCTTGATCCTGCCGCAAATCATCTCGTAATTGCCATACTGAAAATAAACCAAATAGATATCAGATAGAAAGCATATAACATCATGGGTACCAATTCCCAACAAAACCCAAGGGGTTGTGACTTCCCTGCTACGCATACGGATCATGTGCTTCTAGTAGTACAGTCCGATACCACATTCCGCACCTACCTATATTTGTCTCAGAGGATCATCACAACAACCCTAACAATACTCACTAGAATACGCATACACTCTATCCTCATTTCCTAGAGGAAGGCTAGATATTACGCAACTGGTCGGTTGACCCCACACAACTCATCCATGAAACTTCCACCAACCCTGCAGTACTCGTGTATGCAAATCATACATAACATTGGATCCTATATACAATCGAATACTTGATTCTACCCTAAGCCCTTCATCAAACAAGAACAAGAAATAAGGCTAAACCAAACATTCTCAGGCTATAAAATCTTAGTTATGTACAATTTTGATGCATACACAAAGCAACTATAGTAATGATGTCAATTTCATATAAGGAAATCCTAGGATATTAGGCATCATATAATCATGCAATTCTATCATGCAATTCCTGAAGATCTTTAACCTACCACTAGCATGCTGTTATAACATATCATAATATCAAATATCAGTGTGGTGATTTGAGGTCTACTTACTGGCTCCGGCTGATCGTACACATCGCATCCTCTCTTGATTATTTTGAAAAATCATTTTTATAACCCTTTTCTTTTCCTTAGTTTAAGACTGGATTCACACGAGTGTTCCTCCAATTCACTCAAACCAAGGCTCTGATACCAACTTGTTACATCCATAAAAATCACAATAAATTTAAACTTTTAAAAAAAATCCCAAATCATATAATGTTTACAAAATCATTGTTTTCAAAGTGTTGTTCCATATCATAGTATTCCATAGATCCAAAAGTACATAAAACAGAGGATGTGTACGGTCATGCCTTCGCCTTCCCGCGATCATCAAAAGTACCTGAAACAATAACTAAAAATCGTAATCCAAAGCTTAGTGATTTTTCCCCAATGTACCAACACACAAACAAATAACATATACAACATCATGTCGGGTCCAATAAACCATCGGGTTGGAATACCCTAAGCCCAATCACCCTTCGGGTTCAGTTATCCTCGGGATGGAATACCCTAGGTGGAATGCCAATATACAATGAGTCCATCCAACCAAATGACCAATTCTTAATCACAATCCCAAAATACCCTTAAGTCAAACTTGGTCAAAGTCAATGTCAAACTGATCAAAATCCATAAGTCCACTGAGTCAACCCAGACGGGTCAACCCAACTGAGTCAACTTAGCCGAGTCAACACAGTACGCGTACGCGGGGCGTTCTCCGTAGGTACGCTGGGCGTACTCAAGCCTTGACCACAGTTGGGACATTTGACCTCGTACGTGTTACGTACTCAGATTACGAAGGGCGTACGCCCAGACTTCGCAAACTCCATTAAGAGCTTAATTCCTCAAGTTCTTACGTCCCATTTCCGGATCCAAGGCTAAATCATCCTCAAGAATCATAAAGTTTCCAACTTTATGACCTTGCATGGCCTTTAAGTGCTTAAATCAAGGTCTTAATGTTGGATTAGGTGTATAATCCATAACTATAATTGGTATGTACGTGACCCGAGAGTAGCATGGTCCATTTCGGGTTGCCTTCCCCAGAACAATATGATAGGATGGATATTTGAGAAAGAGGTTATTTGTGATTTAATAATATGTTATAAGTATAATATATTAATGGAGAAATCATATTATTTAATTAGTATTGATCAAGAATTAATTTGGAATTAATTTAGTGATCAAAAGAGACTAATTAAATTAACGAGGACTAATTAGGTAAATCAGTATTACATATAGTTGGGGCTAATGATCCATGTTGATTAGAACGGACTAATAGTTAGTCCAAAGAGCTTATCATATGGATTATTGGATTCTAGGCCCAAGGAAGTGATTAGGGTTTACAAGTTGAAAGCCTAGGAATTCCACACTATAAATATAACCCCTAATGCACCTAAAATTGGTTGAATGATTCTTATTTGAACCCTAGCCGATTTTAGTGCTTCATGACCCCTCTCTCATTATCCTCCAATTGTTCATGGTGTTTGTGACTTGTTTGAGGCATCACACTTGGGGTGCTAAGCTCTTGAAAGGCCAAATTCCAAATGCTACAACTAAGAGGTATTCTTCTAACTAGTTTTTATGATTCATGTATCAAATTTTTTATGCTAGTCAGGCTTCATGCTTTGGAAAATAATATTGCATGTATAACTAAAGAAAGTTAGATCTAAATCATTAGGGTTGTATGTGCACCATAAGAGTGTTATAGTACATAAAACCCAACAGTGGTATCAGAGCCATGGGTGTTTTCTGTTATATTGATCCATTGGTAATTGTTCAAAGAAAAAAAATCGTTTTTTTGGAATATGCATGATCACCACAACGTGGTCAATGTTACCACGACGTGGTGGCTAGTCATTGGGCAGATTTTTTAGTTTGTTGGCCATATTTGGATTAGATTCATTACCACAAACTGTTTTGACTACTAAAAATCGTTTTTTATGATTAGGTAAGGATTATCTTCATCAAAAGATAAATTGTCAAATTATAAAATAATTACTAGATTATATGATAAACTAATTATTTGTGTAATTTGATTTGAATTGCCTTGTTGTATGAGTTATATTAGATCAACTTGATGAATAATAAATTATATGACAATTTAATTAGTTGTATTTGATCTAAATGGTTCTTGAAGAGAGTTTCATATCAAGTTATGAAATATGAAAAGTCTCATTCATGAACATTAAACTCATAAGTTATGGAAACCAAAAGTTTTCAAGAGTTACAAAACTTGCCCTCAAGTTTTGGAACTTAAAAAGTCTCTTTTATGAAACATTATCTAGTAATTGAAAGGTTTCAAAAGGTGTAACTATTGGGTTCATTACTTAAAAATTAATTAAATAGTTTTTAATTTTGAATTTTTATATTTAGAACCTTGATGTTTCTTTGTGAATAGTTTAATTACACTCTTATGGATTCTATTAAGTTAATTAAATGTTTAATTAAGAGAGTATTATTAAATCCATAATCACATGGTTTAAGTTTAATCAAATTAAAAGTCTAGTTTATTAATAGATTAAACCACTTAGTATTTTTAAATGTGTAAAATACACCCTTATACCATATAAAATAAAAAGTTTAATATATATATATATATATATATATATATATATATATATATATATATATATATATAAGTTAATAGTCAGTCTTACCGTTAGTAGACCTCATTCACGAAGCTGGTCTATAAGGGGTGTTTAAGGAAGCGGCCTGTAAAATGACTGTCATTGGGTATACACTCTTACCCACCGCACCCTTGACTAGTGGAGGGTCGTTAGCCGAACGGGTTTGATAGGACATTTAAATCCTCATTAAAAGTATAATGAAATATAAAGTAACTAAATCTTTTATAAATTCCTAATCTTAGTTACTTTACGAAAAATGTGAATTTGATGCTAACCCATGAAATTGCATATTGCACCTTATTAGTCATTAGTGGAGCGTGTGTGGTTAACCGACACACTAATATGGGACTAGTGAAGGATGACAATGAGTTTCTCGTAAATTATCATTGATTAATGGAGCGTGTGTGGTTAACCGGCACATTGATTTGGTGATTAATGACATCGAGAGTACCAAGCTAATTTGCATGGTTATTCACACCTTGTTTGTGATCATCGGTATCCCAGTCACAAACTTGAAGGGCATAATCGAGATTAAACATGTCATTGATAAGTTCAATGATTCTCAAAAGATCTAGGAGTTTCATTTAAAACTTAATTCGTTTAAAATTTTTGTTTTCGTGGTGGAATTGGTAAATCGTCATTTACCCACCGAAAAATAGTTTACAATTGGATTACGGCATCCCTCTTCCGAATTGTGAATTATTGTGTTGGGCCCTAGCATTAATATTTCATTTGGGTGTTATATTAAGGACTTAAATCAACTAAACTTGAATTTCTCCCTTGTAAATGTCTAGTTCTGAAAACTATGGTTTTCCCAAATCTTTTGAAAAATAGCTTTCCTCATGAAGGTGATGTTCCTAGAAATCATACTTCACTTCCTCCACCTCCTCAAATAATTCTCCCTGACCCACATGTTCGTCGACTTGAAAATTTCAAGGTCACTCAAACCCTATTGGCAAGCAAACACCAAGATGGAAGGTCTGTGTGTGCACATGTCTTGGAGATGAAGTGGCACATTGACATGTTGGGAATGTTGGGAGTCGTTGTGTCGAGGAAGTTGGCTGTTGACTTGGTTCTTCAATCACTTCCTAAGTCATATAGTGAGTTCATTAGAGATTACTATATGACAGACCGCGACGTGACCCTTATCGATCTTACCTATTTGCTAATTGCTGCTGAATCAATAATGATTTGGCGCACTGCTAAAGAAAATTAGATTGGAAGATCTGTTTCCCAAACTTCCATGGACATTGACAATGGAAACATTGGAAGTCTAGAAAAGTCTTCCCAATGGAAAAGGAAAGACTAAGTCTGAGATTGTCCCGTGTGCCATCCCAAAAGAATCTGTTTGTTTCTACTGCCAAGAGAAGGGTCATTGTATGCGAAGGTGCCGTATTTACCTGAAAGACCACACGGATGGTAAAGTCAAAGTGTTTGACTCTGCTTCAGGTAAGTCAACTATCTAACTCTATTAAGTTCCTATTTCTAGATTCTTAATACATGATGTGATAAGATTACATTTTGATGTTTTGTAGGATCGAAGAAAAGAAAGGAAGCTTAAAGAAAGAGCAGGCTGAGTATGATCGCGAAGGGATGGATTTTGATTGCATGATTCGATGATCAGAATTGTGAGCTACTACTTAGGAGTTATGATAAATTGCTTAGAAATATGTAGTAACATAGTTTTCATTTGCAATTGCATTGTAAGGACAAGATTTTCTGCAACTTTATAAATAAAGAAAATTTTGATTTTTTCTTATTTTATATTTCCTTGCAATGGCATTTATGAAAATTGATGTTTGTATGTTTCTATTTTTAGCAATATGGATTTGATTCTTTCATTTTGTGGCAGTTTCTAAATTTACCAAATAAGGAAAGATTCTCATCACCAAGTTTCAATTGGATAGAAACTTGGAATCATGCAATTTGTATTGTATGATGAATGAGAACCTTCGTCATTGGGAAATTAAGACTAATTCCTTGTTCACATGTATATGTTAGTCAAGTGAATGACTAGGGGATCGGGTACACTTGGTTGTGTACTGCTCAAGTCCACCACAAAGATCGATAAGACTATTCGTCATGATTTACTAAAAGTTTAGTAAATATGGTTATGCTTACATGTTTAAGTGTAATTCTGAAACATTGAAAAAGTTTCAAGATACAGCAGAACGAATAAGAAGAATCAAATTAGGCAGAAAGATAAAAGTTTCTCTAATATGAAAGGAAAGGAAAGTACTTCAGTATTGTGTTTTATGATCATCTTAATTATTATGAAAACCATATCACAATTGATCCTCTAAGGACACCTTAGTTCACTTGTATGGCTAAGAAGAGGAATTGGGAATTATTGAAATGGTTAAATCAATTAAGGTAAGTCATACTTCGTTCCAAAATCAAGTCTTAGAGTCATACTCCAAGATCGTTCCTTGAGTGACATATCTTAAGTAGGTTTATAACTGTAGAATATTCAAATTAATATTAATGTAGAATAATATACAGTTGGTATATTAATGTAGGATATAAATTAGGATAATTGAATTAGAGTGATTTGATTTGATTTAGTTTTCCTTGTTTAGATTGATTTAGTTTCCATGTTTAGGCTTATCATTGTATATATATATATATATATATATATATATATATATATATATATATATATTGAGGTGATTATTCATAGTGAAATATAAGAAACTATTATCTGTAAAACCACATGGTATCAGAGCTGTAAAACTACAAATTTTACTAAACCCTAAACCCTTTATCCTCATGATGGAGACAGGAAATAAAGGTCCTGCAGCCAACCCAAAAAAATCTTCTTCTGTTGTTAGTGACACAGCTCCTCTATCTATGCACATCACAGTGCATATTAAATGGCAACAATTATTTGGAGTGGTCTCAGTCAGTAAAGCTTGTTGTAGATGGAAGAGGAAAGTTAGGGTATCTCACTGGAGATGTGAAGCCGCTAAAGGAAGGAGAGGAAGGGTACAATATCTAGAGATCTGAAAATTCCCTTGTCATAGCATGGCTTCTCAATTCCATGGACAACTCAATTGCCAAGCCACATTTGTTCATGAAGACAGCTAAAGAGGTGTGGGATTCTGTTAAAGAGACCTACTCAGATCTGGAAAATTTCTCCCAGATTTTTGAATTAAAAACAAAACTTTGGCAGTCTAAGCAAGGAAATAGGGCTGTAACAAGCTACTACAATGAGATGGTAGCATTGTGGCAAGACTTGGACCAGTGTTATGATGATAAGTGGGATAATACGGATGACTACATTCGACATCAAAAGCGTGAGGAGAATGATCATGTGTTCATGTTCCTCGTAGGTGTTAACCGTGCTCTAGATGAAGTGCAAGGGAGAATTCTTGGACGACGTCCGTTGCCATCGATCCGAGAAGTTTTTTCTGATGTTCGATTGGAGGAAAATCGTCGGAAGATCATGTACAAAAATGAATCTACCGAGCAAGAAAATGAAGTTTCGGCACTTTTTGCTCGAGGAGGACTTGAAGGAGAGAGAAAAAACTATGGTGTGATTTTTGTAAAAAGCGATGGTATACAAGGGAGACTTGCTGGAAGATTCATGGAAAACCACCGGGAGGAAAAAAGAAACCAGAGAAAGGCTATCAAGCCATAGCTGAAGATTCTCATGTTTCTCAAGTCACCTCGGGACAACCAACTTTCACGAAGGATCAGATTGAGCATCTCCTGAAACTACTACAAACTACACACAAATCCACTGATCCTAATATCCCCTCCTGATCTTTTGTACAAGATGGTAAAACAATTTCTATTGTTTCCTTTTTTTGTTCTAAACCTCACAGCACTTGGATCATTGATTCAGGTGCTAGTAACCATATGACTGGAAATTATGGGTTATATTCAACATATAAACCTTGTGCAGGAAATAGAAAAGTTAAAATTGCTGATGGATCCTTATCAACAATTGCTGGTACTGGTGATATAGTTATTTCACCTTCTTTAACCTTACCCAACGTATTGCATGTCCCAAACTTGTCAGGCAATCTTATATCTATTAGAAAATTGACCCGTGATGTAAATTGTTAAGCTAACTTTTATCCATCACATTTTCATTTTAAGGAACTCGAGTCGGGAAGGACGATTGGCAATGCTAAGTAATATGAAGGACTCTATATTCTCGAAGAGGGGATGAAGTCTAAGAATGAATGTCAAGAGAGTACATGCGTACAAATCTCTACCAACTAAAGTAATAATGAGATATACTTGTTGCATTTTCGCTTAGGACTGTAGGAATCTATTTCTGATTTGGTCAATAGTCTGACCTGGTTTGAAGGTGAATAACGTGGCTTAGTGGCCACATAGATAGGAGCACATGATTAGCTTGTTTTTAGCTTTATTTTGTTATTCCATTCAGCTTTAAATATCTTTAGTTGTAAACGTTTTTTTAATGCAAGTGAAATAAGAGAAAACATTCTCCATCTCTGTAGCCTAACTGTTTTCATGGCATGTTCTTGATCTGATCTGCAACAGGTTGTTCCAACACTTGGTATCAGAGCTACTTCTAGTTCATGCCAAAATATATCTGTTACGAAAACATATTAGGTTCCAGCCAGTAAAACACAAAAGCCGATGGAATATCGTTCCAGTGCCCGGTGCTAACTTCAACCAATTACACCACTTGGGCTATAAATATGGAGGTGATCATGGATGCTCATGGCGTATGGGAATCCATTGAATCTGCAGTTGGAGTGACTGTAGATGAAAAGAAGAACAAGATGGAACATGCATACATCTTCCAGGCGATACCAGAATATGTTCTCTTACAGGTTGCACAAAAGAAAACAGCAAAAGATGTTTGGGAGTTCCTCAAAACACGGTATCTTGGTGCTGATCTAGTCCAGAAAGCAAGGTTGCATACACTCAAGAGTGAATTCGATGCCCTTCGGATGAAAGACGGAGAGTCCATAGATGAGTTTGCGGGAAAGCTAAGTGGAATGCACTCAAAATACAGCAGCCTTGGGGCCACACTTGAAGACAGCATGCTCGTAAGGAAACTACTCGATTCAGTCCCAGAGAAGTATCTTCAACTGGTGGCATCAATCGAACAGTATTCAGACTTGGATACAATGGCATTTGAAGAGGCGATTGGAAGACTCAAAACTTACGAGGACCGACTAAGACTTCGAAGTGAGAACTCAAGCGGTGATGCAAGTCTACTGCTCACTCGATCTGAAGGGAAAAATAGTCAAAAATCAGTTGGGACAAATTCCACTGTGGCTGGAAGAGGAAGGGGATCGTCTCACCATGAAAGAGGAGGCAGAAGTGGAGGTCGTGGAAGAGGAAGCACTCGGGGTAGAGGTGGTCGTGGAAACAACCAACCACCACATGATAAAAACAACAAATGGAAGAGTAGAGATAAAAAGCACATAAAGTGCTTTACCTGTGAAACATTTGGGCACTATGCTTCTGAGTGCCCACATCCAAAACGCAAGGAGGCTGATGTGAATCTCACTGAAGCCCATGAAGAAGAGTCGGATCTACTCTTAACTTTATATGGAGAAAAAAGAGAGGAGGTGGTAATGTTGAATGAAGACAAGGTATTCCCATCTACCAAAGGGAATGAAGAAGACACATGGTACTTAGACAATGGGGCCAGCAATCACATGACTGGGGTGAGAAGCTACTTTGTTGAACTGGATGAATGGGAAACGGGTCAGGTACGGTTTGGAGACGGATCCAAAGTTCAGATAAAAGGTAGAGGGACGATTTTGTTGGAATGCAAAAACAAAGAGCAGCTTGTCATTGCAGAAGTATACTATATTCCAGCCTTACGTAGCAACATACTTAGCCTAGGGCAGATGACGGAGGAAGGATACAGGATCGAAATGCTACATGAGTTCTTACGGGTACATGACATCAATAATAAGCTTATAATGAAGGTACAACGTTCAAAAAATCGTGTACAAAATAATTTTGCACACCACACAACCTGTATGTCTCAATACCAGTCTAGATGATGTTGCTTGGCTCTGGCATGCAAGATTGGGGCATGTGAATTTTCGAGCCATTGAATCCATGGTTGGAAAAGAGATGGTACGGGGTGTACCGATGATACAACATCCCACACAGGTGTGCGGAGGTTGTCTAGTTTCTAAGAAAACTAGACATCCATTCCCAAAAGATACTCAGTGGCATGAAAACTACCCGTTAGAACTGTTCCATGCAGATCTTTGTGGCCCCATAACACCACACACCATCGTAGGTAATCAGTATTTCCTTCAGATTGTCGACGATTACAGCAGATTCATGTGGGTGTTTATTATCAAGACAAAAGATGAAGCGTTCATAGCCTTTAAGAAATTCAATACTCAAGTTGAAAATGAAACAAACTTCAAAATAAAGACCTTACGTACAGATCGGGGAGGTGAATTCACCTCCAACGACTTTAATGATTACTGTAGTAAGGAAGGTATCAGAAGATAGTTGACGGCCCCCTACTCCCCCTAGCAAAACGGGGTTGTAGAACGTCGTAATCGGACAATTCTTGAAGTAACACGATCCCTATTGAAGACCATGAACGTACCAGAGGTGTTGTGGGGTGAGGCGGTACGTCATGTAGTGTACATTCTGAACCGGGTTCCAACAAAAGGCATGAAAAACATGACTCCGTATAAAGGCTTAAAAGGAACGAAACCTACACTTGAACACATCAGGGTGTTTGGGTGTGTCGCACATGCTAAAAGAAAAGCAAGCCATCTTACAAAGCTTAGTGATCTAAGTGTGGCATTAGTATATCTTGGGTTAGAAACTGGAAGTAAAGCTTTTCGTTTGTTTAACCGTAAACAAAAGAAGATAGTTGTGGCCCACGATGTAATTTTTGATGAAAAAACAAAGTGGAATTGGGTTGCGACCCAAGATGAAGAGTCCACTCTCACGCCGGATTGGATTAAGTTCCAAGATGAGATGATCATTGAGGAAGAACCAATAGAAGCCGATGTAACAGAAGATTGGAACCTTACGCCCCACATCGATGAAAATATTCCTCCATCACCTCTGGCAAGTCCGATGCCAACCGGGGTTGATACAGGTGACTCACCTTCTTTTACCCCATTTCAAACAGGAAGCTCATCAACCGAATCAGATGGAAACAACAATAACCATTCAACATATGATCACACTCCATTTCGTGGTTTTCGCTCACTACAAGACATATACGATGAAACACAACCATTAGAAGAAGATCAAGATGAATTAATGTACGAAGGAGAGGAACCTACAACCTATCTTGAAGCTTCAAGTGATCATGAATGGAGAATTTCCATGAAGAAGGAACTAGAATCAATTGAGAAGAATAATACGTGGAAATTGACTTGTCTACCCAAAGGCCATAAACCCATTGGGTTAAAATGGGTGTTCAAGTTGAAAAAGGATGCAGAAGGAAATGTTACAAAACACAAAGCCAGAATTGTCACGAAGGGTTATGTGAAAAGAAGGGGAGTCGATTTTGATGAAGTGTTCGCTCCGGTGGCACGTTTGGAAACCATTCGCATGTTGTTGGCATTAGCAGCCAAGGAGGGATGGAAAGTTCACCACCTGGACGTAAAATCTACATTCCTGAATGGGGTCTTACAGGAAGAGGTGTATGTTAGACAACTTGATGGTTTTGTGGTTGCAGGTAAAGAACACATGGTGTATCGTCTAAACAAAGCCTTGTATGGGTTGCGATAGGCTCCAAGAGCCTGGAACATGAGGCTTGACAAAACTCTTAAGGGACTAGGTTTTCAGAGATGTCCTCAAGAGTATGCAGTCTACAAACTATAAAGACCAAACAAGGTGTTAATAGTCGGAGTTTATGTGGATGACCTGATCATGACAGGCACAAGTGAGCAACAAGTTGATGTTTTTAAGAAGCAGATGCTGAAGGAATTTGATATGAGCGATTTGGGAAAGCTATCCTATTATCTTGGGATAGAGTTCCAGCAAAACAGAAACAACATCACGATAAGTCAAGTTGGGTATGCAAAGAAGGTGTTACAAGCTGCTGGGATGGAGGAATGCAACCCCTCAAAGTACCCGATGGAACCAAGACTAGCTTTGACTAAAGATGAAGGTGGTGTGCCTGTGAATGCTACAAATTATAGGCGACTCATTGGCAGCCAACGCTATCTAATCCATACTAGACCTGATCTAGGGTATTGTGTTGGAGTAGTTAGCAGGTATATGGAGTCGCCTAAAGAAAGTCACCTCAAAGCTGTTAAACTCATCATGAGATACATAAAGGGTACAACCAACTATGGGTTGGTGTACCGGAAAGGAGGAGATGGAGAGTTGATTGGGTTACCTGATAGGTAGAACACAGTCCCGGTTTTTCCCTTTCGGTCATCTAATTCCATTCCATGATGCTACAATTTATAGGCGACTCATTGGAAGCCTACGCTATCTAATCCATACTAGACCTAATCTGGGGTTTTGTGTTGGAGTAATTAGCAGGTATATGGAGTCGCCTAAAGAAAGTCACCTCAAATCTGTTATACACATCCTGAGATACATAAAGGGTACAACCAACTATGGGTCGGTGTACCTAAAGGGAGGAGATGGAGAGCTGATTGGGTTCAGTGATAGCAGTCATGGAATGGAATTAGATAACTGAAAGGGAACAACCGGGACTGTGTTATACCTATCAGGTAACCCAATCACATGGTTATTCCAAAAACAACAAACTGTTGCATTGTCTTCATGTGAGGCGGAGTTTATGGCAGCAACATCGGTGGCGTGCCAAGCACTATGGCTAACAATTTTGCTGAGAGACTTGACTGGATGGAAGATTGGAGCTGTCAAGTTGTACGTGGAGAATAAGTCAGCTATAGCTCTCATGCAAAACCTGGTTTTCCACGGAAGAAGCAAACATATTAATACAAAGTTTCACTTCATCCGTGGTTGTATTGAAAAGAAGCAAGTTGAAGTGAACCATATCAGTGGTGAAGAACAAAGAGCTGATCCTTTAACCAAATCTCTACCTTGAATCAAGTTCATTGAGATGAGGAAACTCTTGGGAGTTGAAATGATTGGAGACACAACTCAGAAATTAAGGGGGAGGAATGTAGGAATGTAATTCTGATTTGGTCAATAGTCTGACCTGGTTTGAAGGTGAATAACGTGGCTTAGTGGCCACATAGATAGGAGCACATGACTAGCTTGTTTTTAGCTTTATTTTGTTATTTCGTTCAACTTTAAATATCTTTAGTTGTAAATGTTTTTTTAATGCAAGTGAAATAAGAGAAAACATTCTCCATCTCTGTAGCCCAACTGTTTTCATGGCATGTTCTTGATCTGATCTTCAGCAGGTTGTTCCAACAAGGACATCCTAGTTTTTATTATCTAAAAAACATTTTTCCTGATTTATTCATTATTAAAAATCCTTCTTCTTTTCAATGTGAAATTTGTGCTTTGTCCAAGCATCATAAAAATCCATATCCTTCACATCCATATAAACCAACAAAACCCTTTGCACTTATTCATAGTGATATATGGGGTGCATCTTGGGTATCTACTCTTTCGGGTAAAAGATGGTTTCTAACATTAATTGATGATCATATACGGGTGAGTTGGGTGTTTTTGCTAAAAGACAAATCTGAAGTTGAAAATGTTTTTAAAAAGTTTTATCACATTATTCAAACCCAAATTCAAATGGTTAGGAGTGATAATGGGCGTGAGTATTTTACTAACACACTAACCAATTTTTTCGAAAAAAATGGGATAATTCATCAAAGCTCTTGCACAGATACACCACCACAAAATGGCATAGCTGAAAGAAAAAATAGACACATACTTGAAGTCACCCGCGCACTGATGTTTTCAACAAAAATTCCAAAATATCTTTGGGGTGATAGTGTTCTTCATGCTACTTATTTAATAAATCAAATGCCTTCAAAATTTTAAAATTTAGAACACCGATTGATATTCTTCAAAAAGAATTTCCGCAATCTCGTGTTATTCATTCTATGCCATTACATATTTTTGGATGTACTGTGTTTATAAAAAATCCTGACAGATCTGCAAGTAAGTTAGATCCAAAAGGAAAAAAAATGTGTTTTTTCAGGGATAGCTATAAATGTTTTGATCCTGTTTCTAAAAAAATATTTGTTACCATGGATACTGAATTTTTTGAATCAAAACCATTTTTTACTGCTCATCTTCAGGGGGAGAATAGTCTGGAAGATGATATATATTTTCAAAGAATTAGGATCTAAAAATACTAAAATTCAAAAAAATGTACCCAATAATAGTGAGACTATGATTTTAGTACCAGAGGCTACTATTTTAGAGCCTATTTTAATACTCGAAAAACAACCAAATATATCTCAAGAATTAACTGATGATGGATATAGGAATCGGGCAAGTACACAGTTTGACAAAGTTTACACCAGGAAGTTTCCAAACCGGGGTGTAGAGTCTATTACTTCACCAGCAAGTCATGAATCTGAACCGACACCAGAATCTGAAAATGGTAAGCAAAACTCTGACCTTAAACTTCCTATTGCCCTCCAAAAAGAAAAACGAGCATATGCCAAATATCCTACCTCAGCCTATGTTTCATATTCAAAGCTCTCTCCTACGTTCACTTCCTTTTCTATGAATGCATAATCTGTAGTTGTTCCAAGTAGTATTTAGGAGGCTCTATCCCAACCCGAATGGAAAAAGGCTATCTATGAGGAGACGCAAGCTCTCGAGAAGAATCAGACATGGAAAATTGAAGAGTTACCAAAAGGAAAACCTGTTGTCGGTTGTAAGTAGGTATTCACTCCGAAATTTAGAGCTGATGGTACCCTTGAACGCTACAAGGAAATACTTGTAGCCAAGGGATTTACACAGACATACGGTATAGACTACAAGGAGACATTTGCTCCATTTGCTAAACTTAACACTGTGAGAATTTTGTTATCTATTGCAGCAAATCTCGACTGGAATCTAAGACATTTTGATGTAAAAAAAGCATTTCTCAATGGAAAACTAGAAGAAAAAGTATATATGAGACCTCCCGCAGGTTTCGAAGAAAAATTTCACTCCAAAGTTTGCAAACTACAAAAGGTGTTATATGGTTTAAAGCAGTCACCAAAGGCATGGTTTGATCGATTCACTTTGTTTGTAAAAGGGCAAATTTATTGTCAAGCTCAATCCGATCATACCCTATTTACCAAGCTTTCAAAAGAAGGAAAGATAGTTATATTGATTGTTTACATGGATGATATAATTCTCACGGGTGATTATCATGAAGAATTGGAAATTTTGAAAGAAAAGATGGCCAAAGAATTTGAAATGAAAGATTTGGGAGAATTACGATATTTTCTTGGTATGGAAGTTGCTAGGTCTAAAGAGGGTATTATCGTCTCTCAATGAAAACACATTCTAGACCTACTTAATGATACTGGGATGAGTACTTGTAAGCCGGTCGATACTCCAATTGATCCAAATAAAAAACTTAGAGTTGTTAAAGATGGAACTCCAGTTAATTTGGAACAATATCAGAGATTAGTTGGAAGACTAATTTACTTGGCACACATTAGGCCTGATATTGCCTTTGCAGTGAGTCTTGTTAGTCAATTTATGCATTGTCAATATAAAGAACACCTTAAGGCTGCATATAGGATACTGAGATATTTAAAGAGTTGCCCTGGTAAGGGCTTACTTTTCAAGAAAAGTGATAGCTGATCTGTAGAATCATTTACAGATGCAGATTGGGGAGGGTCCTTTGATGGAAAATCAACTTCTGGATATTATACATATGTTTAGGTGAATCTTGTGACTTTGAGGAGTAAAAAGCAAAATGTCGTAGCAAGGAGTACTATAGAAGCCGAGTTTAGATCCATGTCAAATGGAATTTGTGAGTTGTTATGGATAAATCGCGTTCTTGAAGACTTGAAGAAAGACATTAATTTGCCTATGAAACTGTTCTGTGACAATAAGGAAGCAATTAGTATCTCACAAAATCCGGTAAAACATGACTGGACAAAGCACATCAAGATTGATCAACATTTTATAAAAGAGAAGCTGGAGGCAGGGCTTATTTGTATTCCGTTTTTCACTTCAAAAGAACAAATTGTGATATTCTGACAAAAGGATTGTTCAAACCTAGTTTTGAGTTTCTTGTAAGCAAGTTGGGCATGTATGATATTTATGCTCCAACTTGAGGGGGAGTGTAGAATATTCAAATTAATATTAATCTACAATAATATGCATCTGGTATATCAATGTAGGATATAAATTAGGATAATTGAATTAGAGTGATTTGATTTGATTTAGTTTTCCTTGTTTAGATTGATTTAGTTTCCATGTTTAGGCTTATCATTATATATATATATATATATATATATATATATATATATATATATATATATATATATATATATATATATATCGAGGTGATTATTCATAGTGAAATATAAGAAACTATTCTCTGTAAAACCACAATAACACATTTAGAATTGGTAGTTGTGATTTCTTTAAGACAAAGACCAACTAAGACCAATTACATGAAGTGTTGTCTTGATAAAATCTCACACTCTTGAATATTTGATTGTCAAGGAATGTTTCTTGACAAGAGAATCTTATATGTCAAGAAGTCAGTGGGAGTCTTAAAGACCTTGAAAAGTTTCAAGAACTAATCAAGAATAAACCTATTTGTTTATCACTAGCACACGACTTGAGGTTTGTAACCTATTGTGTTGACATATTATTGTTTATGTGCTCATTCCAGTTATAGTTGACTATGCATGTGAGTTCTATGAGTTCTCAATTGTTTGCATAAGGCGCAGGACCTTGATCAGTGAGAGTTTATTAATCTGTATAGGTGAGCTGCTTAATAACTTGGAAGACATGGTAGGCCCTTGTGCTGCCAAGTGGAAAGAAATTAAGATTAAACAAGTTCAGTCCATATGAGGTTGAGTTTGTCAGAGACCTTATCTTATGGTAATGGTTGGTAATGACAGATTCACATGGATAGGAACACATATACCATAAAATCTAAGTGTCATAAGGTTTCTCTCCAATTCATGAAAATGATTGTGAGGAAACGCTTTCACTAAGTAGATTTTAAGGAGATAGTAGTTGTGTTAATTGCGTTCTCAATTTTGATTATGATTATGGCATCCCTCTTGATAGTTCGAATTGTGAAAAATGGAAAATAGTTTGAACATTCGGAACATATTGTTGTAAGTTATGAAATAGTTTAGACACACATATGGGCTTTCCAATAAAAGGTGTATGAGCTCAGATAAAGGCTTATCAAAGCATCTTGTATCAGAAATACGAACTTTGGTAAGAAAGTCAATAAAGTATTGATTTCTGGAAGTTCAACTGATTTTTGGATACATGTCAAAGCTAGTGGGAGCATAAGTGTTATGCTAGTAAGATAATAATTATTATGGTAAGTGTTGCGAGTTAGCAATACTATTTATAGGAAACAAAGTTCTAATTTGCAAAGTTGCAAAGGTTGAAAAGTTGTTTCTCTATAATAAGGGAGATGATACTTATACTTTATTTCGAATCTAAAAGTTTAGATTGAAGTATTTGTTGGATTAGGTGTCTAAGCCCATAAATATAATTGGTATGCACTTGATCCGAAAGTAGCATGGTCCATTTGGGTTGCATATCATCAGTACAATTTGATAGGATGGACTTTTGAGAAGAGGTTATTTATGATTTATTAATATATTATAAGTTCTAATATATTAATATGAAATCAAATTATTTAATTAGTATTGATCAAGAATTAATTTGGATTTAATTTAGTGATCAAAAGAGACTAATTAAATATATGGGGATTGATTGTGTAAACCATTCATTCTTATAAAGTGGGCTTATGATCCATAGTTCTTTATGTTGGGCTAAACCTATGTGGTGACCCATGGATACTACATGGAGGTTAAAACCCATGGAGCCTAAGGAATGTGAAAAGTCATGCACATTAGGGTTTGCATGGTGTAACCCTAGTTGTGCCACCCTATATAAGAAGCCCCTTGGTTGGTGAAATTGGCACTAGTGATCTTTGGAAGAGTCATAGAGCCGATTTCTAGAGCAAGCCATTCTCTCTAAAGTTATCCTTTTTCCTAGATGTGTTGTGATTCAATTTGAGGCATTCACACTATTGGTGCTAAGTTTTTAAAGGCCAAATACATCAAGGATAGCAAGCTACAACAGGAGGTATGTCATCTAACTAGAATTTTTGTCACACCCCAAAACCGGAACGACAGAAACGTTCAGGGGTGGAGGACGTCATGTTTAGTATCACAAGTGTGTATATAGTAAGCAAGTAATGAACAACCATTTCATTTAGAAAGAAAGTGTTTACAATGTGTGTGTTCACAAAACATAGAATTCATAAACAAATAACAAAACAATACTTGAAGCTATAATGCTCCATCTTCTAAATTCCCAGCACGAGTACCTGTCTAATAGGCTCCTGAGAATACAAGTTATTTGAAAGAGTTTATCAGCAATTAAGCTGGTGAGTTCATAAGATGATTGCGATGTAAGTAGGTTGTAAAAAGTAGTTGAAAATGTAATTGTAACATGTAGTTGTAAAATGTAAGTTCTGTTTAGAAACGTTTGCCTGTTCCTCTAGAAAATCCTATATTTCCTACTTTAATGAAAGATAAGTAAAAATGACTCTACAATCCTTTCTATGAGTACTAAATGTATACAAGTTATATAAGACTCAGAGTAAACAAACAATCGATTGTGCGCATCTGCCCTAAGCTCACAACCAAACGAGGAACAGAAATTAGGGCGAATAGCACACATCCCATTGGTTGTTAGATCATCTTTGTATATAACCATGGTGTATTCACTTGTTACTCATGGAGTTAACTGTAATTGTTCCTTTATATTTAATGAAAAGATTCTTTAAGAAAACCCTTATTTCTTATAATAAAATGGTGACCACAGTGACTACTTTTATAATAACTTAGTTTATACTGGATATATATAATCTAATATCGGATAGAAAGTTAACTGGGTGAATCTGCCCTAAGCCCACAACCAAACAAGGAACATGAAGTAAGGCGGAAAGCACACATCCAACTACCTATCGGGTATTAATGATATATAACCATGATGTATAAACTAAGGTATTATAGAGTTAATCACCTAAGGTCCTTTAAGTTTTACTGGTTTAATAAAATGGATTAAACCATTTACTGGTCAAGTTTCTAGTTTTGTATACCAAAAGTTCTGATTTAGAAAGTATGCTTTGTACTAGAAAAACTGTGTTTTGACTCTGTGTCCTATGACCTGACCCATACCTGGTACCCTTATGATGTCTTAATGTATACTAAGCATATATATATCTAGAATCGAATAGAAAATAGATTGGGCGAATTCGTTCCAAGCCCATAACCAAACAAGGAACAGGAATTGAAGCAGAGAGCACACATCCTATTACCTGTCGGATCCTATTGGTATATATATATCCTATGATGTATACATTAAGGAATCATAAGATTAGCATTATGGTCCTTTCTATTAAAAGTAGCCTTCTATCAAGGCATCTACTGTTATGTGCTAGACTCGACTGTTCTATTTGTCGTTTGTAAAAACATAAGTTTTCCCTAGTTTATAACTACCTTAACTCGAAAATAGTTGGCATTTGTCTTTCAAGTGGTACTGTCACTTTATGAAAGTAATGGGAAATGTAAGTACACAGTTGTCGTTTATAATGACATGCGGATGTACTGATGACCTAAAACATGTTTGTTTTATTATGGTCATAATGTGAAGGCTAGTACCCCTACTAAACGCTCTCCCTGTCTACAGATTAAGGGAACCAAACGCGACCTCTGCAAATTCTTGCAAGCCATGTAATTCACATTGATGTTATATGATCATGTATACCCAATATAACTATCACCTTTTGTTTAAAACAATGAGTTAGTGATTCATTGGTATAATTAGAGCCTGTAAGATCTCATGCTATAGCAACCTAGTTTGTTTGTTTTGTACTGTATGTTGTACGTTCTGTTTGTTTCTCATAATTGTATGTTCTCTCTGTATGGTATTGTTTGTTTCTCATCATAGTATTCTCTCTTGTATGTTATTGTTTGTTTTGTACTGTATGTTGTACGTTCTGTTTGTTTCACATAATTGTATGTTCTCTCTTGTATCTAGCATGAACTGAACCCCTAAACTATACCCCTTATAGTTTACTAGTAATTTACTTGTACTGTTGTTGAAAAGACTCATTTTCTACTAAGTTATGTTGATACCTTTAAAAACGGAGTTTTGTTAAACTATAAAGTAACATAACTTTTAAAATAGTTTTTGAAATGTTTTGACAACCTATAAATGAAATAAGTAACATTTTGAAAGATGTTTATAACAAACAATTACACAATTATCATTGTGTTCAACTTGTATTCCCCCCCCCCCCTTAAAACATTTAAAATAGTTAAAAGATTCATTACGGGGTATGAACTCACCTGATGTGGGTGATCCAAACGGGTATGCGTGTAAGGATGAGAAGTTCCACGAATGAAGTCCCGAGACACAACAAGTCCTAAATGACATATATTAGCATGAATATAGTGTTTATAAACAACTATATGAAAGGAAACACCTTCCGGGACTAGGAAACACTTTGACCAAGTGTTGGAATCACATGTGATTCATCAAAGGGAAGTGGAATGGCACCAACATGAGTTTACTACCATGGGTTTACGGCTAAAGGGAGTTTACGGCCGTAAACTCATGGTCAAACATGCCTAAATGTGGGTTTGAAGGCTAGGGAAGCTTGGGGGATTTCTGCTCTACACAATGGTGAGAAAGACCACCTCATTGGAGGCTTTTGATGAGTTTACGGCCCAAAGGAGGTTACAGCCGTAAACTCATGATCATTTATGTATTTGATAGAAGTTTAAGCTCCTACAATCATCAAGGAAGGGCTCTGGGTCACTAGCTTTGTATCTAGGAGGGTTTATGGCCAAAATGGCACCCTTAAAGGGGTTTACGGCCATGGGAGATGGCTTGGCCATAAACTCCTTTTGTCCTTGTGTTCTTAATGTTTTCAAGTCTCTAAGCATGAGTCCTAACTAGATATGAACTATAGGGAAGAGTACTTACGATCTAGAAGCTTGAAATGGTCGTTTTTGGCCAAGAACACTAGTGTGTATTCTTGGTGTTCTTGGTGAAACTTGAAGATCTAAGAAAAGAATGATTTCCATGGATAAAATCATGGAAGGATACTAGATTAAGAGATGTATCAACAAATCAAGGAAGAATACTTACATCTTTTGAAGATCTAGGAAGAAAAGTTGGATGATACTTGAGAGAGAACTCGAGTTCTTGGGGTTGGAATGCAAGAAATGGCTAGAAATGACCAAGGGCCATATATATACACTTGAGTTTACGGCCACATGAGTTTACGGCCGTAAACTCATTGGAATTGTGGCCGTGAACTCTCTTTGATGAGTTTAAGGTTTGATTTCTTGGACAGTGTCTCTAGCAGGTACATTCTAACACTCATGCCTTAAGTGTACTAGGCTTAAAACTCCTTAGAATGACCTTTAACCGGGCTAGAACTCATTACCAATGAGTCTGACACTCAGTCGAGTTGATTGATTGGGCTTTAAAAGTAAAAAAATTTCGGGTTGTCACAATTTTGTAGTAAAGATACTCAATTGTATGCTAGTTAGGATGATGCTTTGGAAAATCAAAGTTTGCATGTATATTAGAGAAAACATAGATCCAAAGCATCTAGTGTTGCATGTACACCATAGGAGTGTTAGAATGCTCAAAACCCATCAGTATTAATCAAAATTAGTCATGGATATATCTGAATACCATGTTGAAATATTTCAACATTTGAAATTCTATATATGGAAATATTATAGCAAAAGACGGATCAAGTATCATGTCATTATTTAAGACATTATGAATCGTGTCCCATATGCTTCGGATATAGGATCAATTGCATATGCTATAATATTCACGTGTTCTAATTTTCCAAATGCATATGGCATTAAAAAGGGAAAAGGACTAGAACCGGATATGACTAATGTAGGTTAAACAACTGTCAAGGACAATCTAAGGTTCAGAAAGGATTGGTTGGTTAAGGACAGTTGAAAGTATAGTAATTGATGGACCATATTGACATTATTATGAATAGACAAGATTCTATTATTAATGAGTTGTCATATGGCATATATGCAAATGTTTCCATAATGGAAGATGGATACTAAGAATCTATGTGAAAGTTAGAAACTTTTATGCAAGAAGGATGTTCAAAGGAATGTACTTTGAATTTGAAACTTCGTTTCCATGGAATTGTTTTGTTATCAATCTCCAGTGGAAAGTTTTGTAATATCGTTGGCAAAGTATCTGTGACTTTGGTACCTTGACATTACAAAAGGATCATTGCATGATTGTTTAGAATCTAACACATTCTTATAGTAGCAAGAATTAAGTATTCTTACACTAAGTAATAAGGATTTGGAATTGTGAAATGAGCATCATTGAAATGTTTTTCAATTGATCTATTTCACAAAGAAATGACCATAGGTAAACATAGTGTGCATGCTTGGAGCATGGGATAACTATTGTTTTAATTCAAGCATTAAGTTGATTAATCGAAACATTATAGAATGAATAATGTATGATCAATACGGTGATAAATAATAAGTGTTATATTTATACTCAAACGTTTTGAGACCAAATTAGATTCGATTATTCTTGTGTTTCACTTTGCATGTTTTGACTTCCCGAATAATAAGATTATTCAAACCATCCACAGTCGATCATACTTTGGAAGTAGGTATTGAGGCAAGACTGTCATGAATCCTTCTGTAGATTGTCTAAGTGTTAGACATAGCACAAGTTTGCTATAGTATTCATGAGTACTCCTATAATAAGATTTGAGTATTGGATTAAACCCATGCTCATCTGAATCACTTCATGGATTTTATCATGAGTGATTAGTGAGACGATAATATATTATATTCTTGAAGCAGAGACATATAGTTGCAGTTTACAAGTCGGTTACACATTGATAATATGTAAACACACCAGTAACTTGGTGTTATAAAACATATTATTGTGTGTGATTTGATGAGTAAATAGAGCAAGCATATGAGTCGAAGTTTATCCGTTCCTTTTACCTTAAGAAGGATAAAAGCGATATATGTGGGCCCCTCGATAATTTAGTGATGACACCCTAAGCACTTGGCCAAGCCTAGATTGATTTGATTTGTTCAATTAGTCAGTCGTCATAAATCAAAAATCGGGAAACAACACATGAACAGAGAGAATGATTATAATCCATGTCTCAGTTCATACGATATCTAGAATGGAGGAATATATGATCCCTTATCTAATGGACGCGTCAGAGTTCGACAACGGCTTTTGAGAGCTATGATTGGTAATCGGATTTTAGAGTCGTACTTGCAATAATAGTTATTGGACTAATCCAACTGGGAGACTGTTGGATTAGGTGTCTAAGTTATAACTATAATTGGTATGTACTTGACCCGAGAGTAGCATGGTTCATTTCGGGTTGCCTTCACCAGAACAATTTGATAGGATGGATATTTGAGAAAGAGGTTATTTGTGATTTATTAATATATTATAAGTATAATATATTAATGGAGAAATCATATTATTTAATTAGTATTGATCAAGAATTAATTTGGAATTAATTTAGTGATCAAAAGAGACTAATTAAATTAACGAGGGCTGATTAGGTAAATCAGTATTACATATAGTTTGGCCTAATGATCCATGGTTATTAGAATGGACTAAGAGTTAGTCCAAAGGGCTTATCATATGGATTATTGGATTCTAGGCCCATGGAAGTGAATTAGGGTTTACAAGTTGAAATCCTAGGAATTCCACACTATAAATGAACCCCTAATGCACCTAAAATTGGTTGAATGATTCCTAGTTGAACCCTATCCGATTTTAGTGCTTCATGACCTCTCTCTCTCTCTCATTATCCTCCAATTGTTCATGGTGTTTGTGACTTGTTTGAGGCATCACACTTGGGTGCTAAGCTATTGAAAGGCCAAATTCCACATGCTACAACTAAGAGGTATTCGTCTAACTAGTTTTTATGATTCATGTATCAAATTTTGTATGTTGGTTAGGCTTCATGCTTTGGAAAATAATATTGCATGTATAACTAGATAAAACTTAGATCCAAAGAATTAGGGTTGTATGTGAACCATTGGAGTGTTATAATACATAAAACCCAACATTTAATACATTAAGACCTTCTAGAGAGTGTATGGAGCAAAACTAGCCATTAAGACCTCATTTTTATGGCTCAAAAACCTTCCTAAGGTCTGAAAGGACGGCTTAATGAGTCAAGAACATGACATGTCCAAGAACCACCATTTGGGACCAAAAAGTGACTTAAAAAGAGTAAGAATCTAGATCTACAAGATGAATTGGTAAAGTTGAAAGCTTTATACCTCCTAGAGGTTGCAATCAAGGTAGAAATCCTAGATCCAAAATGCTCTCAACTCCAAGCTCCTCTCACCACCTTCTTCTTTTTTGAAAACCACTTCAACACTCTCTTAAAGGCTCCATAATGTGCTCTTGCTCTTAGGGTTTGCTTGGGGGTTCGATGTCACAGAAGGAGGTTGTGTAAGAAGAAGATATGAGGCCTTAATGATGCTTAAATATGAGCCAAAACCCTAAAAATTAGGGTTGCATGATTTCCACGTATGCCCTGCATACAAGGTGTACGCCCAACATACTAAGGCGCGCCCTAGTACACCTAGCGTACACACGTACGCACAATATACTCCTCCAAGTCCAAATTTACCAAAATGCCACCATGGGCCCTTTTTGCACTCTTTCTTAAACTTAGGGACTAAAATGCAATATAATTCAATTATAGGGTCAATATTAGAAGTATCTTACCATTGGGATGTTACATAAAGTCAGAAACTTTATCATTGTAGACGTCCATTAGGTTCAAATCTGAGTGTTGGACGTTTAGTCTTAAGGTATTAAGAGCTTAAAATGAAGATTTACAAAAGCATGATTACACGGTGCGTAATCCTGGCTACACAAAATGTATCCTTGTTTATTCGTTAGTTCTATTAAGCCTTCTACGCAGGTCGTAGAGGCATTATGTATGCAGGGCGTAGCTCCAGAAGGCATGTTTGGCCAATTTGGGACATTAGGCCATGTTTGGAAGGGTCTAGCCTTGAAAGGTAAAAATGGTCTTTTACCCTAGAGAGATAAAGTATGTAACAGAACCTTGATTATCGATTATCTCCTTAATTGCTAATTAGGATTGTATTGGGTATGTAAAGTGTGAGGAGGTTCTCGTACCTTCCTCTCGGGTGTGGGATTTATCTGTTATTGATTAAGGCGAGGCTCTTTACTGTACTTGTGGGTTGAAGACATCAATTTTGGCCCACTAGATTATGTTATGTATGTTGGGCGGGGACCATTATGTATTTTGGGCGGGGCCTGTTAGCCAGGAAGGGCCCGATGAATGTCGGGTAGGGCGCGATGTATGTATGGTATGCGGTATTTTGGGGAACTCACTAAGCTTTGTGCTTACGGTTTATGTTTATGTTTCAGTTACTTCTGGATCCAAAGGGAAGAGCTCGACGTGATTGCATCGCATCCACCAGTGTTCCGCAGTTTATGATTTTTTTTGTACTCTAATAACTATTTGATACATTTCTATACTGGGCTTTTAGAATGAATGAATGGTTGACTTAAAAACATTTTTTTATTTAGTAATTTTTAGGATGTTACTAGTTGGTATCAGAGCCTTGGTTTAAGAGATTCGGGCACACTTTTGAGTGTATCTGAATTCAAACTGAGGAATTGGTAAATTTTCAAAAGATAATGATTTTCTAAAAGGGTTTTTATAAAAGAAAGGGGTGTGATGCATGCAATCAACGGAGCTCAAGTAAGTATTTCACAAAATACCCATATGTGTTTATTTGTTTTATTATGTGTATATATGTATATCATGCTAGTATAGGGCTAAGGATCTGCTCAAAATTGCATGGTAGAATGCTAGGAGAGATGACTTTGTATGTATGTTATATGAGCCTTTAGAATTGCATGCTAGTATGGGTTGAAGAGTTGGAAAGATAGGATTGCCAGATTAGGCGATGCTCTAGTTTAGATTCTTAGGCCTCGCAGGGTATTATCTAAGATTTATCCAAGATTTCTCCAAGATTGCAGTGCCTTTGACCCGTTTTACCAAAAAGAATGTGACTTTTCGGTTGGAGGCCTGATCAGCAGCTAGCTTTTGAGACTCTAAGGCAGAGATTGTGTGAGGCCCCTATTCTCCTGCTTCCTAAGGGTTTAGATGATTTCGTGGTTTATTGTGATGCCTTTTGATGCGTGCAAATAGCTACACCTAATTTTATATTTATAACCTAACTAACTTAACTAACTAAATTGCACCTAGGCAGTGTACCTAGTTAAATTATAGAATAGTTGGGTAAGTTGGGTGTCGATCACAGGGAACGGTTTTGACTGATTAACCTATCTACTATTAAATTAACCTAATTTTCTAGCAAGGATGAGGGTTTTATCTAGTTTTTGAAGTTTAGATGAACTTAATTTTCTTAACACAAAATTCGATCAATTACTAAAAATACTCCTATTTAGTTCGAATACACTTCTTCTTTCTGGTTAGCTAACAATTATGGATTATCAAAGTTTGGTTATCTAATTTTATATTGTATTAGTAATTTAAGTCTAAATTTACCAATATTTAACTTATTCATGTAAAACTATGCATGGTCACACACAATCAAACACATAACTAGTTATGATTATGAATAAGCTATGTAAGATTTATTAGGCAAACATAATTATGGTCATAACTTATGCTCTCTAACACAGCTAAATTTAATTACTTCAATTACTTACCTAAGATTTGGTCGATCCTAGCTCTAGCAATTTAATGTTCACTAAATCACTAGGTGTCAAGTTCATGTAATTAATTATCACTAAGCTACACAGATCATGAATTCAAGTAACTAAAGAATCAAATACTAGCATGCTAGGTATTAACAATCAAACACAAGCACAATACCAACTAATCAAATCCATAATAAATTAGGAAAACCATAAGTTGAAGTTTCATCTAGCTAAACAGGAGTTACTAATTTCAGCTACTCATACTCAAAATCAAACTAAAACAAATCAAAGTAATTGACATGATTTAAAGTACCAAACGATTGAACTGACTATGAACTCTCTTCTCCTTGGATGCTAATAGCCAATTCCAAAACTTTTCTTCTTCTCCAAATCGTCTCGAGGAACCCTCCAAGCAGCCAAAAGTCACTCCAAGTCGTAATGGACAAGGATATATATATACTTTCTGATATTTCCAAGTTCTCGTCGTGAGCCAATATGTCTCACGACATGAATAGTGGATTTTCGTGTTGGCTAAGGACTCTTCTTCGCGATGTCAATCTTCTAGAATACTCCTACTCACGTCGTGAACCTTCAATGCTCACGTTGTGAATATAGCAGATTTCGTGGGTTTCTTATTTTTTGTCTTTTCCAAGTCTCCAAAGTTCTATGTTTTGACAACTTTAGTCCCTTTCTTCTAAAATGCTTCAATTTGGCTGCAAAATATAATTTAAGCTTATAAGTACCATTATTCTATGCAAATAACCAAATTATTAATAAAAATGTAAATAAATATTGCTTAAAAATATGTATAAATATGGCAATATCAAAATACCCCACACTTGTACTTTGCTTGTCCTCAAGCAAATTTAACTATTTTTAATTCAAACCTTTATCACCAACATCACATAGAACGATCCAACTCAAACTCAGCCATTATGCCTAGACCTCAACGCGTGCATTTGTGTCTAAAGTTTTCCTATGGACCCCCCTTAATTCTAAATACTAACAATCCTGATAAACACTCGCCCACTTCTTTTGAACAATGCTCATTTTATGCATCCCTCCGAATCCATCCGTAGAAAACTTTCTAACCTCAAGGTATTTTTGTAAAGCTACCCAAGCATACATAAACTAGAGAATTACAACTTTAAGATACCAAAATATGGAGCTCTTGAATTCTTCACTTTCTTTGATATTTGATCTTCAATTTCTTTGAATTCACCACCTTTTTGTGTGATTTTGGTATCTCAACTGTTATTTCTTCAGAATTTTTGATCTTTGATCTTCAAACTTTATACTTTGATTGCTCCAAAAATTCTTCAACTTTTCTTGTAATTTCTCTCTTTTTTTTACATGTACTCACTTTTTTTTTCTTTTCACTCAAAACCTACATGCTTAAGCAGGGGCGCTTAACTTCAACCTTTATTGGTTAAGGTATTAATTTTCTTGGATACATTTCAAGTACAGGCTGCTAACCATGTTGCATCCCTCAAACTAAGCAAGGTTGTGTTTTTGTCCCATGATTTCACTAGAATAAAGGAGGCCACAAATGCACTATAACGTGGATTGGCTCAACTAAACATTTGATCTCTCATTGGATCACCCCATGTAACACTAGCAACTAAAGTTCAAACTATTACTAGATTAAATTATTATATTATTCTTTCAAACCTTTTAAAATTTATTACTAAATTTTTAAATTTTCTAAATTTTCTAGTAATTTACTTTTTACTTTTTCGACCCCCTACCCCACACTTGTTACATACAATGCCCTCATTGTATCCATAAAATTGATTAAAAGCAATAAAATGGAGAAAAAGGAACAGACTCCCCTGGGATAGTAGTGGCGAGATCGAACTCCAGTCGTGCAGATAAAATGTGCATCTCGAGTATGGACTTCTTCTAGATAGGAACTTGGATCTTGAACTCACGATGTAAAACACCAACAAAATATGGAATCGAAACTTCAATCTTCAATAAAGGTGGTGCAAATCTCTAAAGCATGAAGAATAATTGGGGAAAGCATACGCCACATTATATGGTGGAGAAAACAAGCCAAAATAATCTTCATAAGAACTCCAAATAGAATGGTGGTGATCCATGAAGTGAATGGGAATAGAAAGGCTTCACTATTATGAAAATAGAATACTCACGACGTGAGTAATAAGGATCACGTCATGAAAACGTGAAAATGTAGATTCTGAACCCTTTCTAACGGAACTCACGACGTAAGGAATAAAGTCCCACGATGTGAATACTGGGCGAACAAAAACCGAAATGTCCAGCTCTTCTTCTAAAAGTATGCACTCCAACCAATGCTTTAATGAATTAAGACTCTTCTAAATGCAGTATTTGATGACTCTCTAGTTGTATCCTCTCTCTTGACTCACCCACACTTATTTCCAATTATGGGTCTCGATTCCCGACACTAGACTCTAAACGACGCTTGGCTAGACGTATACACTCACATCTCCCGACTTCCTTTCCATGACTCCTTAAGCAAATATGAAATTTAACCAACCAAAAGAAATAGAAGAGTAACATAATAGATTAACAAGATTTTTACAAACTAAACAAGTTCAAAAACCACACAAACCAAATTAAACTAAAAACTAAATAATCAAAATAAAAACGATCAATCGTCTTCCTCATCGCCATAAGCTCCACTCGTCCCCGCTCCATTGCCCCCTTGTCTTTGATACTCACTCCATCTAGGGCAAATTGGGTAATGATACCCCAAATGAGGAGGTTGCTCAACATGCAAGTGTTGCACCAAATTTTCCACTGTACCACCAATCCAATTCACACTTAACGATAACTGATCAAAGTATCTCGACATATCTCCCCCAAAGTTGGGTCCTCCCATAGGTGCATTCTGGTGCACCGTTTGTTCTCTCTCGCCTCTTCGTCTCATATTTCTCCTTCCTCTTTGCCTCAGTTGTGGTTGTTGCTCGGTTTGCCCATGTTGTTGCTCATTATCCTCATCCTCAGAATTCATAATCCCCCAATGTGTTCCATAATTCCTTACTACCCTCATTGTCTCCAAATATCCCATAGTAAAATCGTTCCCCTCCATACAAGTCAAAGAGCGGGTGATGTCGGGAATGATCAAACCATAAGACCAGGCCAAACGAGTGATAAAGTGGCCTCCACAAATAGGGCTCCCGGGGCGGGAACTCGCAGCATAATCCACCAAGTAGTGGGCCAGAAAATAAGGAATGTTGCAACACACTCCTGGCTGTAAGATGCACCATAAAAAGAACAAGTTTTGCTTGGTAAGCTTGTCCCCATGTCGCCTATGGTTGATAGAAAAGGTGATGAACCGATGTATAAGGTGGTGAATGGGGGATTTGATGTTGCTTTCCGGCGATACCCTGGAATTGAAAACTCCGGATGCAATGTTACTCTAGAACTCGAGCCCCGATGCCCCATTCTCATATCCTCGGGCAGCCTTCCTCAAAAACATCACAAATTCTGGAGTCATGGCTTCTTGGGTCTCATATAACCCCATTCTTCAAGAAAACTCAACCAAGTTGCATTCACGATATTCTCCCCCGAGACGAAAAACCAAGGCTTGCTGGAAAGTAGTATCTAGGACATTCTCATGGAATGTCACGGTCGAAAAGAATTCCACACAAAGCTTCTTGTACACCCTTTCTTGAATGCCAAACAAATTGTGCCACCCCTTGCATGTAAAAGAAAATCCATTTCCCACAAATAACTTTGTAAGAAACTGGGACGACTGATCAAAATCCCAGCCTCCCTCAATCTTGCCCAATTAATTGTGGGTGCAACAACAATATCCCGATTGTACAACCATCCTAGGCGGTTGTTGCATCGTGTCAAAATATCTCGGGCACCAGTTGTCGGGAAGACGTAAAACGGGTGCAAACTAGCCACCCCTACTGGATGCTCTCCTCTTGGGGCCATTTCTGCAAAAATAAACAACAAACAAAGAAAAAAAGAACATCCCAACAGAATAGAATGAAACAAAAAAAACTGGTCTGATGGTGCCAGGATTCACGTTGTGATTCCCTTGGGAATCACGTCGTGAGTTCGTAAGTAAAGTCGCATCGGTTATGGTAGAACTCGAATCGGGCCAAAATGATAGTTAGGGGTTATTCCTAAGACAAAACTAAGCACAGTCATCCAAAATGCAGGGGCTATAACATGAATCTTAGAGCACATATAAACAATTTACTAATTACCAAACCCTAGCCCTAAATGCAACTATTAAAACAAAATTAGCCATGAGACTTAAGAAACCATTACCTTAAATTGCAAATTACGTAAGCAAAAAGAGAGTAGGAGTTGAAGTCGGTCGAAATCTGGAAGAGAGGGGGACCAGAAAACAGGTTCACTTCATGGAGAATAAACAAAGTGTTTAGGTCAAATGGAATATGTTTCTTTATTTTTGGTCCCGTGACCTTTTCAAAATTCACGTCGTGAATTGTAAGGATTCACGTCGTGAGTTCTCGTGGGCTGAGAATTTGGGCCATTCCATTAATGAACAATTGGGTTGGGGCATGTATTGGGCTAACAAATAGAAGTCTGTAAGTCTTTCTGGACTCACGTCGTGAATCCTAAAGGATTCACGTCGTGAATACTGTCTAAAACTTAAAAACTTTAAATTATAATTAACTAAATCTACTTATTTATTACCACGTAATGACCCCACACTTAGTGTTCTATTATGCATAAAATGATTTAGATATTATGATCAATTTTCCTAAAAACTAAAAAGAAAAAGAAAATAAAATCCAAACCAAACTCCGGTTGCCTCCCGAGAAGCGCTTCTTTTTGATGGAGTCGTGAGCTGGACTCCGTGCCTCCCTACGTTGAGCTGTTAGAGGAGTCCACCACCACCTGAATTTTCTGCTCTTTCCAATGCCGCTTGTAAGCTTGAACACGTTGAATGTATGCCTTTTTTGAGTTCTCTTTCTTAGCTTTCACCTCATCTACATCGAGCTTGCGTTTGATCCCTTTAGTCCCCAATTTTTCTTCACTCTTCATCTCCATATGAATCTTCTTTTCCTTCACCACTGGACTTGTTTCCTTTGATGTAACCTCATCTTCATCACTTGAAAATTCATCGTATTCCTCATTCACCAAAGATGTTGGTGTTTTATACGAAAACACCTCGCAAAACAAGTGGAATAGATGCTCTTGGCTTAGTGCGTTTGACTTGATGAATTGTCTTGATTTCCTCCTCCATAAGCTTCTCTAATTCTTCAAGATCATTTTCTTCATCAATATTGAACACCTCACCTTTAACATCATCTCCTTGAAATCCATCTTGTATTAAAAAAGCTTCCTCATCATCACCAACCATCAAAGTAAGCTTGGATTCACGAACATCGACTAAAGCTCTAGCAGTATTTAGTAAGGGGTGACCAAGAATGATTGGGACATTTACATCCACCTTCATATCCATAAACACAAAGTCAACTGGGAAAACAAATTTCCCAATTTTAACAAGGATGTATTCTACATTCCCCCTAGGATGAGTTACTGAACGATTGGCCATGTGGATGGTCATCTTCGTAGCCTTCATTTTCTAAATATTCAGCTTTTGATAGAATGAATATGGCATCAAATTTATGCTATCCCCAGAATCAGCTAAAGCATAAGTCTTCAAATTGTTACCAAACTCACATGGAAGAGTGAGGCGTCCAAGATCTCCCATCTTCTTAGGTATTTCTCCCAATACAACTCTCGAGCTCTGCTCACTAAGAATAACCTTGGAATTCTTCTTCAACTGCTGACGAGTGTCTATAAGATCTTGAAGGAACTTTGCATACTCTGGAATTTTGGATAATGAGTCAATAAAAGGAGTATTAATAGGAATACCCTTCACTTGCTTGATAAACTCTAGATGTTCCCTTTCCGGTGGACTGAGATTAACTCGAGACAGGAATGGTAAAGGCGGTTGATAAGCCGGAACAGTTACAGAAATTTTCTGTTCAGATTGAGCCCACGACGTGAGCATGACTGGCTCACGTCGTGAGTCTGGTGCTTCAACATCATCTTTGCTTTCAAGCTTCGACTTCTTTGGCTTTGGTCCCAGATGGCTTTTTCTCCACCTCTAGTGTTTCTAAGAACTCAGAGATAGCCTCTTATTCAGTATCAATTATCATTACATGGGAATGAGTCTTCTTTTTGGGAAATTGGGGGGATAATCTCTCATTTACCAAAGTAGTAAGTTGACCAAGTTTAGCTTCAAGGTTGTGGATGGAGGCTTGCTGATTCCTTAATGATTTTTGTTGGTCAATCATCATTGCGTGATGATTTTTCATCATAGTTTGACGCTCCTTTATCACTGTATCGGTATCATCATGTCTTTTCTCTGAATATTCCATGAAATGAACTAACATGGTCTCCAAATAAGCTTTCTTCTCAGCTAGTGGTTGCTCTTTTTGGTAGAAACCTCGGCCAGTCCGTCTGTATTTGTCCTCATTATGCTTCTTGTACTCATCGTATGGCAGCCACTCCTTCTTTGGTTTTCTCCAATCTTCATCATACTTGTCCCCACTCGAGTAGCATACTTGAGCCTTCTTGTTCCCATACTCATCCAAATGGCAATCTCTAGTCAAGTGTGGACCATTGCATTTCTCACAACCAACTCTAATCACATGAACTGATTGGTCCATTTGGGTCAACCTCATGTCCATATTATTGAGCATTGCCATCATAGCAGCCATATCTTCAGATGGTGCACCTCTACTGCCTTTTATTCCATCATGTCTTGGGTTGTGGTACTCACGAGAATGCTTCGCGAACTCTTCAATTAGCACCTTGATCTGGTTAGGATTCTTCTTCGTGAGAGGTCCTTACGAATCAAGGAGTTGCCTAGTCATAACATTGACCCTATCATAGAAAATAGACATCTCTTGTTGAATATTAAGGTCATGTTGAGGACAATTCCTTAACAATCCTTTATAACGCTCCCATGCCTCGTATAGTGACTCCCCCGGTTGTTGCTCAAAGTTGGCTATTGCCTTCTTGAGTTTAGCTATCTTGGATGGTGGGCAAAATTGGTCTAGAAACTGCTCACGCATTTGAGCCCAAGTAGTGATTGTACCAGGTGGAAGTGCTTTCAACCAGTCTTTTGCAGCTCCTTTGAAAGTAACTGGTAGCATCCTTAGCAAGACAATATCTCTATTCACATTTGGGACATTGAAATAGTCTGCAATGTCATTGACCTCATCTAGATGTTTGAAAGCATCCTCATGATCCTTTCCATAAAACGGAATATCCTTTAGTGCAGTAAGGATGTGTCCCTTTAACTCGAATGTGGCAGTGGCAAGAATCGCGGGTTGCACTAATCCCGGACCAACATCTTCTCGAATACGCTTCTTGTAAGCTCCCATTGACATTTCTTCAATGTTCGCCATCTCGTTTCTTGGCTCGTCTTCGGGTTCGCTCGTATATAGTCCAAATTCTTTCTCGGACTCGTATTTAGATTCGTTTGGGTTAGCTATTGGATCCAAACTTTCTATCTTGTTCTTGTCCTTTGAAGATGAACTCGGTTATCCCGTTTTCTTCCCCGACTTCTTTGAGAACACTGACTTTAATTCTTGTAAGGGTGTCTTCTTTGGTGTTTGATCTTCTTTCACGTTCCTATCCTTCTTTTTGTGAAGGGCCGACTCTGGATCTTCAAGTGGTGGCACCAAAGGTGTGTTAGAGCCTCTGGTCATGAACTCCTGCAAAATAAATAAAATAAAAACGTAAAACTGAACAAAAACTAAATAAAAACTTCCTACAGACTGGCTACCACGACGTGGTTAAGGTTACCACCTCGTGTTGTCGCAGAAAAACTAACAGAAAACAAAAACAAAAAAGAAACGAGAAAAAAATATTGAATTCACGTCGTGAGCTAAAGGCTCACATCGTGAATCTAGTACTGAAAATAAATTCTAAGCTGAAAAAGTTACTTTTTGCAGGTTTAACCCTACAAAAAGGATCGGTCAACCTAAAGCAAATAAATCAATGATCAAATAAGTTGTTCCCTGGCAACGACGCCAAAAACTTGATGCGTGCAAATAGCTACACCTAATTTTATATTTATAACGTAACTAACTTAACTAAATAAATTGCACCTAGGCAGTGTACCTAGTCAAATTATAGAATAGTTGGGTAAGTTGGGTGTCGATCACAGGGAATGGATTTGACTGATTAACCTATCTACTATTAAATTAACCTAATTTTCTAGCAAGGATGGGGGTTTTATCTAGTTTTTCAAGTTTAGATGAACTTAATTTTCTTAACACAAAATTCGATCAATTACTAAAAATACTCCTATTTAGTTCGAATCCACTTCTTCTTTCTGGTTAGCTAACAATTATGGATTATCAAAGTTTGGTTATCTAATTTTATATTGTATTAGTAATTTAAGTCTAAATTTACCAATATTTAACTTATTCATGTAAAACTATGCATGGTCACACACAATCAAACACAGAACTAGTTATGATTATGAATAAGCTATGTAAGATTTATTAGGAAAACATAATTATGGTCATAACTTATGCTCTCTAACACAGCTAAATTTAATTACTTCAATTACTTACCTAAGATTTGGTCGATCCTAGCTCTAGCAATTTAATGTTCACTAAATCACTAGGTGTCAAGTTCATGTAATTTAATTATCACTAAGCTACACAGAACATGAATTCAAGTAACTAAAGAATCAAATATTAGCATGCTAGGTATTAACAATCAAACACAAGCACAATACCAACTAATCAAATCCATAATAAATTAGCTAAACCATAAGTTGAAGTTTCATCTAGCTAAACAGGATTTACTAATTTCAGCTACTTATACTCAAAATCAAACTAAAGCAAATCAAAGTAATTGACATGATTTAAAGTACCAAACGATTGAACTGCTTATGAACTCTCTTCTCCTTGGGTGCTAATAGCCAATTCCAAAACTTTTCTTCTTCTCCAAATCGTCTCGAGGAACCCTCCAAGCAGCCAAAAGTCTCTCCAAGTCGTAATGGACAAGGATATATATACTTTCTGTTTTTTGCAAGTTCTCGTCGTGAGCCAATATGTCTCACGACGTGAATAATGGATTTCCGTGTTGGCCAAGGACTCTTCTCCGCGATGTCAATCTTCTAGAATACTCTTACTCACGCCGTGAACCTTCAATGCTCACGTCGTGAATATAGCAGATTTTGTGGGTTTCTTCTTTTTTTCTTTTCCAAGTCTCCAAAGTTCTATGTTTTGACAACTTTAGTCCCTTTCTTCAAAAATGCTTCAATTTGGCTGCAAAATATATTTAAGCTTATAAGTACCATTATTCTATGCAAATAACCAAATTATTAATAAAAATGTAAATAAATATTGCCTAAAAATATGTATAAATATGGAAATAACCATTATTCTATGCAAATAACCCAAGATAAGGTCTTTACTTTTGCTATAACAGCAACTCGAATGGTCTTAGTCTAATGACCTTTGTATTTATAACACACAAGACACATAACGAACCAACCTCTTGTATTAGAATTAGATCGAATAAATCAAGCTGATGGAATAAAGAAAACAAAAGAGTTTGAACAACACGTGGATGCTTTGGAATAGAAAGAATAGCACCACGTATCTCTATTTCGTGCTTTCGGACATATACATCTTTTAGCTTTTGGCACCTCCTCCTTTTTAGTTGGAGTACTCTTTGATTGTTGAACGAAAACTTGACTCCCTGCCACTTGAATAGTAAGAGTAGGGCGGAAACATTTCTTGTGGCCAGTAACACCACATAACCAGTCACATCTCTGGCTAATGATTGCTCAATCCTTTAATAAAGATCGTTATATTTCTATCGACTACCTCGACCATTTACTTCTTCAGTATTCCTACTGAAGTTTCGTCACTATACAAGACATGGTTCTCAGAACCAATCAACTCCTTTCGCGGATTTATACTAATCGGACTCGATTCTTTATGACATTAAGATTTGAACGATACTTATTTCCTTAGTCATTACCGAAACGAAGGTAACGACACACATGAATAAAATGGAATCATTTACTAGCTTCTTGGTAACCTTGTGACTTTTCCTGATCCAAGTGTGAGTCCTGTGCTTCCAGTAGTATAGGCCTCTACTACTATTCACACCTACTCATACTCGTCCCAAGTATTGTCTCGCAGTTCCCAAGTCACCATTCAAAAGTTTTCACAAAGAAAATTTTCACACTTAAGTGCGTTCAAACAAGTACATACAACAATTTCTCCTAGACTCAACTAGGGTTTTCACGTTTCTATCAAACATATATTGGATTACCTATACTCGCCTTCTAGGATTCTTCTCATGCATAAACTCGATCTAATATATCCTAATACTTTTCCATAGGTCGATAGAAATTTTACTTCCATTTCTTCATATAAATTCTTTCTCGGGTAGTGTCTACTCTGCAAGACATACTACACCCAAAATTTCCTCTAGCAGTGTAAAGACAAATAGTTTCCAACTACTTACATCATCTTCTAATTCATGTAAACCATCATGCATATTTGTTGGTTTCGTTATCATTTCATGACATCGTCATTCCTGTATCTGAGTAAGTCTTCTTCTCATGGTTGTATCTTTTAATTCTACTTCATAGGAATCTATCCTAAGAAGTCTGCATTATAGCTGCATCTCAGCAAGCTCTACTAGCTTCAAGTTAATTCTCTGTTATTTCTAACTACAACATTTCTTCTCATACAATAATATGAGTGTATATCTTCTTCAACTAAATACTCTATCTTACTCTAACAAGTAAGTCACTCAGCCTTTTCACAACCAAATAACCTATTTCACTATCCCAATCTTGTATGTTAAAGTCGGCTTAACACACAATGGAACTTCCATAAGGATGTGATAGCAATCAATCATCACTCGGTATTATTAAATACTAAGTCTGAGCATCTTGTATAGGGTTACTACTCGAACTACATACTTCATCACAAAGTCTTGGCCTAATAAGTCTAAAAACTTCATTAGCCTTTCCTTTGATCTTCATTTAATTCTTCTAAATCTTGTACTATATTAATTTCAATACTGTTAAAGTATTTATCACCACCCTCGGTTCTTCCGACTCTATAAACAATCACTGCTTTAATCTGGACAGCGGTGGAACAACTTTATCGGTTATGCCAAAACATTTATCTTATCCAAATGTATTTCAAACGCACATCTTTATTCCAAAGATGTTATTATATTATCTTACATATTTTAAATGCATAATACCACTCTGTTGGTATTAATACACTATTTACGATTACACTTCATATTTATTATTTCACGATATCCTTCGATCGTTTATCAATAAACTTATCAATATCAATTATCATAAGTATCTTTATTACTTTGAAAAATTTCATGTAAATTCTATTACGAAAATTCTTAGAATTCTGAACATAAAATTTTCTAAACCAAGGTCGGCAACAGACCTTAAACTTTCTCAAATAATAGCAATATAGGTATGAAACCTAAAGCATGCTATATTTACTTATCATTTAGCACATATTAGAATATAAGGCATATCTCCTCTTAATATTCTAGTGCTTACCCCATTAGGTATTCAACCTAAAATATATCAGATACATATTGTATCATCTTCACTTAACAATTCATGTTTAAATCTAGAAATTCTCAAAATTCCTAGTTCATATATACTAATTCTCTAAAAAGAATTTTTTTTTTGAAGTAACTTAATATCTTAGAATACTAGGGTTTATCACTACCCAATACCCCACTTAAGTATTTCCTATGGTTTGTATCCATATATTTACAATGATTCAGTTCATATATTGAACTTCCAATAGTTTAAGTCTAAATACCAATCCATGGAATTTAGTTCACTTAAACCACTGCTCTGATACCATGATTGAAAGAACCCCTTTCTATACTTTCATATTTCTGAAAGACCCAAACTTTCATACTTGACAATATAGTTACTCCAAAACATGCTACATGCATATTCATAAAACAATATTTTTACATTGATAAAGTCATTACAAAAGATTGGATACAAACCGACTATGTTTTGAGATTTTACATGACTACCCAGGATATTGTAAATCTATACAAACCTAAACCAAAATACAAAAATAATATTACAACTATTCTAAGTCTTCCAACTATACTGGGTGCTTATTGCCTGCATTATGTTAAAACATTGGGAGGGGTAAGCGATAACGCTTAGTGAGTTCAATAATAGATACAATATAACGTTATGCCATATATATACCAATATGGCAGAAGCAAATAGGAGCAAGGAACAACAAAGGCATAATGTGATAAGCTTTCCCTAACAATCATTGATTTGATTTAAATATATACCATCATTTAGACATAACAATTTCCATACTTGATAAACATCAATAACGCTTCGGTCCAAATGGCACTGAAGACAAACAATTTCTGATTAACATTAATGTAGATTTCAGGTTTTCACGCCCTGTATAACCATATGCCAATACCATAGAATAGAGTCATTCACTTACTGGGGGACATGCTCTACCTGGCCAGAGGCTACATACCAGTGCCACTGTGAATCTGAGTTCGTAAACTGATCACATAGTCAAAGGTATAACTTTGCTATCATAAATAGCAGAAATAAAAATAACACGGGAAAATACTCAGGAATAACATTCTACCGAAGCCAAAGTGATGCCTATGTCATACACTTCATGGTCAACGGTTCATACCAATACCCAAGTGATGCCTATGTCATACACTTCAAGTCAGAGGTACAGCCTTGCTATAAAAATAGCGGATACAACAACTCGAGATGATAACATGGAAACACACATAACACATATAACACATAACATACAATTGTTTCTACATATTAAACTCACCTTGAATTAACCGGGGGTCAAAATAATAATTTGGGCAGCATTTCGGCTCTAAATATGACTTTCGTCGTTGAAAACCGGGAGTTTTCTTGAAAACCGGACCTTGCAAAGGTAGAGCTTCGAAACCAAAAAGATAAATTTTTCGGGCTTCTCGGGAATCTCGGGGCGCGTTTTAGGCTTTGGAATAAGTACCGGGGCTTCGGGGGATGTCGGGATAGTAAAAGTATTGAAAAATGGTGAAAAAGTGTGAAATTTCCAAAGTTAGCCGAGAGGGTTCGCACCCTCCTATTTATAGGAGGCGAAGGTCTTCGGCCGAAGGGAGGAGGGGCAGCTGGCGGCTCGCGAGAGGACCAGATGGCGCGCATGCGAGGGCTCTAGGTGGCTCGCTTCGGACGCAACAGGCGTCTTCGAATGCGAGGAGTCACCGGGTGACTAAGCAGCTTCGGACGACTCATCGCGACACGCGTCGGATCCGGGCGAGGGTGAGTCACGACGTCGGAAACGAGGCGGACACGGCATCGGACCAATCAGAAGGTGCCAGCGAGGCTGCGGTCCAATCAGAAATTGCCATGTGGATCAACACTATTCATGCGAAAATTAAATGAAAATGTGCCCAATCTTGTAAAATCCATAACTTTCTCATACGGGCTCCGTTTTTGACGTTCTTTATATGCACGCATAGAGAAAATTATGCTCTACAACTTTTGTTTAGACTTCGTCGGAAAATTTTGATTTATTTTTATATTATTATTTTTAACAGACCGGGACTGGTAAATCCGTTAAAAATTCATAACTTCTTCATCCGACGTCCGTTTTCGTCAGACTTTTTACCATTGTACTGCTAATGATGAGACCTTCAATTCTAGTTTAGGTTGTGTCGGCTAAAAATCACTCGATCTAAAATTCGAGTTTTTAGCTGTCTACTGCTACGCTGAAACTTGTAAAAATCATAACTTCCTCATACGAAGTCAGATTTTGGCGTTCTTTTTATCGAACTTCTCGGTTTAACGAATACTACGACTTTCATTTAGATTACTAAGGCTAAAAAGTAGTTTATCAAAAACTCACTTTTTACGTCATTCGGCACCGTGCCGGTTTTATCGCAGATCTTCGATTGGTCATAACTTCTTCGTTATAACTCGGATTTCGACGAGGTTTTCGTCGTTATAACTCGGATTTCGACGAGGTTTTCGCCTACGTGTTTCTAACGAGATTATCTACAACTTTCATTAATAAAATTTTACTTATTTCAAAGTTTATATTTTCGCTAAATTTCACTATTTGGCTTTTAATTGGAATCTCATAAGACTTCCAATAATTTATGAGTGATTCTAAACATAGTTTTACTTCATTTCTAGTAAAACCTATCTGTTAGAACTTAACACTCAATTTCTCATAATATTTCATAATATTATTAACTTTTTAATTTACATAACACGATTTCAAAACGTGTATGTTACACATCCTCCTAAACTATACCTATTATAGTTTACTAATGTTTTACTTGAACTGTTATTGAAAAGACTTGTTTATCTACTAAGTTATGCTTGTACTTTAAAAACGGAGTTTTGTATAACTATAAAGTAACATAACTTTAAAAGAGTTTTTGAAATGTTTTGACAACTTATAAGTGACATAAGTAACATTTTGAAAGATGTTTATAACAAACAGTTACACAATTATCATTGTGTTCAACTTGTATCCCCCCTTAAAACATTTAAAACATCTAAAAGATTCATTACGGGGTATGAACTCACCTGATGTGGGTGATTCAAACGGGTATGCGTGTAAGGATGAGAAGTTCCACGAATGAAGTCCCGAGACACAACAAGTCGTAAATGACATAGAATGACTTATGTTGGCATGAATATAGTGTTTATAAGCAACTATATGAAAGGAAACACCTTCCGGGACTAGGAAACACTTTGACCAAGTGTTGGAATCACATGTGATTCATCAAAGGAGAGTGGAATGACACCAACATGAGTTTACTACCATGGGTTTACGGCCAAAGGGAGTTTACGGTCGTAAAATCATGGTCAAACATGCATAAATGTTGGTTTGAAGGCTAGGGAAGCTTTAGGGACTTTTGCTCTACACTAGTATGAAAAAGACCAACTCATTGAAGGCTTTTGAGGAGTTTACGGCCCAAAGGAGTTTACAGCTGTAAACTCATAATCATTTATGTATTTGAGAGAAGTTTAAGGTCCTACAATCATCAAGGAATGGTTCTGGGTCACTAGCTTTGCATCTAGGAGGGTTTATGGCCAAAATGGCACCCTTAAAGGGGTTTACGGCCTTGGGAGATGGCTTGGCCATAAACTCCTTTTGTCCTTGTGTTTGTGATGTTTTCAAGTCTCTAAGAATGAGTTCTAACTAGATATGAAGTATAGGGAAGAGTACTTACGATCTAGAAGCTTGAAATGGTCGGTTTTGGCCAAGAACACTAGTGTGTGTTCTTGGTGTTCTTGGTGAAACTTGAAGATCTAAGAAAAGAATGATTTCTATGGATGAAATCATGGAAGGATACTAGATTAAGAGATGTATCAACAAATCTAGGAATAATACTTACTTATATGAAGATCTTGGAAGGAAATCTTGATGATACTTGAGAGAGAACTCGAGTTCTTTGGGTTGAAATGCAAGAAATGACTAGAAATGACCAAGTGCCATATATATACACTTGAGTTTACGGCCACATGAGTTTACGGCCGTAAACTCATTGCCTTGTGGCCGTGAACTCTCTTTGATGAGGTTAAGGTTTGATTTATTGGACAGTGTCTCTAGCAGGTACATTCTAACACTCATTTCTTAAGTGTACTAGGCTTAAAACTCCTTAGAATGACCTTTAACCGGGCTAGAACTCATTACCAATGAGTCTGACACTCAGTGGAGTTGATTGACTGGGCTTTAAAAATAAAAATTTTCCGAGTTGTCACATTTTTTCCCTAAAAATTTGGAGACACTAACTGTATGGGGTTCAGTATACTATCTACACCGACCACAAGAATTTGAGGTACTTTATGGAATCGTCAAATCTGAATATGCGGCAACAGAGATGGTTGGATGTGGTAAAGGATTATGATTGCGAGATCTTGTACCACCCTGGGAAGGCTAATGTGGTGCCCAATTCTTTGATCCGTAAGGCGGTGAGTTCTTTTATTGGTGATTTTTTTCTTGAGGATGGTTGTCACTGTTGGATTAATGTCTAAGTCCATAACTATATTTGGTATGTACTTGACCCGACCCGGCATGGTCCATTTGGGTTGCACTTCACCGGCACAATTTATATGGATAGTCTTTTGAGAATAGTATATTTATGATTTATATTAATATATTATAAGTTCTAATATATTAATATGGAATCATATTATTTAATTAGTATTGATCAAGAATTAATTTATAATTAATTAAGTGATCAAAAAGAACTAATTAAATATGGACTCTTATATATATAGAATGGGCCAAGTTCATTTAGGTTGGGCTAAGCTTTCATGGATGGTCCATGGAGCTTTTAACCCATGGATCCTATGTAAATGAAAGGTCATGGGTATTAGGGTTTACATGGATATAACCCTAATCCTCCATAATATATAAAGGGGTCCTTGGCCCACAAAATTGGCACAAGTGTGTGAAAAATAAGAGTGGGCCGATTTTAGTGTGCATACATATTCTCTCAAGTTCTTCCAAGGTGTTTTGGTGATTTGTGATTCCATTTGAGGCTTCCACACTATTGGGGCTAAGCTCTTAAAGCTTGAAGACATCAAGCTACATCAAAAGGTATGGCATCTAACTAGAACTTTGTAGTATAGGTGCTTTATAATATGCTAGTTAGGATGAAACCTTGGAATAGTTAATATTTGCATGTATAATAGAGAAAACATAGATCCAAGGTTTATAGGGTTGCATGTACACCATAGGAGTGTTAGAATGCTCAAAACCCAACAGTGGTATCAGAGCCATGGGTTGTTTTCTGTTATATTGATGCAAATGTTTTATTTTCAAAGTTGAAAAAAAAGGAAAAAAAAAACATGACGTTTGTCAAATTTTAGGATAATTACTTGTTTTTGTGAAAAACTAATTATTTGTAAAATTTGAATAATTTGCTATATGAGTTGAATTAGGTCAAATTTAGTAAAAGATAAAATGATATGATTATTTTATTAGTTTTAAAAGTTTGATATAAAGAGTTTTTTGAAACCTCCATAAGTTATGGATATGATAAGGTTTAAAAAAAATTTATTCAAAATTTTTTATGGAGTTACAAAACTTGGTCTTAATGTTTTAAAGAATTCCATAACTTGTTCTTAAGTTATGGAACATGAAAAGTTTCATCATAAAACAAAACATTAAACTCCATAAGTTATGGAATCCAAAAGTTATTTTTTTTGTGTTTCCTTGATTTATGAGTTAGTTTAGATTAATGAAAAAAAAATTTGTGTTTTAGTTGTTTTCAATCCTAATTAATCTAGAGGTAGTTCATAAAATGTGTTTTTGTAACTTGTCCTCAAGTTACATAAAAGGTCACATTTATGAATCTTAAAACTCATAAATGTGTCATAGGTTACATAAAAAAATGAAGAGTCTTTTTCATTAAATAGTATTATGACTCCATAACTTGTCCTCAAGTTATGGATGTTTAAGAGTCACTTCTTTAAAAGTGTTATTAAAGAATAAGAGGTTACATAAAAAATGAAGAGTCTTCATTTTAATGAACCATTAAACTCATAAGTTATGAAATGAAATTTTTTTAATAGTTTCAAAAACTTGCCCTCAAGTTTTGGAATTTGTAAAGTTTTCCCATGAATACTTTAATTCCAAGTTAAGCCCTTAGAATTTTAAAAGTTAAAATTCAACCCTTATACTTTATAATATTATAAGTTAATAATATATATATATGTATAAGAGCAAGTTGTCTTACCATTAGTAGGCCTCATTCACGAAGCCGGTCTATAAGGGGGGTATAAGGTTACTGCCTATAAAATGGCAGTTTAATGGGTGTCCACTCTCACCCACCGCTTCCTTGACCGGTGGAGGGTCGTTAGCCGAACGGGTAGGACAAGGACTATAATTCTCCCTTCATTAAAAGTATTAATGACAAATACTAAGTAACTAAACATTTATAAATTCCCAATCTTAGTTACTTAAGAAAATGTGAATTTGGTGCTAACCCATGAAATTACACTTTGCACTTTCTTAAGTCAGTTAGTGGAGTGTGTGTGGTTAACCGGCACACTAGCTTGATTTAACAAGGTAGGCAAAGAGTAACTTAATGTTTATCATAGCATCGGTGGAGCGTGTGTGGTTAACCGGCACATCGATTGAGGGGTAAATATTAAGGGTACCAAGTATATTTGCATGGTTACTTCACACCTTGTTTTGTGATCCTCGGCATCCCAGTCACAAAACCTGAAGGGCACACTCGATATTGAAACATGCCATTGAAAAGTTCAATGAATCTCAAAAGAATCTAGGAGTTTCAAAACCAATTAAAACCTAATGATACATTTCGTTTATCTTGGTGGAAATTGGTGAATCGTCATTCACCTACCTTCAAATATTTTATAGCTTGGATTACGGCATCCCTCTTCCAAGTTATAAAATAGTTTGTTGGGTCCTAGCCTTAATATATCATATTGGGTGTTATATTAAGGACTTAAATCAACTTTACGTTAATTTATCACATTGTTGATGTCTGGTTTAGACAACAATGATCTTCCCAAACCAAGCTTTCCTAATGAATATGACTTCCCGAGTTTGGCTCATGGAAGTCATACTTCTTTTCCTCCACCTCCTCCAATTATTCTCCCTAACCCACAAGTTCAAGGTCACTCAAGCCCTAATGGCAAGCAAGGTCTATGTGTGATCACATCTTAGAGATGAAGTCACATATTGACAAGCCGGGAGAGTTGGGTGTCAAAGTCTTGAGAAAGTTGGATGTTCAATCACTTTCTAAGTCACATAGTGAGTTCCTTTGGGACTACTATGAAACAGACTATGACATGAACCTTAATGATCATATCTATTTGCTTGGTGCTGCTGAATCAGCAATGATTTGGAACGACAGTAAAGCAAATTTGATTAGAAGATCAACTTCCCAAAAACTTTATGGACAGTGACAATGGTGACACTGGAAATCCAGAAAAAGCATTCTCTTCCCAATGGAAAGGGATTGGCCATAGTCAACCCGGTTGACCAAATGGTAAAGAGAAAGGCTAAGTCTGAGATAGTACCATTACCAAAGGGTCCATTTGTTAAAATTGCCAAAGGAAGGGGCACTGTTTGCGAAGCTGCCAAATTTACCTAAGGATGTTAAAGTCAATAAGTTTGACTCTACTTCAGGTAAAGTCCATTGTCTAACTCTGTTAAGCTCCTATTTGGAGATTCTTATTACATAATGTGACTGAGTCACATGGTGATGTTATAAGAATCAAAGAAAAGAGAGAAAGCTTAAAGGAAGTATATGCTGCTTCTGATCACGAAGATGGACTTCGATCGCATCAGAATTTTGAAGCTGTTACTTAGGAGTTATGACACATTGCTTAGGAATATATAACAACAAGGTTTTCATATGGATTGTAAGGATAAGTTTTTCCGCAAAGTTTTTAAAATAAAAGGAAATTTTTGATTTTATTTATTTGAAGTATCCTTACAATGGCATTTGTGGAAAATTGTTGCTTATATGATTCCACTGACAGCAATATTGGAAAATGGATTTGATTCTTTCATTTGTGGTAGTGTCTAAATTTACCAAATCAAGAAAGTTCCTCATCGCCCAAGTTTCAATTGGACCGAAACTTGGAATCATGCAAGTTGAATAGTATGATGAATGAGAACTTTCAAGCATTGGAAAATCAAGACTAATTACTTGTTCACATGGATGTGTGAGTCAAGTGAAGGACTAAAGGGATCGAGTACACATTCTTGTGCACTGGTCATGTCCACCACAAAGCTCGTTAAGACTATTTGATTTACTAAAGTTTAGTAAATATGGTTATACTTACAAGTTTAAGTATAATTCTGAAACATTGGAAAAGTCTCAATGTATGGCAGAACGAATGGGAAGAATCAAATTAGGCAGAAAGATAAAAGTTTCTCAAATCTGAAAAGACGGGAGAGTACTTTAGTATCATGTTTGTGATTATCTTAATGATTTAGAAATCATATCACAAATAGTCCTCTAAAGGTCATCTTAGTGCATTCTTATGACTAAGAAGAGGAGTCATGAATTGTTGAAATGGTTAGATCAGGAAGATGAGTCATACTTCGTTCCAAAACAATTCTTAGAGTCATACTCCAAGATTGTAACTTGAGTGACATATCTTAAAGAAAGGTTTAAAACACTTGTCAAATGTAAGAGTAAAAGTGTCCTACTCTTGTACATTTGAAATTGGTAAGTTGTGATGTTTTGGATAAAACGAAGACCAACTAAGGCCAATTGTGTGAAGTGTTTGTCTTGATAAAGAATCCGCACTATCTCTTGAATATTTGGCAAGATAGTCTTATATGTCAAGAGGATAGTGGGAGTCTTAAAGATCCTAAAAAGAATTTCAAGAACTAATCAAGAATAAAACCTGAGGTTCTTCACTAGCACACGACTTGAGGTTTATAACCTATCGTGTTGACATATTTTATGCCCATTCCAGTTAATGTTGGCTTTGCATAGGAGTTCTGAAAGTTCTCAATTGGTTGCATAACAACTTGGGAGAAATGGCAGACCCTGTACTTCCAGGTGGCAAGAAGTTAAGATTGCATAAGTTCAGTCCATATGAGTTTGGATTTGTCATTATCCTTGTCTTATGACTATGGTTTTGACGATTCACATGGATAAGAACACATACATCATAAAATCTAAGGGTCATAAGGTTTCTCTCCGATTCATGAAAATGATGGTGAGGAAACACTTCCACCAAGTAGATTTGAAGCAGATGGCAAAAGGTCTAAACAATTGAGACTATGATTATGGCATCCCTTTTCATAGTTCTGAAATTGTTTAGACACACATGCATGCTATCTAAGGAAAGGTGTATGATTTTGATAAAGTTTTATCAAAGCATCTCGTATCAGAAATCTGAACTTTGGTAAGAAAGTCAATAAAGTATTGATTTCTAGAAGTCCAGCTGATTTCTGAGTACGTGTCAAAGCTAGTGGGAGCATAAGTGTTATGCTAATAATCATCATGTTAGTGGGAGCATGATAATTATTGTTAGTGTTGCAAGTTAGCAATGTTAATTATAGAAAACAAAAGTTTCAATTCGTGAGGCTGCAGGGATTGAAAAAGTTGTTTTGCTATAATTAAGGGAGAGGATATACTTCATTTCAGTTCTAAAGGCTTAGATTGAGACCTTAATCATCTTTAGTCAAGAATATATATATGAATTTCATGTTGGATTGGTTCAACTTAAGGAAATTCTATATATTGCGTTCTCAAAATTCGATTATGATTACGAGATCCCTCTTCATAGTCAAATTTTGAAAACATGGCTAATAAAAATATTGTAGCAAAAGACTGGTCTAGAATCATGTTTTTTATGTGAGACATCATGAATCGTGTACCATTTGCTTTGGGTATAGGATCGATTGCATGTGCTATAATATTTGTCATTTCTAAATTTTTCCAAATGCCCAGAGGCATTAAGAAGGGAAAAGGTCTAGAATTGGATATGACTAAAATGATTAAGCAATTGTCGAGGACAATCTGAGGTTTACCAAAGATTGATTGCTTAGGGATAGTTGTAAGTATAGTGCTAATTTTGGAAGGACCATATTGACATATTCTGAAAAGAGGCATCTCTTATTCAGAAGTGATAGTCAAAATGAGAATATGGAGTTGTCTCCATAGGTGGAAGTTATCTGTGTAAGATTAGAAAACTTAATGCAAGAAGCATGTCCAAAGCAATGTACTTTGAATATGAGACTTAGTTTCCATGGAGTTGATCTCCATTGGAATACCTTATAATGACTGTTGACAAGTCTTTGTGACTTTGTACATATTCATTACAGGAGGGTCAGTGCATATAAGTTTAAAATCTAAACAGATTTCGATAAATGATAGGAATTTGAAATTCTCACATTTTTCGATAAGGATTTGGGAGTGTGAAATTAGAATCATTGAAATTATGTTCAATTGGTTTATTTCACAAAGTAAGGATCATAGACAAACATAGAGTGCATACTTGGTGTATGGCAAAGCTATTATTTAAGAAAAACATAATGTACATGGTTGGAGCATGGGACAACTAGTGTTTTAAATTCATGTATAAAGTTGATAAAACCGAAACAATGAATAATGAGTAATCAGTATGGTGATAAATAAAAGTGTTTATTTATATTCATAGGGTTTGATACCATATTTGATTCATTTATTCTTGTGTTTCACTTTGCATGTTTTGACTTCCATAATAACTAAGTCGCTCTTCCTGAATGATTAAGTTATTCAAACCATCCACAGTCGGTCATATGTTGGAAGTAGATATGAATCAAGACTGTCATGGGTTGGTTTGTAAAGGTCCAAGTTGGTGGACAAAGTGGTGCTACAACACTCATGAGTACTCATAAGTTCTGAGTATTGGATTCAACCCGCGCTTATTTGAATCACTTCATGGATTTTATCACGAGTGATCATGAGACGATAATATCTTATATTCTTAAAACCTAGAGATATGAGTTGTTACTATGAGTTGGTTATACATTGATTGCACGAAAACGCATTGGTAACTCAATGTTATAAAACGTGCCTTTGTGTATGATTCAACAAGTAGTAGAACAAGCCATATGAGTCGAAGTTTATCCATTCCTTTTACCTTCGGGATAAAAGCGATATATGTGGGCCCCTCGATGATTTAGCGATGACACATGTGAGTGCTTGGCCAAGCCAGGACTGATTTGATTTGTTCAATCAGTCAGTCATCATAAATCAAAAATCGGGAAACAACAAATGGACAGAGAGAATGATTATAATCCACGTCTCAGTCCATATGATATCTAGAATGGAGGAATATATGATCCCTTATCTAATGGACAAGTCAATGACAAGGTCAGAGTTCGACAACGGCTTTAAGAGCTACGATTGCCAGTTAGGTTTTGAAGTCATACTCAATAATAGTTTTACACTTATCCAAGTGGGAGACTGTTGGATTAATGTCTAAGTCCATAACTATATTTGGTATGTACTTGACCCGACCCGGCATGGTCCATTTGGGTTGCACTTCACCGGCACAATTTATATGGATAGTCTTTTGAGAATAGTATATTTATGATTTATATTAATATATTATAAGTTCTAATATATTAATATGGAATCATATTATTTAATTAGTATTGATCAAGAATTAATTTAGAATTAATTAAGTGATCAAAAAGAACTAATTAAATATGGACTCTTATATATATGGAATGGGCCAAGTTCATTTAGGTTGGGCTAAGCTTTCATGGATGGTCCATGGAGCTTTTAATCCATAGATCCTATGTAAATGAAAGGTCATGGGTATTAGGGTTTACATGGATGTAACCCTAATCCTCCATAATATATAAAGGAGTCTTTGGCTCACAAAACTGGCACAAGTGTGTGAAAAATAAGAGTGGGCCGATTTTAGTGTGCATACATATTCTCTCAAGTTCTTCCAAGGTGTTTTGGTGATTTGTGATTCCATTTGAGGCTTCCACACAATTGGGGCTAAGCTCTTAAAGCTTGAAGACATCAAGCTACATCAAAAGGTATGTCATCTAACTAGAACTTTGTAGTATAGGTGCTTCATAATATGCTAGTTAGGATGAAACCTTGGAATAGTTAATATTTGCATGTATAATAGAGAAAACATAGATCCAAGGTTTATAGGGTTGCATGTACACTATAGGAGTGTTAGAATGCTCAAAACCCAACAGTCACATCGCCTTTGTTGGATTTAATCAAGAAGGCTCAGGTGGAGGGATTAAAAAAGGAGAATTAGAAGGCCGAGCGGATCAAGGGGCAGATTCTATTATTTTTCAGAGACGTTCGAGGGTTGTTGACTCATTGTGGCAGAGTTTGGGTTCGGGCATCAGGTAGGGTGAGACAGGAAGTTCTAGAGGAGGCTCATAAGTCAAAGTTTTCTATCTATCTGGGGGCCACGAAGATGTACAGGGATCTGAGGTCGAGCTATTGGTGGCCATGTATGAAGAGGTAGATAGCTTGGTTTGTTGAGAGGTGCTTGACTTGCACGAAAGTCAAGGTCAAGCATCAGAGATCCCACGGAAAGATGCAGCCTTTACCCACTCCCATGTGGAAGTGGGAAGAGATTACCAAGTATTTCATCAAAAATTGCCAAGGACAGCACGTGGTGTTGGTTCTATCTGAGTCATTATTGATAGATTGACGAAGAGTGCGAATTTTATACCGATTTATGAGAGCATATCCACAGGGAAATTAGGTGAGATCTACGTTCGGGAGGTGGTGGTTTGGCACGGGCTGCCAGTTTAGGTAGTTTCGGACCTAGATGTTCGTTTCACCTCCAGGTTTTGGAGGAAGTTTCATGAGGAGTTGCGTACTCAGCTACATTTTAGTACAACATACCATCCCTGGACTGATGGCTAAAGCGAGTGGACGATTCAGACGCTCGAAGATATGCTCTGAGCTTGTGTGCTAGATTTTGGAGGGAATTGGGATACTTACCTTCCACTGGCAGATTTTTCCTACAACAACAGTTATCAAGCCAATATTAATCAACCGCCATTCGAGATGTTGTATGGAAGAAGGTGCAGGACCCTGATTTGTTGGGGGGAGTCTGGGCATCGGTTCATGGGGAGTACAGAGGTTGTACTCAAGAATACTAAGTTGATTCAACAGGTGTGCGACAGGTTGTGAATCGCATAAAGCCGGCAAAAGAGTTATGTAGATTGGCGACGTTTAGACCTCGAGTTTTAGGTAGGAGACTTGGTGCTTTTGAAAGTGTTACCTTGGAAAGGTGTCATCCAATTTCTGAAGCGGGGCAAGCTGGGCCCCAGATTCATTAGACCTTTCAGGATTTCGGCTCGGGTGGGAAAGGTTGCATAACGGCTGTATTTTCCTGATGAGCTCAGCCAGATCCATAACACCTTCCATGTGTCTCAGCTTCGGAAATGTGTAACCGATGAGTCCGCAGTTGTCCCCCCGGAAAACATTCAGGTTGATGATCGTCTGAATTATGTGGAGAGGCCGATGGAGAACTTAAATCGGAAGACGAAGACTCTGCGTAACAAAGAAATGTCACTGGTCAAAGTCCAGTGGCAACATCGGAAGGGTTCCGAATGGACATGATAGCATGAGGCGGAGATGCGAGAGCACTACCCAGATTTATTCGCGGCAGCAGACTTCGAGGACGAAGTCTAGTTCAAGTGGGGGAGAGTTGTAACATTTAATTTACAGGAATTCATTTTGACCCTTGAGTTAAGATTATTTACAAGATTGGTCCTCAATGGCGATTTCGTAATAGAGGGTGCAGTATGAGTATGATTCGCGTACACCTTGGTATGTTGAGCGTACTTGGCTACGTGCACGTACGCGGGGCGTACATATTGGTACGCAGGGTGTATATATCGTGGACTTAACCCTAAAATTTAGGGTTTGTGCACTATATAAGCATCATTATAGTCTCAAAACCCTTCCCCTTATCATCCTCCATCCCAAATTCGACCCTCCTTTCAAACCCTAATCTATTTTGAGCATTTTGAGCTTTTGGAGTGATTTCTAGGCTTTCTTGGTTGTGAAGGAAGATCATCAAGGAAGTGGCTTTGCTCTCAAGACTTTGGATCCAACATTTTCTCTTCATTGTGCATCTTGTGGAGGTAAAAAGCTTCAATCTTGATGTATGTTTCTTATGGATCTAGTTTTAGCCCTTTGGTGTCACCTTTTTGTCCCAAATTTGGTCTTTGTGAGTAGGAGATACTCCAAGACGTTTTGAGTTGTCCTTTCAGAGGTCTTAGGGGGTGCTAAGTCATACAAATGTGTTTTTGGACATTAGTTTCTCTCCATGCATGAGCTAGATTGTCTTAGTGGGTAAAAAAGCTAGGGTTTTGGAGCTAAGGTCTTAATAGCCATGTTAAACCATAAAGTTGGAAACTTTATCGTTAAGGACATCTTTTTATGCCTAGATATAGATTTTGGATGTAAATGCTTAAGGATTAAGCACTTAATGGGTAAGGTGGTGAGAAGTCGCGTACGCTGGGCATACCAAGCGGTACGCTGCACGTACGTGGTCAGCTCCCCGATCCTTGGTCAACCATGCAGTACGCCCCGCGTATGTAAGGAGTATGTCATTGTACTTACTGAGTCAACTCGGTTGACTCAATTGACTTTGACCTGGATTTTTCTAAGGTTTAAGCTAGGGGTGTTTTAGGTATTTTGACATATATGCTGAGATTGTGTCATTGAATTTATTAAGGTGACTGGTAGAGTTAATCTCGGAGCGGAGTGCTATTCAGTTTGCTTATCTGTCTGTGACGTGAGTTTTTCTCACTATATTCATGGGTCGAAGGCACCAATGCCGGTCCATTATTTGTTATGTGGAATGCTAGTTGTCTCTGTGATGCTTGCATTAAAGACCAGGATCTGGCCTCTGGAAATTGCATGAAAGACCAGGATTTGGCCCCTGACAATTGTATGAAAGACCAGGATCTGGCCCTTGACACTTGTATGTAAGACCGAGATTTGGCCCTCGGCATTTCAAGGGAAGACCATGGGGGTAGCCCATGACACTTGTATGTAAAACCGACATTTGGCCCTCGACATTGCAAGGAAATACCATGAGGGTAGCCCATGACACTTATGTGTTTTGGGTATATGGTATTTTGAGGAATTCACTAAGCTTTGTGCGTACAATTTATGTTTATGGTTTCAGGTACTTTCGGTTCAAAAGGGAAGGGCTCGGCGTGATGGCACAACATTCTCCCCTCATGATTTTCGCATTTGAAATAATTGTACTCTGATGTTTTGAATATTATGACTTGATGTTTGTTTTGAACAATTAATGAATGATTTGATAAACTTTTAAAAGAATAATTTTATGACCGTTTTCGTGACGTTACACTTGGATCTGATCTTGTTGGAAGATTGAGGATTTTTACCTCTATCTGTTGTTCTTCCTCAAGAATTTAAACATTTGGCTTTCGCATCACTTGAACCATCACCGAGAATATGCTTCATCTTCTCTTTTGAATCCAAAGATGTAAAAACTTCATCTAAGATAAGAGTGTCAATGACTGTAGATGATAATAAGAGTGTCAATGACTATAGATGATAATATCACGAAAATGGTTGTAGGATTCGGGCAACGACGACATCAAGAATAAAGCTAAATTTTCATCTTCATACTGAACATCCATATTCTCTAAATTATTTACTAACTCTTTAAATATGGATAAATGTTCAGATAAAGAACCTCCTTCAATCATTTTAAGATTGAACAACCGCTGCTTTAAATGCAGCTTGTTTGGTAGGCTCTTCGTCATCAACAATTGCGTCAACTTTAACCGTAAAGCAACCGTTGAAGTTCTTTCAAAACATCTTGCAAAACATCATTTTACAATTGCAAATGAATATGAGATTGAGCTTTTAAATATTTTGTCTCTTTTTCTTCTTCCATCCACGAAGCAGGCATCTTCTCGGAACCCAGAAGCACCTTGTGTAAATCCATCTGAGTAAGAACATCTTTCATCTTAACTTGCCACATGGGAAATCTGGTGTTTCGATCCAACAATGGAATATCGTACTTAATCACTTGAAAAAATGATCCCAATAAACTAATATTAAAATCCGGAAGCTCTGATACCAGTTGTAGTAAACAAAGAGGGTAAGATGCACTAAAATGAAAAAGCCCTAATGCATCAAACAACCTAGAAATCCGAATCACGAGAACAATATTAGTTCAAGAGGAATAGAACTAAAATATCAAACGATAATCAATCACATGCAATGAAAAATAACAAGCAAAAAGTAAATCAAAGAGGCACAGAGATTTACGTGGAAAACCCAAATCGGGAAAAAATGATGGTCAGAGGAAGCCGAGAACCAATCCACTAAAACATTACAGTGTTTGCATAGTTTGATCAAAGAGATTAGAATAAGCTATAATGATTTAGTGAGGAAAGGATTGAAAACCTAGAAAATGTCCATACTAAAAAGTAGAAGAAGTTTTCAAAATTCTCTCTTTCTAAATTTTCCTGCGTTCAATGAGATTAAAAGGGTAAAAGTTTTTACAATTTGGCTAGTTTGGTCCTTCAATAATGGAGCATTTGCATTTTAGGAACAAGTCTTTTTTAGACGTGAAACACCCGTTTTAAACCTGATTCCCTTTTGACTTGATACACCCATTTTAGATATGGATTGCTGGAAAGACAAAATAGCCCTTGAACTATGCAGAACTTATCAATTTTGGAAGGCATATTTCCACAATTATCCTCAAAACATAAGTGAGAATGATAGAATAAACACTTGACCAACAACCCTTTTATAAATAATATATACTAAAAACCAAGTACAAAATGAACTAAGATCAAAATAGTTTTGTAATAATATTTTCCTATACCCTTCGTGAGAACAGAACTCTAGAAGTTGATCTAAGTTTGATAACATAATGTCATTAATATAATCAGCAGTAATGAAAGAACACACTAGCGGAGTTGTACAAAAGAATCATGCATGTACGTGTATAGGTTATTGTACAAGTTTAGTAAGTAACAAATTGCGTTGCATAATCTGTCATTTAATAAGTAATAACTATATATAAAATGGTTATTACAATGTAAGAATACCACTAGTCCTTTATATAAAAAGAGGTTCGAGGGGATTCATTATTAGGGGATATTAATTAAGTATTCACCAAAGCCTGGAGATTAATTGGTCGTGCGCATTTAGTGTCACCATCCCAGAATGCTTTAGCTAATAGTTCATAAGTATGCTCTGTAGGATGAAAATAATCCCAAAATAAGAAGTCACTAGGATTCTCACACATCCTGGTACCGTTTAACCCACATTGCACCTTTCCATTTTTGGGTCCAGCCCCACAACATGCCTCATTTACATTGGCAAAACCTATTCCAGAATAATGTTATATATAATAAATACTAGTTTATAACCCGTGAGAACTACGGTTATAAAATTAATTAATTTTCATATTAAAAAATCAAAATTATTAATTAATTATTTTAAATAAATTATTATTTAAGAGATATTTTTTAGTTATATAAAATTATAATCATTGATTTGAATAAATACGTGAAGTTATATCACCGTATAATCTGTATTAATTTTATTTTATTTTTTAATCTAATGTTATTAATTTAATATAATTAGAATGAAAAAGTTTAAAATTTGAAATTTAAAATGGAGAATCAATTATTAATATAATGAAATTAGAGTGAAAAATTTGAAATTTGAAATTTGCAATTGATAATTAATAGATTGACAAGTGGGATGATATGTGACATATAATATTCTTAAAATTTTGAAATTTGAAATATTAACTAAAAAAACTATACGGGTTTACTAAAAATAAAAATTAACTATGTGTGATACTCGTATACTACACGGGTTTATTAAAAATAAAAATTTAATATCAATATTTAAACATTAAATATTTTATAAAATAACACTTTTACATAACCTAATGTAATCTTTTGGAACATTTATAAAAGAAATCAAATATTCTTTAGAGCATTTATGAGACTTTATTATCAAATTAACATAATGATTCTCTTTCCTTATAAAACTTGTTAGAATTTTGTGGAATTTTATTTTAAAAAATGTAAATTCCCAAAAAATAAAAGTGGAAAATAATAATTCTAAAACTCTTACAAAATTACATGTGACAAAACTCTTGAGAATTTGACAAGTGACAAAAAAACCTTCATTTATTAGAGAGAATGGGGAGTTCTAATAGGATGACATTTGTCAATAGAATAATAAACTTATTCATTTATTAGATTAGAGAGATGATTAGACCATTAATTTTAAAATGAACAAGTATACATAATAAGAGAGAATATGTTAAATAAAAATTAGTACCATGTCTTTTCGGGTCAGCACGAAAAGTTTGGGTAAGATCATATACTGCTCCATAAAGACTTTTTACACCAGGATACTTTTTTGGTATATCGTTTACCAGTTTTTGGAGTTCAGTATTATAATGTGTCACCATGTTGTTTATCCTATCATTGCATGCAGTTTGAGGTGCAATCGGCAAATGGGGCAAGAGGACTGTAGCAGGAATACATCCCATCGGGCCTACTCCGAAAATGGCTATCCTACGTGCTCCAAGACTGGTGAGTTTGTCAATGACATTCACAACTACTTTCACTAGTTTCTCTACATGGGCTGATGGAAACAACCTTGGAAAGAGAGATATGTGAAAGTCAAAAATGTCATTGGAACCCGACTCCAATAAGAACAAGGAGTTTTTAATTTGGTCTTTACGTATATGGTTGTTGTCAATAAGGGCTTGGAATTGTTGTAACTGGACTTGGATTGGTGAAATCCCCTGCCCATATATCAAACATCGCAAAGAAAAATTATGGTATAACAAAATTGTTAATGTAATTTACACTTTGATTTTCATGAACGACAATTGAAGTCATTAGAGTTTCTATTGGTAAATTAAGTTCATGTTTCAAAAAACTAAAATGTTTTATTTGTCATTTTTTAATAATGTAACATAGCACACATCAAATAGAGAGCTAACTTACATAGAGCATGACGACATCGAATTACTGCATGATTCTAATTTACCTTTTTCACGTGACAACCATATATTGGAACTTAGTATATGCTATCTTAGCCAAAGTAATAAAAGTTGCTATTAGTAGCGAGTTGAGTATATCATGAATGCACACTAAGAAGGTTATTGTCAATTAAAACAAGTGTAGATGAATCCGTTTACCATTTTACAAATATTAGAGGTACTTTTTTTTTTTTAAATTTTTAGTAGCATTAAATTTAAGATAATTTCATAATTGGTCAATGTGGTTTACAAAATATCTCACTTTAATGAATTTTATGAAAAATATCACGGCACTGGTCCTGTGGTTTGCAAAATGTCACGCCACTAGTCCCGTGGTTTGAAAAATGTCATTTTAGTTATTTATAGTGTTTCTAATATTTTTATTTATTTTGATTCAAGTAAATAAAAAAAACTTCAATTTAGAATATTATAACAACTTTTATTACTTTCTTAGAAGTATTTTTTTATTTTTTATTTTGGTCTATTATCAAACCGAAAAAATATTATCTTGTATTTAAACTATTGACATCTCATATAGAAATAAGACTTCATTTGCAAGTTACATTTCAAAAATATTAGCTAGTTTTCCTATTATAATAATTATAAATCACAAATATAACACATCAAAACATTTATTCTCAATAGACAAACCATTTGATTTTTTTAAGTTTAATTTGTAGTAACATATATAAAATTCCCACTAAAAAAGGAAAAAATATAAAGAAAAAAAGTTGACCTAAATTACAAATATAAATATAACTTAATTATTTATTTGAATCAAAATTTTAAAAAAAATTCCAAAAACCATAAATTAAAAAAAGCTCAAACACCAAAATTGTAATATACTCTAATATATTCATACATTTTACACCTTTTGAATTATGTAAAAAAATTTATCAAATTATTGAAAAATAAAATGAAACAACGAAAAAAATTAATAATACGAAAAAAATTAAAAATAATACGAAAAAATTTAAAAAATAATACGGAATATTTTAAAAGAAATACTAAAAATACAAAAAAAATACTAAAAATGTATAATGTATTAATATATTATAGTATATTACAGTTTTGATGTTTGAGTTTTCGTTTTTTTTTTCTATTTTTCATTACTTAGATAAAAATAAATAATAAATATAGAAGAAATAATAAATAACTAAAATTATAAAAAAAATATAAATAATGATAATGATAAATGTAAACATAAATTTGCTAATGATTTTAACTATGGAACATCTAAGTAAAAAAAAAACTATAAACCATAACGACATAAAATTGAAAAAACATCAACGTTTCAATTCACAAATAAAAAAAATTAAAGAAAAAATGGTTTCGACATGGTTTATCGAATTTAAGTTTATTTCCTTGAATCAAAATAAATAAAAACATTAACAAAAACCATAAATAACTAAAATTATAAAATAAAAATAGGAAAAAAAATGTCAAAAAGACAAAAAAAATTATCAAATTGTTAAAGTTATATATATATATATATATATATATATATATATATATATATATATATATATATATATATATATATATATATATATATAGGCTCCGGTTCCGTTGAAGACTCTTTTTACGGTGAGAACTCGTGATGACACCTTAAAAAATTTGAAAAAAAATATTAAAAAATTACAAATCATAAAATCGAGCATAGTAATATATCGGAGAGAAAAAAAATTAGAAAAAAGTTTTGAATCATTAAAGTTGAATCATGGATCATAAAAATGATCCATGCTTCAATTTTAATGACCCAAAAAAAATTTTCCAATTTTTTTCTCTCCGATATAGTATTATGTTCGATTTTATGATTTGTATTTTTTTTATATATTTTTTAATTTTTTTAAGGTGTCCTCACGATTCTTTACCGAAAAAAGAGTTATTACCCGATCCTGTTATATATATATATATATATATATATATATATATATATATATATATATATATATATATATATATATATATAGGGATGTAAAATTTCAAATTGACAAATTACATGGTCCTTAAGGTTTGTAGTATATTTCAAATTTGGTATAAGGGTAAAATAGTATTTTTCATAAAATTTTAACAACTAAAAAGTTATATTTAACTGCAAAAGGACCATTCATGAAATTTTGCAAACCATAGGGACCAACGTGACGTTTTCCATGAAAGTCCTCGTAATGAGATATTTTGCAAACCATAATGAACAAATTATAAAATTTTGTCTAAATTTAATTATACATAAAAGTGTACTTATTGGTTATAAAAATGAAAATATAAAATATGATTTTGTTATCCTTTTTTTAAAATCATACATGAAATAAAACTGAATGCGTAAAAGAAGTTGTAAAAAAGTAAATTTCTAATCCATTGTAAAATTAGTTCATAACAAAAATAAAATATATTTTTTTTTCAAAAAATAACATTTGCGATAATAATTTTTTTTTATTTAGATAAAAATATGTACATATAATTTTAGTTATCATCATACAACGAATGAGAAGGAAAACGGGCAACAAGTTGCGCCACTAAACCACTAAACCCTTTTATATGGTAAAACCAATATAGTTTTCTAAAAAAAATGTGTTTTAAGATTATAGAAAAGAAGTTGTAAAAAAATGGGTTTCAAAATAAATTTATTCTTCAAGCTTTGGACTAAAAGTGTAAAAAATAAAAATTGGACGTGACGGAATCAGGTAGGATTTGGGTTGGCCTCAATTCAGGTTTTGTGACATGCAAAGTTGCAAACTAAGAAAATGAAGAGATCGATTCGAACCATTTACCTTATATAGATTTTAAAGACATATCTTATTATAAGCTGAACTTACTTTTGTTTAGAAAAATCATAACATATAGAAAATTTTAAGTTTTTAAAATATTCTCCTAAAATATTTATAAGTTATCGTTCACATGTCATAAATTATTATGTATATATAATATGTAAAATGATTTATATTGAGTTACTTTTTATTTTATGGAACATGTATTATTTCAAGTTTAAAAAAAAAAATCAAGGCCGTATGAGATATGGAATTAGGTCTATAATAAAATAAAGACCGCATTATCGAATAGCAAACCGTTTATGATATATTGATCTAAAAAAATTTAAAAGATAAGTTACTTTGGCCTGTAATTGGCCCTTAAATAAAGGGAAATCTCTAGAAAAGTCTTCAAATTTTATTCTAATTTACGAAAAAGTTCCCAACTAAATTTTGGTTACGAAAAAACATGAATTACCGGTAAAAATCGCGATTTAACCACTTCTTTTCCAGTTTACCGGTTTTATTACTTACCTGTTTCACTAAAGTCTCATTATTTTACCCTAATTTGCAAATAAATCCCAAAATAAAATTTACTAATGATTTGATCATTTTCTTCATGTAACATACATTCTGTATGCAAAATACATATTTATAAAAATATTATTTTATTTTAAATATATGTTTATAAAAACGTTGTTACTTGAAGATGCATGAAATATACTTATGTAAAATACGTATTTAAAAACTTTTATAAAATATGTATTTCTTATGTACATAAAAAATATTTTGTGTGTATATAAATACATAAATATATATAAATCTATGTTTATAAAAATGTATACAAAAACATTATATATATATATATATATATATATATATATATATATATATATATATATATATATATATATATATATAATAAATACAATTATATATAAACACGTTTTTATAAAGAAAATGTAAATAAACATGTATTCTATAAAAACATATACAAAAACATTTTTATAATAAAAATGTATACAAACACATATTTCATAGTAAAAGTATTTATATACATTTATGTATAAAAACTAGTTGTATACAGATGTATTTGTGTAAAAACGTGTTTGTATACATAAATATGAACAAATATGTATACTATGAAATAACTTTTTAGACTATCTCCATTGGTTAGTGTTTATATTCATAAATATGAACAAATATGTATACTATGAAATAGGTTTTTAGACTATCTCCATTGGTTAGCAGCTCACCATGGCTCACCCTAAAACATTAAAAAATAAATTAAAAAGAAAAGAAATGGTGTGAGCGGATTACCCCCACAACCCTGCTCACAATATTTCACCGTCGTTCTCTCTCCTTTTTATATATTTCATTTATTTGTAAAAAAAAAAATAGACATGGTATTAATTTTAAAACTAAATAAAATATATTAAACTACATAAAAGAAAATACTCTATAAAATGAGACCAATGTTGATATATTTTTTGATAATGTTTTTAAAAATAAAATAGTGAATTAGGGTGGGTTGCTAATGTGAATAAAAATTCATGGTTAGTTAGGTTGTGTATATGGAAGATAGAGAAATTAGTTTTTAATAGATATTTAGGTTGGGTTAAGTTGCCAATGAGGTTAGTAATATATATATATATATATATATATATATATATATATATATATATATATATATATATATATATATATAATCAAAACTTGTTTGTATATAAATGGATTTATTATAAAATAGGTTTATATATATATATATATATATATATATATATATATTATAAAAAATAGAATTCTATATATTTATGTATTTATACGCATACATAATATTTTTTTATGTACTTAATAAATATCTATTTTGTAAAAGTTTTTTTAATGTACATATGAATATAATAATGCACTTTAGATAAGTGTATTTTATGCATTTTCACATACCTATTTTTTAAAAATAGGTATTTAATATAAATAATAATATATAAATAGATATTTTGCATAGAAAATTATTTTGAGTTGAAGTTTTTGTTTAGGTATTTTGCATACAAAAATGTTTTTAAAAAACTATATAGAAAAAGGAAGTTTTTTAATAAGAAAAATTTGTATTTTTTGTATGAATATGGTTTTATACAACAAACAAAAACATACAAAATTTTATGTTTTTCCAAATAAACCCTAGATACATATATTTTTTTATTCAGCCCTTTTCGGTAGGTTTGACAATTTCTTTTCGATTAAAAAAACCTAACATTTTGTTTTTTTAAACAAAACTAAGGATTTATTTTTGAAAAAGTTTGTCAAATATTAGAGTTTTTTTAGAATGAAAAAATTAGGATTTTTCTAACTACAAAAAGAAACATTAAAATATCGAAAGATGATCAACATGATAGATTGACCTAATCAAAAAGTTGAAAATGATAGTTTTTTTGAAAATAAAAAATAGAGAAGGCAATGTGTTAATTTGAGTTTGATTTAAGTTCAACCTATTTGTTAATTAACTAACCTAATTATTTAAATGGGTTCATCTTTTCGATCCAATCAAACATTTGAGATAAATGAATTTTCACTGTGTTAACATGTTTATGTATTTCTCAACCCAACTTATTAAATAAATGAGTTAAACTTGTATTAACCTTTTTACAATTAAAAAAAAGTAAATAAATTAACTAAAGATTACATCATTTAAATTAAATCTAATAAAATTTCAAAGCATGTTGAAATAACATTAAAATTATTTAATTTCAATGTTATTTTGGAGAGTGACTAGTATTGTCGACGCTAAGAAAAAAGATAGAAATTAGGATTAAATTTTTTTAGAACATAAATAATGATACAACATTGTAATTTATAAATTAATACTTATACTATTATATTATAATACTTAAATAATTTTAAATTAAATAAATAATAAAGTTAAATGGATTGGTGAGTTGAAAATATGTTAGTAATTTTTATCCAACGCAACCTATTTAAGTAAATGAGTTAGACGGATTGACCAATTTACCTTAAGTGAGTTGAAAATCTCAACCCAACTTACTAATTTGGGTTGGATTGATGGTTTGAGTCGATTTTTGCAGGCTATAATAAAAAAACAATATATATTTAATTAGAAAAACCTAAATTGTTAGTATGTTTATAACATTGAACGTGTTTTAACTAGGGATGTAAATGGGTCAATCTACTTGAGCTCGGATCGTTAAAAGCTCGAAACGAGTCAAGCTTAAACGAGCTTCATCCCAAGCTAGAGCTTAGATTAAGGCTCATTTATCAAATGAGTTCGAGCTGAGCCTTATATATTGGGCTCGTTTAAGCTCGCAAGCTTAAACGAGTTTTGATATAGTTTTTTTATATTTATTATTTATATAGTTACATTATATATTTTTTATATCATTAAATATGAAGAAAAAAAACTTGTACAATTAAACGAGTTTTAAGGTGTTTTTGATGAGCTTTTTATAACTTTTTGCGAGCCGAACTCGGGCCTCAAGATACGTGCTCGAGCTAGAACTTCTATAATTTTTAAAGAGTCGTTTATGTCCCTAGTTTTAGCTAGTTTTTCTTTAAATTCAAATGTTTTTTTTATTAGGGATTTCAACTGCAAGTCTTCAACAACTGAATTAAAGATTAAAATGATTTTTTTACTAAACTTAAAATAATTCCAACTAGAAAGGTTACCCCCGCTACGCGGGGGTCAGAAGCTTTCAATGTTGTTTCCGAATTGATAAATATGACAGACATAGAAAGTGCAATGATGAAAAGTCCGGGTTTTACCCCGAACAAAAAATGTAAAAGTTTTGACTGCAAGGACCAGAAGTGTGAAAATGGCTAAAGAATTAAAGGGGTAGGAATTAGCAACTTTTTAGAAAAGACATCAAAGTTGTCAAACCGTTAAAGTTTTGTAGCCAAACTTTAAATATTAAAAGGTTCCAAAAAAGTGTAAAAATATTGATTACAAGGACCAAAAGTGTCAAATGGGTAAAGAATAATGACCAAAGTTGCCAAAAAAAATCCAAATTTAGTCTTCCTAACTTCCAACAATAATACAGGGACCAATTCTGCCAAAAATATGGGAAGTTGAATGGAACACAAACAAAAGGACATGAATAAATTAATTAAAGAAGTACAGAGACCGGATATGTAAATCAAGGGACCAAATTTAGACAAAGTATCCCAAGTTTACTATTCCTTTCTTCCACAACTTTAATATATATATATATATATATATATATATATATATATATATATATATATATATATATATATATAATAATTAGTGATCATTGTATAACATATATCCTTTTTGTTTAATATCTTTTTAAATTATATAAAAAGGTAATTGCATATTGAAGATGAATTCATAAATTTGTAAGATTGGTTATCTTACACAGTCCGCATTTGTATTCAGCAATCCACTTCCAGCACTTGCAAAGCTGATACCGTTATCTGGAAATTCTTTCCGAGTGCCGTTTGCTATCTGTTGTCTTAATTCTTGATATGGTAGTTGAAGCTCCATCCCCAAATATTGTGCTGCACAACTTTTCTGGCCCCAAATTAACATTAATTCACAACATAATGTAATTTTAATCCAAATAATTTCATTCAAATATGATCGATATTAGAAATTGGATGTTACGTATATTAAACATTTTCATTTTATAGGTCATGTTGGGTATGACAAATGTCGTAAAAAGATGCTAGTTTTTTTTTTCCATTAACAAAAGTATTGCCAAGCTTAGTGTAATATCGATTAAATAAATGTTAGTCAGGGGCGGATTTAGGGGGGGGGGGGGGGGGGGGTCACCGGTGGCACCGGCAACCCCTAACTTTTCCGACCGCAGTGGAAAATTTTTCGAAATTTTTTAAAATTTTTATTTTTTCTACTATCGTGTAACCTCTCACTTTCCCATGCAACCCCTATTGTGAAATCTTGCGTCCGCCCCTGATGTTAGTGTCTTTAGTTTGTACAAATCGATGGACTTACAAATGAAATCTGCAACAGTTCGACCATTGGTGAATCGTCCGGTTGGACGCTTAAAGAAAGTTGAGCCATAAGGTGGAAAATCTGCTTGAATTGTACAGTTTTTGGTAAAATGATTATTACCAGGATCAAAAAGCGAGTCTCCAAATGGGAACATTGACTTAACAACATGTGCATTGGCCAAAGTCGAGGCCATAAGCAATAAATTGAGGAATATTATCAAATTTGGTAATCTCTCCATCTCAATCACAATTTGGTTACCAATTTTAGTGCATATATATATGGTGTGAATTTGGTATTAAATAGACTCAGAAGAAGTTGTACCGAACGGATTAAGTTGAAGAAAGGAGCACCAAATTAAATTAAAGAAAAAAAATGACGTAGGAAATAAAATGAAAAAATAGCATCAATAATTTGTCATAGTTATCAATGCTTGGTTTTCACATGTTTGTCATGAACTCACAATACATGACCGGTGATTCAAATATTAGGTGTCGCCGTTCTTGCTCGGAAAATATTAGACCAACATATATACTCTCGTATTACAATTTCAATATTTTATGACGTGTCAACGCTAAGTCATTTTTTCTTATTAATCTTTCACACAATTTTTTCGAAGAAATACTCATCTTTCAACATTTCAACTTTTCATCTTATTATAATTATAACATTAAACTAAAAATAAAGTAAATACCAATAAAACATTAATGATACTTGTTTTTTTGATCAAACACATTTTTTAAAATTTACATAAAATAACATAAAACTAAAAATAACATAATTAAGACTATATGAATCGATTAGCATGAATCTGTTCCACCAAATTTGAGCAAACGTTATTATGCACTTCTTTGCTACATATTGCTCGTATATTTGTTACATTCACTTCGAGATCAATTTCTTCCGATACTAGATCTTCATCCTCTAATTCATCGTAGTTATATTACACACATCATCCATCTTCTAACATCATACTATGCAATTGTTGGATTAGGTGTCTAAGCTCATAACTATAATTGGTATGTACTTGAATTGATAGTAGCACAGTCCTTTTGGGTTGCCTTCATACTAGCAACTAGACTTGATGACCTATTAAGAAAGAGGAAGAATTTATTATTTGATTAATAAATTGAAATTAATGATTTATTAATGTATTATGGAAAAACTATATTAATTAGAAATCATATTATTTAATTAATATTTAATCAGAAGTTAGTTTGGATTTAATTTTAGGATTAAAGGAATTAATTGAAAGTGTTGGGGCTATTTAACAATTTATTGATAGTTGTGGATTTGGGCTCTTGGACCACCCTAGAAGGGCTGGAAGAAAACTTATAGGGAGGCCCTAGAATTTTTGCCCAAAGCCTTGGATAGGGAGTCCATGGGCTGCTTAGGTCTTAAGCTAATGAATTAGGGTTTTCTCCGGCAAACCCTAGCTTTAGCTCTAAGCTACCTCAATTATATAAGGAGCTACAACCCCTCTAGATTTCTCCCACTCCTACCCTAAGAAGAATAGCCGAAATTTGAAGCTTCCTCCTCCTTTCTCTCATATCATCCTCTTGTTAAGTGTGTTTGTGAGCCATTAGAGGTGTTACATTTGTGACACTAGTTCTCAAGCTTCTACAACAACAAGGAATTGTTTGTTATTACTATATAACATCCAAAGGTTAGTTTACTATCTCTTGCTGTAAATTTCAAAAATAATAGATGTCTTCTAGGGTTTATTCTTTTGTGTTCAATACTTGTATGTTCAATTAGAGAAAACATAGATCCAAGAGTTAGGGTTGCATGCACATATAGGGATTGTTTGTTATGCTCAAAACCCATTAGCAATATGATGCATGCGTACAATATGTGTCTTAATCTTTGGGTGTCATTGCTCATGCCATGTTACACGTATATGCCAAAATTCCTTAAGGACATCAAATATCTGTTCCACGTCTTTCCCTGCTGATGATTACACTTACACTGACTTGAATAGTTTTCGTTTTTCATCTTATGGACATGTGATGATTTCACTAACATTATCAACTCAGAATACATGTCATCTACAAGATAATACTCAAGCTTGTATTCCACTCTGTTAACTTAAAACAAACACTCATGTGCTTTTCTATTTTTGAGGTCATTGAAAAGATGCGACTGATCAAGGATATAGATGTCATTCTTGGATCCTAGGGCATCAACGAATGCACTGCAGATGTGCACTTTTGTAATTTTGTAAAACTCATACATCGTGCTTCCCATGATAATCTAAAAATGGAAACTATCTCTTGAAATCATTAGTTATCCATAGGAAATAGATCTTGCATACTTGGTATTGTCGTCTGAACTTTTGTGCGTTGAATATAGGATTATTGACAGAGTAATCTCATTTGAGATGATCACGTGCAACTTTACGATAACTATTTATAATTTGTATTGTTCTTGGATGTGAACTGTAACATGCATTTTGCAATAAAAGGTTTGTTGTTGCTACAATTATATGGAAAAAATGACTTGCGTTAGTTCTTCAGATGGTATTATCTATAAAAGAGTTTGACGAGGAGTCCATCAATGATGATGGCAAAGATGATATGTTATTTACAGAAGAGAGTGAGTGGTATATATAGAAAGAGAAGAATGTAAAATTTTGTGTTGAATTTTAAAAAATTGAAAATTGGCAAAACAAAATAATTAAAATTTCTAGGAAATAGGGAAACGAACATTTCTAGGGAGGGGAAAATGACACATATGCCATATGAACTTTCTAGGCTTGACCCTTTTAGTCACTTAACCTTTTTAGTGGGTTTATGAAGTAACAAACTATATTTTGTCGGGTTGATTACGTCATTATTTCATTTTTGAAGGGGTCAGACGGTCATATTTAGGCCACCTGTTTTACTAAAGCCACATAGCGTGTTGACTGTGTAGTTTGTCCATTGCCATCTCATTAAATAATGCCACATAATAATTATTGTTTATTCACTACTTATTACATAGCTTTACGCGTTTTAAAAGAGACCTTTTGCCCTCGACTGTTCACCACTTCCATCTCTTCCGGTAAACCCTTACTTGTTTTCTTCTCCTCAAACCCCAAACATGGATCCCGTATTCATCCAAGTCGATGTTTACTTCCAAGGAATATTCGCCAAATACCCCATACGCTACACCAACGAGATTACTCAGAGGTTGTCGGTCATCGATTTCGCAGACATGAATAAGGACGGGTGTTATGAGTTCATCGGAAGGTTCACTAGAGAAAAGTGTGAGAAGCTCTATTACTGCCAACGTGATATTGGTTTTCCAAAAGGTTTGACCTTGATTAGCAATAAGATGGCTTATGTCAACTTTATAGCAATTACTTATGAATGTGGTGTTATACTCCTTATGTATGTAGACCATTTTGGTAATAGTAACATGTAGGAATGGTTGGATGAACACAAAGAAGAGGTTGTCGATAACATAGAGGAAGAAGTGATTGATGGCGAATGACAAATTAAGGAATGTGATATAGGGGATGGGGATGGGGATGGCGATGAGGATGAGGATGACCATGGGGCTGAGGATGAGGATGACCATGGGGCTGAGGATGAGGATGACCATAGCAACCCTAATTTTTTCAAAAAGGATAATAGGCTTGATTTTGACATGGGTAAGAATGCAAGTGTAGGTGAGCCTTTGGAGGAAGACATGGATAACAATGAAGATGTTTATCCTGAGTTGCCAAATATTTTTAATCACAAGCTACACTGGAAGGAGCAGGAATCTATGTTAGGTATGAGGGTTGAGAGTCCTAAATAATTAAAACACATGCTCTATAACTATAATGTTGTGAATGATTATCAATTTGTACATAGGGAAGTAGGAGTATTTTAGGCATTTCAGATAGTTAAACAGTTAGGGGTAGTTAGGCATTTCAAATAGTTAAACAGTTAGGGGTAGTTTAGCCATTTCTAATACTTAAACAGTTAGGGGTAGTTTAGTCATTTGAAGCCATAATCCATTAGGCGTATGTTATTTCAAGTAATTAAATAGGTAGGGGTATTTTAGTCATTCAAGGCAGTTTAGTCGTTAGGGGTATTATTGCCATATCAATTACTTAAACAAATAGGGTATTTTACTTATTTAAAGCGGGTAACCCATTAGGAGTATTTTAGTCATTTGTGTCAGGTAACCTGTAGCACCTGGTTCTTGGTACGTATTTTTATTTAAGTATTTTGCATTTTTGGCATTGGACTCGGATTGAAGGACCAACTCCCCGAGTAGAAGCGGGATGAAACGCGTGACTTAAGTGATGGACTCGTCGAGTCGGGTCCCGGACTCGACGAGTAGGCTCTGTATGGACTAAACCCTAATCTGAGGGTTTGCACCCTATTTAAACAACCTTATACAGCCTCCATCGCCCCTTTATGCTCCCAAACACCCTCTATAGAAAACCCTAGCCGTTGTTGAAGTAACTAAGCCATTTTGGTGGATTTTGGTGTTGATAGTCTTAAGAAGGAAGGAGAAAGGCTTGAGGAAACAAGAGGAGACCAGAAGGGTTCGAGTTTGTGCTTCATCTTCAGTCCTCAGAAGGTATAAAGTTGTTAACTTGCTTGTTCATTTGCTAGATCCCATTTTGTGGAGATTTAGGGCTTTTATAAGCCATTTTAGGTAGCCAACCATGAATGCAAGCATGGTTGGGGACAAGGCTTCGGATCTAGGTCCTTTGAGGGGTCACAAGGCAGAAAGTGGGTGCTTTTACACCTAAGAAAGACTCCAGGCAACCCAAGAGCTTGTTTTAGGACCTTTTGGACTCAAAGTCCCATGCATGCACGTAAAGTTTGTAACTTTACGTGCTAGGATGATTGTAGGAGCCTAGATCTATCTTTTGGTCAAGAGTTGTACATCAGAAATCGAGGATTTAGAGTGTGGACTTGACCAACTCGGCGAGTCCGTTCTTGGGACTCGACGAGTCCAAGGCTTTGAGTCCCATATCTGTTGAGGGTCAAAAGGACTCAGTGGGGTATTAGAGGGGTTGTAACAAGACAAAAAGAGTGACCCAACGCATTGGACTTAATTTTAGACCTGGACTTCATGGGACTCGACGAGTGCTAGAACAGACTCGGCGAGTCCAAGGCAATCTTCTTATAGATGAAGATGAACTCGACGAGTTGTTCATACAACTCGGCGAGTCGAAGTCAGGACTTGTTCATCTATTGAAGATGAACTCGACGAGTGTTCATCAGACTCGGCGAGTCGCATGAAGGATCAATCGATGTTCATATCGAAGAGGAACTCGTCGAGTCGTCGCTAAACTCGACGAGTAGAGTCGTGGATAAGGACGAGTAAAGGGAAGGGACTCGACGAGTTGACGGCCCAACTCGACGAGTCTGGTCAACTAGAAGTTGACTTTTGACTTGGACTTGGTTGGGGGTAAAATGGTCATTTTACCCTAAGAGTAGATATCAGTTCTAACTGTGTGTTTGTGGGGATTGTAGCCGGAGGATTTCCAGAGCAGCAGTGGATGGAGGTTTCCCGCACAGATTATCAGCAGCTACTCGTACGAGGTGAGTTACCTTCCAGTAGCGGTGGGTCTACGACCACAATGTCGGCCCACCAGTAGGAGTTGTATGTTAGATGATTGTCTTTGTGATATCATCTAGTTTTGCTACTACCTGATATGTTATATGCTGACATGATATGTTATATGTGATAGTAGTAGAGTTCGGTTGTTAGGACCGAAGGGTAGGTCAGACACCCCAGATATGTCTGACAGTATGTTATGATATGTTTATATGCTGGCATGATATGTTATATGTGATAGTGGTAGTAGGAGGGGAATAGTCCCCAATTTCGGTTGTTAGGACCGAAGGGTAGTTCGGACACCCCAGATATGTCTAATAGTATGTTTATGTTATGATATATGTGATAGCAGCAGTAGGGGGTGGAATAGTCCCCGAGGGTCGGTTGTTAGGACCGACGGGTAGGTCAGCGCCCCATAATGGCTTGACATGGGTAGGTCAGCACCCCATAATGGCTTGACACGGGTAGGTCGGCACCCCAGAATGGTCGTATCGGGTAGGTCGGGCACCCCAGAATTGCCCGACAGTATGTATGCTATGTGATTGTATGATATGTGGTATGATGGGGGAACTCACTAAGCTTTGTGCTTACGGTTTACAGTTTTGGTTTCAGGTACTCGTTTTCAAAGGAAAGGAGTCGGCTTGATCGCAGCGCATCATACTATGGTTTTCCGCACACGAGATCTTTGGGATTACACTCTGATATTGTTTTATGATAACATTTTTTGATTATTTCTACTTGGGTTTTGACATGAAATGATATTATGGATGTTTTCTTATACTGTTGGTTTTATAATAATGTATTTAAAAATGAATTTTTTGGCCTGTATTTTTGGGATGTTACAAGTTGGTATCAGAGCCCTGGTTTGAGGGATTCGGACACACCCTCGGGGGTGTCTGGACTCAAATCGAGGGATTAAAAGCTTTTTACAAGAAAATGGTTTCCTAAAATATAAGTTAAAGGAGTTTTGAGAAAGAACGAAGTGTGTGATATGCGCGACCGGACGAGCTCAAGTAAGTATTCCCCAAAGTACCCATACAAGTTTATGTTATGTTTATCAGCTTTAGTAGAACAGCATGCTAGAATAGGACTAAGGATCTAGGAATGATGCCTTATGTGCCTGCTTTATGTGTTTCAGCTTATGAGAATTGCATGCTAGTATTGAGTAGATAGCAGTAGGATAGCATGTTTAGGTTATACCTGATAGTATGAGCTTAGCATTGTGTGTTGGTGCAGTTTCCTGTTATGAGGATAAGATTGCTTGAGATCGTTCCCTTTGTCTGAATGCTGCTTGCTTTGTGCTTTGTGGGACTCTAAGTGATGGGAGTTACCCATTAGGTGAATACGTCACGTCACATGTGATCAGGATTGAATAATCTCAGAGTGCTGGATTTGGCCCTATTGCGCAGCTCTCGTTTGAGTCTAACCGTTGTAGGGACGAGTCTTTTACTCGAAAGATTATCTGAGCCTCGTTACATGTGATGGTATTCAGGTAATGGCTAGTTGGCATTACAAGGAGGCCTTCAGTAGCTGAGGACTGGTTTGGGTAGAGTCAGAGATTTCCCTAGGGCAAGCCTAGGATGAGAGTAGCAGAGATCAGTCGTAGTAGAAGGGACTTGGTGGAGTCGAGGCGGTCCTTGAGGAAAGTACGGATAGATGTGGAAGGTAGTATGGCCCCGTACTACTGAAAGCAGAGGATCCGTACTCGAGTCGAGGAAGGCTAAGGCAAGACCAGAGAACTTGTGATGGATGTGATCACTCTAGATGTATCAGTATCACTGACGATTGTCATTATATATTGCAGAATGATGGTACTACGTCCGAGGCCAGCAGTTGGCAGTTCGTGAGAGGGATCGGGTTCGGGCTCAGGTTCCGAACCAGTGGATGAGAGACTACGCGAGTGTCACACCCCGATCCTTGTCGGAATCGATCAAGGCGTGATATATTGTTCATAGTCTCATGACAACTATGTTATAATATGATTAGATTCAATTAAGTACTAAGTATGCAAACAAGATCCACAACATATAAATACAAATCCAAATACGAACAACATTTATTACATCAAATTTAAATAGTCTTGTGGATTTCTAAGGCACAACCTATTTTTCATCAACTTCGTTCTTCAAATCTGCATCATGGGTAAAAACAGGTCAACTACGAGAGTTGGTGAGTAATCTAATTTTAGTAGAGAAAATTGTGAAGTTGAAACATTTATAATTTGAAATTTGTTTTCTTTTGAAGTCGGCAAACAATTGTATTTGAGATAACGGTTTATAAATCAAAAATTGATTAACAAATGATAACAACAACAATAAGTCCTCACCCTATATATATATATATATATATATATATATATATATATATATATATATATATATATATATAATAAGTCCTCACCCTATATATACATATGTATATATATATATATATATATATATATATATATATATATATATATAAATATATATAGGATGGAGCATCTAATCATCATACACTCTCAACCACGTGCGATCAATCACCTTAGCGTCCCAAGGCGGGGTGGTCAACCCAATAGCGCTATTATTGTCCATAACGTACCTCAAGAATACGGGCATAGTCATGGAGATTAGACTAAAAATGGTAATGCGCTACAAGTACATGTAGCGTAAACAAACAATAGTTATACAATTAATGACTCACGTATAAATGTCCCAACAATGTCTCAATTGTGATAAAACAATAAAATGAAGTTGGAACATATTAGAACCACATGATACACCCCAAAAGTATTGAAAATTATAAAATATGGGGTAGATTACTCACTTTAGTCCCAAAACGAAATGCGTGTGTCGTACGATAGACGGTTCGGGTCAAAATGGCGTAGAACCTAATATAATTAATAGTTTTGGTTTAGGAACTGCTAAACGAGAATAGAGTACTAATACAAATAATTATACACATATTCTTATATTAGATGAATTAACAATAATTCATTTTGATTATAATATTAAGGTATTCATTTGTTAAATGAATTTTAAATTGAATTAATTACTTTGCATAATTAATTTATATTTTCAATTTAGGCCAGATTTTAATAATTTCTTATTAAAATAATAACTTGCCCAATTATAATTATTTACAGATTTTAACAATTATTTATATGAAATAATCATTAAAATGCATTTTTACATGCTTAAATACTTAGGAAAATGGTTTTAAATAGTACACAGTATTGAAAAATTATGAAATTATTAGGAAATCATTATTCCATACAATATTAATTACTGTAAAATTTTTATATTTTTCTGAACTGTTTTAGTATTTATTTAATACTTTAATGATTAAACAACAACAAAATTCGGGAAAAATAATAAATGATTCCCAAAAATTCTGTAAAATTAACCATAGTTTTATAACATGATATAGAGCCCAGTGTATAAGTTTCGGATATTTGTGACTATGGGAAGTATTTTTTTATATATTTCATTATTAATTAATCAATAAAATCATAAATAATAGTAAACAGTAATATAAATGCATGAAACTTCATAAATTATGTTTAATCGATATATTGGTCATCCCAGAATTGTCTCAGAATTTATTGAGTGCAAAAAGTATTTTATGTGAATTATTGCCCTACTTTATTGCAATAATTATAGTAATTCAATAAAAATAAGTTATTTTCTGAAAATTTCCAGAACTTCTTATTTTATTGATGGGATTCTGAGAAAAATCAGGTTTATGCATAAAATGAGTTTTAGATATTTTGGTGGATTTAATTTGTTTCTTGTATGAATTTGAAACTTTTAACAACATACCTTGATGAATGGTTCAAGAGGGATGAAGATTTGAGTATAATAGATTGTTCTTGGCTGGAATATGAGTATTTCTTGGATGAATTTCGAGATTGAGAGTGAGAGAAAGAATAGAGAAGGTTTAAGTGGTGAAGAGAATAATGTGTTGGGAGAAAAAGGAAAGGAAAGTGGATGGGAGGTGTGAGTGGGAGACCATGAGAATAATCTTTTTGCTTTTGGTGGTCTTCATAATTTCCCACTAACACAAGCATCTTTTACATAATTAATATAAGAGTTTTATAAAATTTAATGTAAAGTTTATAAAAATAGAGTTTTATAAAATTTAATGTAAAGTTTATAAAAATGGAGTTTTATAAAAGATGAGTTATTATTTGATTATAACAATCTACTTTGATTTGAAGTTTAATTATAGCATTCAAGTTTGATTCTTTTAAATTTAATTAGAGCATTATACTTTGATTTGATTTTAATATGGTATCATAATTTAATTTGATTATAGTTATAACGTTGTACTATACTATGTTGCTATTAACGTCAATTTATATCGTAGTGTATGAGTTTTGATCCTATTAGCGTCAAGTAATCTTGAGTAGGGTTTGAATGAGATTGAGAGAGGTTTCGTTTGTGATCTTTTTGAGTGTCCGGCTTCGCAACGCAAGGTCCATAGACCCCGTTAAGCCATGATTTAGTGTCCTACACAATCCCGATGATTGTGCAATAGTGTTTTATCGCTTTGGTTCGTTGTTTAGCACTATTAAGGCTAAGGAATATCAAACATATGAACTTTCCAAATGATGTTTTCTCATTAAAATAGCGAATTGTACAGTGATTACATAACGTAAACCCTAACATACAAGGGTTAATGGAGTTGACCGGTTTAACTTGTTGACTTTGTTTGACTTTGACTTGACCGAAATTTGATGGTTGTCACAGCGAGTTTATCGCGTCCGAGATCACTAGAGGCATCCTTGATGCGACCCCGGTCATCTTTGGGTCGATCAAGGAAGGGATTGTCGAGCTGATAGAGGATCGCCTCCGGGCGTTCAGGAGCGACATAGCGACCAGCCAGTCGGGATCGCGCACACTGTCCTTTAAGGACTTCAGGGGCAGTGGTGAGCCAGATTTCCATGGGGCGAAGGACCCCGTTGTGGCCAGACTGTGGATTGCAGACATTGAGTCTGCACAGTTGACTAGCTTCTGCCCTGAGGGGTCGAAGGTGAGGTATGCAGCAGGATGCTTGAGAGACAGGGCCAGAGATTGGTGGGAGTCGGTTGGTGACTCTCTGGGAGCCTCGGCGGTTGAGGCTATGACGTGGCCGGACTTTGTGACTCGGTTCAGAGCGGAGTTTGCACCTGCAGTGGAGCTCCAGCAGTTGGCGAGGGAGTTCTTAGATATGAGACAGACTACGGAGACTGTGGCGGAGATCACCGCTAAGTTTCGGGAGAGGGCATTGCTAGTGCCCCAGTATGCGGGAGATGAGGACATGAGGAGGACCCGCTATCATGACATGCTGCGAGCCGACATACGGGAGCATGTTAGTTTTTCAGCTTGCCCTACCTAGAGTCCATGATTGCCAGGGCAAGGGAGAGGGAGATCGATCTGTAGCATGTCCGGAAGAGGAAGGTAGAGGAGGGGCAGACGATTGGGGCTTCGGGGAAGAAGCCCAAGGGATCAGATGGTAGGCCGAAAGGCCAGTCAGGGCCAGGCCGCTGCAGGAAATGCGGCAGGCCACATGAGGGGGCGTGTAGATTAGGATCGTCGGGCTGCTACAAGTGCGGAAAGACGGGGCACTTCAGCAGGGATTGTACCACCCCTACACCGGTTATTCAGACATCTGAGTTGCTGTGTTTCCACTGCAACCAGAGGGGCCACAAGAAGGCCAGCTGCCCCCAGTTGACAGCAGCAGCAGCAGCAGCGCCAGTGAAGGCGCCAGCTCCAGCTACCCTGCGGATTACTGATGGCCGGCAGGGCAAGGCGGAGGCTCCGGTGGTGAGGAGCCGGGCTTTCCAGTTGACTACCGAGGAGACACACGCTGCACCCAATGTGGTGACGGGTATGACCTCTTGTTTATGCTTTTATGATATGCTGCTGTGATTTTGATATGTTATGTATGTGCTCTGTTTAGGATCGTTCCATGTGAACGGTATCCCAGTTCAGGTATTGTTTGATTCGGGTGCTACCCGATCATTCGTCTCTCTTGCGCTTAGCAAGAAGTTTCCTGAGTCTTCGGGCATGTTGGATTGCCCTCTAGAGGTCGAGATTGCGGACGACCGGTCAGTGCGAGCATCTGAGGTCTTCCGAGATTGTGTTTTGAGATTGTTCGAGGAGCATTATCTGGTAGACCTGGTTCCTATTCCATTGAGAGGGAACAAGGTGATTATAGGCATGGATTGGCTGAGCCCCAATGGGGCAGTGATTGACTGTGCGCAGCAGTTGGTGCGGATCAGGACCCCAAGTGGGGGAGAGCTGGTGATTCAGGGCGAGAGGCCACAACGAGGACCAGCTTTATGTTCAGCAGCGAGAGCTAGGCGTTACCTCCAGCAGGGTTGCGCATGTTATGTCGCTTATGTTATGGATACCCGGGAGGCGGGTAGGGCGACGGTAGGCGATGTGCCCGTGGTGCGAGAGTTCGCGGACATATTCCCCGAGGAGCTGCCTGGGATACCTCCGGAGCGACAGGTGGAATTTAGGATCGACCTAGTCCCTGGTGCGGCTCCGATAGCCAAGGCACTGTATCGGTTGGCTCCTCCCGAGATGCAGGAGTTGTCTACACAGCTGCAGGAGCTGTTAGACAAGGGATTCATTAGACCGAGTAGTTCTCCCTGGGGAGCCCCGATTCTGTTCGTGAAGAAAAAGGGCGGGTCGCATCGGATGTGTATAGACTATAGGGAGCTGAATAAGGTAACGGTGAAGATCCGTTACCCACTCCTGAGGATTGATGACCTCTTTGACCAGCTACAGGGAGCATCTTGGTTCTCCAAGATTGATTTGCGTTCAGGGTACCATCAGATGAGGGTCAGAGAGGAGGATGTACAGAAGACGGCGTTTCGGACGCGTTATGGCCACTATGAGTTCGTGGTGATGCCTTTCGGGCTCACCAACGCTCCTGCTGTGTTCATGGACCTCATGAACCGCGTGTGTAGACCGATGTTAGACCGGTCTGTGATAGTGTTTATCGATGATATCTTGGTTTACTCTAAGACGCGAGAGCAGCATGAGGAGCATCTACGAGAGGTTCTGGAGACTTTGAGGAGGGAGAGCTTGTATGCTAGGTTCTCCAAGTGCGAGTTCTGGTTGCGCGAGGTGCAGTTTCTTGGGCACCTTGTCAACCAGAACGGGATTTCGGTAGATCCGGCCAAAGTGGAGGCCGTGATGAGATGGGAGGTTCCGAGGTCTCCATCTGAGATTCGGAGTTTCCTGGGATTAGCCGGCTACTATCGGAGATTCATCCAGGATTTCTCCAAGATAGCCTTACCCTTGACCAGGCTAATGAGGAAGACATGGTTAACAATGAAGATGTTTATCATGAGTTGCCAAATATTTTTAATGACAAGCTACACTGGAAGGAGCAGGAATCTATGTTAGGTATGAGGGTTGAGAGTCCTAAATAATTAAAACACATGCTCTATAACTATAATGTTGTTAATGATTATCAATTTGTACATAGGGAAGTAGGGGTATTTTAGGCATTTCAGATAGTTAAACAGTTAGCGGTAGTTAGGCATTTCAAATAGTTAAACAGTTAGGGGTAGTTTAGCCATTTCTAATACTTAAACAGTTAGGGGTAGTTTAGTCATTTGAAGCGATAATCCATTAGGGGTATGTTATTTCAAGTAATTAAACAGGCAGGGGTATTTTAGTCATTCAAGGCAGTTTAGTCGTTAGGGGTATTATTGCCATATCAATTACTTAAACAAATAGGGTATTTTACTTATTTAAAGCGGGTAACCCATTAGGAGTATTTTAGTCATTTGTGTCAGGTAACCTGTAGCACCTGGTTCTTGGTACGTATTTTTATTTAAGTATTTTGCATTTTTGGCCTTGGACTCGGCGAGTTGAAGGACCAACTCGCCGAGTAGAAGCGGGATGAGACGCGTGACTTAAGTGATGGACTCGTCGAGTCGGGTCCCGGACTCGACGAGTAGGCTCTGTATGGACTAAACCCTAATATGAGGGTTTGCACCCTATTTAAACAACCTTATACAGCCTCCATCGCCCCTTTATGCTCCCAAACACCCTCTATAGAAAACCCTAGCCGTTGTTGAAGTAATCTAAGCCATTTTGGTGGATTTTGGTGTTGATAGTCTTAAGAAGGAAGGAGAAAGGCTTGAGGAAACAAGAGGAGACCAAAAGGGTTCGAGTTTGTGCTTCATCTTCAGTCCTCAGAAGGTATAAAGTTGCTAACTTGCTTGTTCATTTGCTAGATCCCATTTTGTGGAGATTTAGGGCTTTTAAAAGCCATTTTAGGTAGCCAACCATGAATGCAAGCATGGTTGGGGACAAGGCTTCGGATCTAGGTCCTTTGAGGGGTCACAAGGCAGAAAGTGGGTGCTTTTACACCTAAGAAAGACTCCATGCAACCCAAGAGCTTGCTTTAGGAGCTTTTGGACTCAAAGTCCCATGCATGCACGTAAAGTTTGTAACTTTACGTGCTAGGACGATTGTAGGAGCCTAGATCTATCTTTTGGTCAAGAGTTGTACATCAGAAATCGAGGATTTAGAGTGTGGACTTGACCAACTCGGCGAGTCCGTTCTTGGGACTCGACGAGTCCAAGGCTTTGAGTCCCATATCTGTTGAGGGTCAAAAGGACTCAGTGGGGTATTAGAGGGGTTGTAACAAGACAAAAAGAGTGACCCAACGCATTGGACTTAATTTTAGACCTGGAGTTCATGGGACTCGACGAGTGCTAGAACAGACTCGGCGAGTCCAAGGCAATCTTCTTATAGATGAAGATGAACTCGACGAGTTGTTCATACAACTCGGCGAGTCGAAGTTAGGACTTGTTCATCTGTTGAAGATGAACTCGACGAGTATTCATCAGACTCGGCGAGTCGGATGAAGGATCAATCGATGTTCATATCGGAGAGGAACTCGTCGAGTCGTCGCTAAACTCGACAAGTAGAGTCGTGGATAAGGACGAGTAAAGGGAAGGGACTCGACGAGTTGACAGCCCAACTCGGCGAGTCCGGTCAACTAGAAGTTGACTTTTGACTTGGACTTGGTTGGGGGTAAAATGGTCATTTTACCCTAAGAGTAGATATCAGTTCTAACTGTGTGTTTGTGGGGATTGTAGCCGGAGGATTTCCGGAGCAGCATCGGACGGAGGTTTCCCGCACAGATTATCAGCAGCTACTCGTACGAGGTGAGTTACCTTCCAGTAGCGGTGGGTCTACGGCCACAATGACGGCCCACCAGTAGGAGTTGTATGTTAGATGATTGTCTTTGTGATATCATCTAGTTTTGCTACTACCTAATATGTTATATGCTGGCATGATATGTTATATGTGATAGTAGTAGAGTTCGGTTGTTAGGACCGAAGGGTAGGTTAGACACCCCAGATATGTCTGACAGTATGTGATGATATGTTTATATGCTGGCATGATATGCTATATGTGATAGTGGTAGTAGGAGGGGAATACTCCCCAATTTCGGTTGTTAGGACCGAAGGGTAGTTCGGACACCCCAGATATGTCTGATAGTATGTTTATGTTATGATATATGTGATAGTAGCAGTTGGGGGTGGAATAGTCCCTGAGGGTCGGTTGTTAGGACCGACGGGTAGGTCAGCACCCCAGAATGACTTGACATGGGTAGGTCAGCACCCCAGAATGGCTTGACACGGGTAGGTCAGCACCCCAGAATGGCTTGACACGGGTAGGTCGGCACCCCAGAATGGCCGTACCAGGTAGGTCGGCACCCCAGAATGGCCGTATCGGGTAGGTCGGGCACCCCAGAATTGTCCGACAGTATGTATGCTATGTGATTGTATGGTATGTCGTATGATGGGGGAACTCACTAAGCTTTGTGCTTACGGTTTACAGTTTTGGTTTCAGGTACTCGTTTTCAAAGGAAAGGAGCCGGCTTGATCGCAGCGCATCACACTATGGTTTTCCGCACACGAGATCTTTGGGATTACACTCTGATATTGTTTTATGATAACATGTTTTGATTATTTCTACTTGGGTTTTGACATGACATGATATTATGGATGTTTTCTTATACTGTTGGTTTTATAATAATGTATTTAAAAATGAAATTTTTGACCTGTATTTTTGGGATGTTACATAACCCTGAAGGGGTGTTGTGGGCATTTTAGTTAGTACTTTTTATGTGACTTAAACTATTAGTGGTATTTCAGGTTTTCCAGTTAATTACCCAAGTGGCTAAGCACTAAAACAACAAAAAAGAACTTTTCCATGGTTTTCCATTTATGGGTTAAAGACAAGGACTTTGTAGTGGTCCCAAGAAGATGCATTGTGTATTAGATTCTTCTTTTTTGTCCCTTGTCCACAACAGAAACATTGTGGCCCCTGTTTTGTTTGTTTAAAAGAGTTTGACTTTGTCATGTGGTCCCAGGAAGAACATAAACAAATATGGGTAGTACTTAATCACTTATATGATTGTTGGTTTGTTTCTATATAGATTACATGTACATTAAGAGCTATAACAACAATATTTTATCTTAACCAACATTTCATTCACGGGTTTTTGTTACATCGCATACAAAATTTCACTCTACATCTATTAGACAAGTTAAAACAAGATTTGTACCAGCATCTAACTACATACGACAACCATCACCAGTTATTACCATCAAAAAACCGATCATCATAAGAAACATGATCAATAAAACGACGACCACGACCACCAACTACTACCCCCAGAAATAAAACGACTTACCAATAAGGACAACAAACCAGATGCACATTATAATAAAAACAAACCCACGACAAAAATGCTGTAACCTAAAGTTCTTTAGTCATTTTAAGAACTTGTAGGTTAACACCCCCACAACAATGAAAGTAAAAAAAACCCAAAAACCCATTTGACTTTGTTGCACTTGTTTTTACCCAAGACGATGTTGACATATGATGCTTGTAGTGAACATAAATGCATATTCAAATCAACAACCATGTTAGACAGATTGAGCTGACCTGCCCTAACATCATCAAATTCATGGTTGAGGGCGTCTAAGTCTCTAGTGACGCTTCTTCGTAGTTCGTGAATGTCATTTCCAATATCCTCCCTTACAAGAGACAACTCCAACTGTGTCTGGAGCAGATTGATCGCCATGTCTTCATTTTTTTTCCAATTGGGATTGAAATGAAGGATGCAAGCTTTCAAATTGTGCCATTTTAGGGGACAATCTTCTACTTTTATACGGAGGCGGGTGGAATAGTAGGTACGTGCCCTCTACGATTCATATTCCAGACGATGTTATTTGGGTCGTTGGACGTAATTAAGATTTCTCCATGTCATCGATGATGTGTCAAGTGGGGATGATGTGGCAGGGTTACCGTGCATAATAAGTAAAAGGGACTAAATTACTAGGTTTCCATACACTTCGTTCCCTCATAAAGCCACTAAAAAGTCAAGTGACTAAAAGGGTCAACCATAGAAAGTCCATAGGACATATGTGTCATTTTCCCTTTCTAGGAAATGGGAAAAGAAGCATGGTGGTTTATCACTAAACCTCTTAAAATCAAGACCTCACAATAACGGTGTGATTTAGATATGGTTGCATCGAGATCCCCATCCTAATTCTTTCATGTGACCATTTTGTGCCCTTTAACACGTGAATATAAATATTGATTAACATATATGTATCAGATTAGATAGATTTTTTTGGTTGAAAATATCATGGTGATATTTGAAATTCATGAAATGAAATATCATCTTTCGTTTGATCGTGTTTGAAATTTTGTTTAATAGAATTACTCAATCAAAAATATAAGTTCCTTAGAAATGAACAATTCAATTATATGAATAAATATCTGTTAGTTCAACAGTTGTGATAGAGTGACCAATTTTAACCAAATTATAAGGATGAAAGGTATGTTGGTAATTCAATAATACAAGTTAAGAACTTCATACAAATGACAAGCGAATTCGGTAAACACACAAAATAACACTTTTGAAAATTTGAAAAAACTAAATACAATATTTAACATTCTTTCTTTTGTCTGACTTACGTCCATGAAAGAATGAGAGATAATTTTATTAACTTCCAAGAACAATTATAATCATCCATAAAGTTACACCTCACATGAGCTATCCAAACAAAATCATCTCACTTGCATAAAACTACTTCAAAATATATGCTCTCACAATGATAGTGCTACTTAATGTTCTCATAAAAATTAGCACAAGGAATAATGAGAGGGGTTATGTCCATATTTATAGACAAACACGAGAATCCAAAATTTTGATGGGCCTTTCTCATCCATAATAAGTTCATGAAAGGGATGTCATAATTGTCAGCCAATCCTAAGACGCCATACATATGCTTTAAGAACTTTCAACCTTGAGGGATGTATATGACCACTTGCCATGCATATGGGAGTGTGTCATGTCTGCCCCAATGCATCATATGAGCGATTTTACCTATAAAAGGAGCGCATTCTGGCACTATTGGAGCACATTTTGAAAACTTCTAGTTTTTAGGTTTTATGTTTTGAACATTTATTTTGATGTCTTTTTATGTAATTTTCTAATTTTCAATTTATTAAAACTTCTTTTAACACATCTACACAAATAAATGTTGAAGCTTACATATTTTAACTATTAACTATTTTATCAAACATACTCAACTTCTAAAATTGAATCTCCTCTTCAGAAAGAAAATTCCAGTATCATGATACTATTTTATGCTAAGATACTTAATCAATAACTTTGAATTGAAGTATGCTTTTAGTTTTTCAATTTTAACAACATACTTTCTTTGATATCTATATCATCAACCTAGATTAATAACAAAATAAAAACATTTTTAATAATTGATTTATAATATGACTTAAAATTATTATCATGTTATTTTTTAAATAATATATATACACCGATGATTATCATTTTTCAAAAGTTGTGTTAATAAATTTAAATAACACATCAATATCTATCTAAAATGTTCTATAAATCTCATTGTTTAATTTTTCGTTCTACAAAATAAAAGAGCATTCAAAATATGTAATAATCTTTATAAAAAATATATTTCATAAATGGAATATCATTAAATATTTAATATATTTGTTTTTTAACGAAATAACAAATATAACAAAAATATAATTAAATGGGTAAATAACATATGCTCAAATGAAAATGAGTTAGATGTATAAAACCTAAAGTAAATTGATCAATTAATATATATATATATATATATATATATATATATATATATATATATATATATATATATATACTTCAATGGTTAATCAAAATAGTAAAGAACTTACAAGATAAGAGTCAACAAACTTATATAACTCTCTTAAGCACGAAGAACCAAGAAATATAACAAAATATAGAACAAAAATCTTACTACATGACTCTCACAATCTATTAAAATCACACCTCACTAAAACCCTCAATCTAATATACATTTACCTAGATATTAACCGAAGTGGTTAACATGTTCTGATCCTACACTAATCTGAAGCAAGAACGAGAGAAATGAATTAGAGTTTCCTTCTCTACAACTAAGAAAGATATCATAGAGAAGTAAGTGAAAATATAGTGTGTAAAGAGACTACACTTTATATACCAAGTCTCTAAAAACTAGATTTGGGTCAGTTCAGCCTTGGATTGCCTTGTTCCTCATCCTTTGTAACAGATGATCTCCAGTCCACATGAACCACAAATAAAATGTTTAACCCCTTGAATCTTTAATGAACAATTTAGCCAATCTACTTCCATAATAATAAAAAAAACACCTTAACATTTTTAACTATACAAAAATACACCAAATAAATATTCTTATGACACTACTGTAACGTCCAAAATACCACGGTAAAAAATTTTCATTTTTAAAATACATTTTCGTAAAATCCATAAAGTAATCAATCATCGTTCAAAACAAAACCATAAAAATCAGAGTATCAATATCATCTCTCAAAACATAAATCAGCAGGAGGATGTGTATGATCATGCTTTCACCTTGCCCCGATCATCTGAGGTACCTAAAACATTTAAATCCACAACTATAGGCCAAAGCTTAGTGAGTTTCTTGAAAATAACCCACAAAACAATACACATACAATGCATGAACACATGAGCCTATAGTCTACCTGGACCGCCTTGCAAGGCCTACATGATGCCTGGATTGCTCTAATAAGCCTACAATCTAACTGGAACGCCTCGCAAGGCCTACAATATATCTGACCCCTCCTTTGGGCCTACAGTCTGACTGGACTGCCACACAAGGCCTACAATACACTTGGACTGCCTGGGTATCTTGGCCTACAACACAAAGCAGGACCGCCTCAACCCAATCATAATATGTCAACATATGCAAACAAATAAACAATAACCATAAAACACAGGCAGTCACACAGATCTACTAATATAACAAATCACTACAACATATCAACATCCTACACATAAGGATACATAATGTGGTACAAAGTATAGTGAGAAAACTCACCTTATAGTCTAACAGATAAACAGTACGGCTCACACAATCCAAGAACTATTACTATGAGCCTCATATACAACAATCAGAGACTACTCCTCAATCCATATCCCAAAACCCTCAAGTTGACAAAAAGTTAACATGGTCAAAAAGTCAAAGTTTAATGGTCAAATTCAACAATCAAAAGTCCATCAATCGGTCACCATGTCGTGGCCAATAATTTCCCATGTCGTGGTAACCTCACAAAAAATCAGTCGCGAAGAGTACCTATCACAACGTCGTGGGAGCTAAGCCTCCACGTTGTCAGAACTATTCTGGCCAACTTAAATCATTAAGCTCTTAATTCTTCAAGCGACCTATCCATACTTTCCATAAGGCTTTCTCACCCTCAATGGGTTATAAAAATAAATGCTTTATAAACATGCATAGCCAATGAATGTCTTTTACTCTATCTAGGTCAAATATAATGTAAATGAGATCAAAATCTCATGCAAGGATTCAAAACTCAATCATTCTTCGGATCTAGGACACATAACCATAAAAGGACCTCAAGGATCCATAAAGTTGCCAACTTTATGGAATCTAAACATAGAAACTAACACAAACATGAAGAACAAAGCATAAAAACCTAGATCTAGAAGCATATCACATAAATATTGGACCATGAAGACTCAGAGTGGTCCAAAATATGTGCTAGAATGTAAAGAAGGAGCTTGCTTACTGGATCTACACTCAGTGAACACCTTCTTCTCCTTTAAAACACCAAAATCACCTGTAACACCCATAAAATTCAAACCAATTTAAAACTTATCAAAACATTTAAAACCAGCAGTTATTACAAATTTGTTTTCAAAATAGTTTAATATCAGAGTTTTTCCCAGAAACATAAATAAAACATGAGGAGTTGTATGATCACGCATTCGCCTTGCCGCGATCCCCTAATGTACCTGAAACAATAAACTGAAACTGTAAGCCCGAAAGCTTAGTGAGTTCCCCCAAAATACCCATACCCACAACAATACACATATAATCATAAACAGCATACTATGGGTCCAGTCAACCATCGGGTTGGAATACCCCAGGCCCACAACCAATAGGTTGGAATGCCAACATACTATGGGTCCAATCATCCTCGGGATGAATTACCCCAGGCCCACAACCAACAGGTTGGAATGCCTACATACTATGAGTCCAATCATCCTTGGGATGGAATACTTACGGCCCACAACCAACAGGTTGGAATGCCCAGGTCTATTGGCCTCCGCACAAAGCAGATAAGCCTCAACCGCCAAACAAACATGTGCACATATAACATATAATCACATAGCGGTCTATAGGCAACAACTGATCTAACGGATCATACCACATAGCACATAATACCATCCTATCTACCAGGATACCGATCTAACAGATCATACCACATACCACATCATACTATCCTACCTAATAGGATACCGATCTAACATATCATACTAGCATAACATATCCAGATAGCAATCCAAAGGGCAGACCTTGGTGCCTTAGACCCTTGAGTATAGTGAGGATAACTCACCTCTCAAGTAGTGCTGAAATACCGAACCTCCGAATGCTGTCTTACCGGAAATCCCGAACTATTACATAATAAATACTAAGTTAATACCCAAAATAACTTCTTGACTAAGTGTCCACACAACTCATTAAATCGATTCTCTTTATTGGGCCAAGGCCCAATACCAAGTCCTTAACTTGAAGGTCCATATATATAAAGCCCATTATTGGCCCAATTTACTAAATTGGGCCCAACCTCCTAATTGGGCCTAACCCCATGATCCACTATCACTACCTGGCCCAAAATATCTTATTTACAAAGTCCAGCAAAGGCCCAATTCCATTTAGTCCATAAACAGTCCAAAACCCAAAGCCCATTTGACAAAGACCCAACAGAGGACGTACGTGGGGCGTACTCCTCTGGTATGCGGGGCGTACTCGTCCAGATGTTGACCACCATCGGGGTGGTTGACCCAGTACGCTGGGTGTACTGGATTTACGCTGGGCGTACTCAACAGTTTTGCCAAAACCTTATTAAGTGCTTAATGGCTTAAGCACTTAAGCCCAAACTTTAGATCCAGAGACCTAACATGCCTAGGATCCATAAAGTCATGAACTTTATCACTTTGGACGTCCATAAAGCTCTTAATGCTTGGTCTTAATCCATTAAGACCTTATTTTTCCATGCATGGGACACATACATCTAATGGGACCTCATTTTTATCACTCAAGGTCCCTTCAAGAGTCTAGAAGGACAATCCTTTTCGTCCAAATCACAACATGTACCACCTTGTGGTTTTTGGGACAAGAAATGGTTCCTTTAAAGCAAAATGGTGAGATCTATTCATATATGCATAAAGTTTGGAGCTTTATACCTTCTGGATCTTCTTGGGCACAAGCTAACTTCAGATCCACAAGCTAGATCTTCTCCTCCAACTCTTTGATGCAATAACTTCCTCTTAAAGCACTCAAGAACACACTCAATAAGCTTAAACACACAAAGGAAAGGCTAGGGTTTAGGGAAGACGAGTATAATCTGTGGAGGCAGAGGTAAGGGAGGTTTTGGGTGCTCATAATGTTGCTTATATAGGCCCCAAACCCTAAATATTAGGGTTTCACCCAGACATTAGTATGCCCAGCGTACACAAGTGTACGCCCAGCGTACACAAGTGTACGCCCAGCGTACACAAGTGTACGCCCAGCGTACTAAGGCGGACCTTAGTACGCTTAGCGTACTCTTATGTACGTGCACCGTACTCCCTCTTGGCCCAAGTTTGCAAACTTGGCCCTTAAACTTATCTTGGCTCTTTACTTCTAACCCCAAGGACTATAAATGACAAGGTAATGATAGAAGAGGGTACGGGAATACCTGCCAAATTTCGGGATGTTACATCACCACAAAAAGCTTAAAAAACTTAACAATAGTGGCTAGGGTTTGCTTGGAGTGAAAGGGGGGTGATGGAGGCTGAGGGTGTGCAAACCCTAGCCATCACATCCCTTAAGTAGGTCTTAAGGCCTGATAAATTAGGATTTTGCATGCAGGTGGTTGCCACGTCATGACCAATATCTTGTCATGTCGTGGCACTCAAATGGAATGTGTGTTTTATCTGGTTCTACCATGCTGTGGTGCTATGAACACCACATCGTGGCTACCACAAAACCTTATGTTTTGAATCCTTAAATACCCATATCCACAAAAGTAATTATAAATGGAATTTGGTGTTACAACTACCATTTCAAGTTTGGGTTTTTAGGATTAAATTTCTTTTAATCTTGTAACAATAAAATCTTCTATTGGAGATGCTCCGAGTAAGTTCATTATTACCCTCCTTGGTTGGGTTGATGTTGTGTGATTTGGCAGTCTCTTTGTAACATTGTTCCTTTCCTGTGATATTATATATGTCAAGCATCTTGCTAGTTTTTCTAAATAATATCAATATGAAGTTCAAGAAAGTTAATTATTATACTACATTGAAGCCAATATTAAACCATATTTAGAGTTAACCAATTTGAACACATGTTTATCATCTTGTGAGTAATGTCCATGAGAAAAATTCATATACATATCCAGTAACGACTCAAATTTTCACAACAAAATATTCTGGGGATTTATCGAATTTTTCTATAACATTTAAAACCAGAGTTTCAAAAACATTTTACATCCCAAAATATATTTGGGTTTATAATATACCTTCACCATAATTTAAAGCAAAAAGGGTATACCAAAACAAAAATCTACATCAAGTATGTGTCCTTATTGCTTCTAACTCCTCTCGTACTACGGCTACTACTTGACCTGCAACACATGAAAATCTACAAACATTAGACAAGAAGTTCAGTGAGTTATAAAACACTATGTTCTCATACTTGACCGGTTTATTCTCATCCTCTCATACTCTATCTTTCTATTCTTCCCTTCTCATACTCTTCCACTTTATTCTCATCTTCCCATACTTTTTCATTCTATTCCCATATTCTCATGCTCTACCATTCTATTCTTGTCTTCTCATACTTGACCATTCTATTCGCATCTTCTCACACTCTACATATTTATTCTCATCTTCTCATGCTCTACCATTCTATTCTCATATTATCATACTCTATCTTTTTATTCTTACTTAGACGCAAACGATCTAACCATATAGAATAGCTACATCTGTCATCTAAGGGGAACATAACCCTGACCTTATCGGTGTACAATCGTCCGGACTCAATCCCCTCACTTTGATCCCTCACAGATCCTTTGGCAACATTTCTTTTCATGAATCCCTTGCTGATTACAATGATCCCTTAGGGATCCTCTACACATAATCCCTCGTAGATTACTTATCAAGGTTCTCTAGGAGAAACCTCATACTATGTTCCATTCATAAAAAAATTTATCGATCTTATCTATAAACACCTATTCTCTTTATTGAATGAATTACCTTTCTACATTCCTGAGGGAATTATCTTTCTACATTCCCAAAGGAATTATCTTTCTATATTCCCGAATGAATTATCTTTATACATTCACAGAGGATTTATCTTTGTACATTACCGTAGGAATTATATTTCTCAATTCCCAAAGGAATCATATTTCTTCATTCTCATAATCTTCCATGCAAATGTTATTGTCTCCTAATAGTTTTCTATATCACTTGGCACATAAACATTCTATCACCTCATTTCATTAAGAAATCTTCTACTATCAATTAAGCACTTAATTCATTAAGTACTTAGGGGCTGTTTGGCAGGATCTTAATTTTTAAGCTCTGAAATTTTAAGAGGTCTGAATTTCTAAGAGGCTTTGAATTTTTAAGACCTGATTTTTTAACATACTGTTTGGTTTGAACCTCTGAATTAATGTGCTAAATAAGGAAAATGACCATTTTACCCTTCTATATTATTTTCAGCTAAATTCAATGTTTCTGTTTTATATAATAATTTAACCAACTTCTTGAATAGTTATAAAAAAATATAAGCATCATACAAAATCGAAATTAAATACAAAATCCAAATATAAACACCAACACCATAAGAAATCCACAATAACATTAAAAATGAAAAAGATGTAAACAATTGATAAATAGAAATAGATAAACTGTTGCAAACATTAAAAATGAAAAAGATGTACACAATTGATAAATGGAAACAGATACAACTATTGCAAACATGAGCTACACATTTCCACCTACCAACCACACTTTTAAAAATAACATACAAACTATTAGTAACCAGTTTGTCTGACGCCCATATTGTCGCCACCACCTGCCTCTTTCTGATCTTAACCACCACCTCTTGCCCCAAACCAGAGGTTTGTTACAGGAATCTATTAACATTCATTTGAATATCATAATAGCCAAAATTGCTGCCAGGAATAGCGTCTTTAGGAAGTGCTCGTGTCACCTCAACAAACTTCTTGTTGGGTTCATGGAAGGTCAAACGTGATTACTACATCAGTTATATAACCATAACTTTCAAAGTATTGATAGAATTTTATGTCCATGTACCCCTGGAGCTCCTCCCAACATTGCTTCAGGTCTAGACATTTGTTGTTCTTCCCTCCACAAAGCCCACTTAGCTTCCACCTGCACATCACAAATGAATGACATACAAACACCAGAGCATATACACTATAGATTTTGTTGCCAAATGCATAAATTAAATTCTCATTGATTTGAATTTCAAATGGAATACATGAATAGAAGAAGTTTATAACCAGAAAATGAGCCCTCTAAATCTTGTATATGAACAAGTTTAACCATCTGATGTAACATATTGATGCCACCATAATAAATTATTTGATTATTGTATAATACATAATGAATATGTATTGAGTAGGAAACCTCACAGTAGCATGTCGAATTTCATGGATTTCCAGGAAAGCCACAAGTCATTGCACCCAATATATAGAACTTGTCACAAATTTCATAGCAACTCACTGATTAACTCCCATGAGATCAACCACTTCGTCTTAGATCCTCACCCAAAACAGAGATCGATTAACTAGAGCTCTTATTATCGAGTTTTAGGGCAAAGGAATAAAATTTCACCTGGAATCGGAAAATTTGGCTACTTCGACGAAGGGAGTCGGCACTACCGACGGCTATGGAAGAGGCGGCCTCGTTGGAGGGGTTGTCGGCGGCGAAGTCGATGGTGAAGGGAGGCAGCTCGGAAAGGGGTTGAGTGGGAGAAACAGACGCTGGTCTCGTGAAGTATGGAGTGACGAAAAAGAGCGCTGAAATTTTAGGGCAGGAAGGGAAAGCGCGTTTTTTTTAAGTTCAGACATGGCTCTACATCTGAAACTTTAAGAGGTATTAACAAAATTAAGAGGCAAAAATTAATACCTAAACAAACGGTCTAAATCTGAATTTTTAAGAGTTTGCCTCTTAATTTACAGATTAAGAAGCTAACAAACAACCCCTTAGACTAAGCATTAATCTAATATCTTGTAGGTATTTAACATAATATCATTAACATCTAACCACACATTCATACTCATTTACGAGATTACAATTCATATAATCATACTTTATCTTTATAAAATAACATGTAGGTATTTAATGTAATATCATTGACATCTAACCACACATTCATACTCATTTACAATATTATAATACATATAATCATACTCTATCTCTATCTAATAACTTGTAGGTATTTAACATAATACCATTAACATCTAAATATGCATACATATTGATTCATAAGATTATAATTCATATAATCCAAATCTAATGAGATTAATAACTCACCTTGTTAGTTAGTGAAAACTAACTACCATTGGCTTCAAATCTCTAATTGACGCTCTTGATCCATATTCTTTGCCTAATGCATAATCAAACAGCATATCAAGTTTCTTATAACTTATCTTAGCTCATTAAGAGCTTAATCACTATCCATATCAAAATGATCACTCAATTGATCATAATCTAACATTTCACTTTCTATCTCAAAATCTATTATACTTCAAGAACTAAGATTATATACTACTTAATTCATTAAGACCTAACTCTATCTTATCACTTCATCTCTTTCAGTAGTTAGGGTTTGAAACCCTAAGTATCTATAAATTGATTTAACCATGTAAATCACATATAAAGCTTGCTTAAATCTTCTAAACACTCTCGATAACATACTAATCGAGCTATATTTCAATTAACTCACATATAAAGCTTGCTTAAAGCTTCTAAACATTGACAATAATATACTAATCGAGCTATATTTTGATTAACTCAAGCATTCTAGCCAATCTAACAATTTCACCGTTGAGCTTAAAGCTCCATTAAAGATGAAAATCATTACCTTTAGAAGGAAAGGATGTTAATCCTTGCAATCCTCCACCACAATCTCATCTTGGCATCTTACTGGCTTCAAAATCATCACATCACAGCTCCCAATCGAATTTGGTGAAATAGGTTCGAGAAAAGAGTTTTAACGGATTAAATATATGTTCTTGCAGTGTCACCGCACCATGGCAACCTTCTTACCACATCATGGTGACTGTATTTCATAGATTCCAACTTTTGTCATTTTCCATTCCAACTTCAAATGGTCATAATTTCTTCATTTCAAACCCGTTTTTAATGATCTTTATATTCATGTAAAGGTATTAACAAGCCCTACCATTCTATCTAATTAATTTTGGCTGAATTCATACGGAACTTAATCCATTAAGCCATGAAAAAAACATAAAATACCAAAATTTCCCATTTTCTAATGTATATCTTCTTCATCTTATCTTTGTTTTCCATAAATCTTATATCCACATGAAGGTGGTAATGAGTTCTACAGCTCCATTAAGTCACTTCGGACTGAATACTTATGGGTCATAATGTTGGAAATGGGTGTCCAATGTCATAACTAATTGGGGTAGCTTTGAAAATAATAACAAAGTCCTTTTTGGGTTACCCTCAAGAGCAAGAATAGCTAGAAATGTTTTTAGGATATTGAGGATATGGGTTATTAATTTATTACTTGTTAATAAATTAATAGAAACTTATTAAAATTATTTAAAATCAAAGGAATCAAAGCTACAAGAGACAAATCAGAATTTTTTAAAAAGGTTATTGTACCAATCTTTCTCGTTTATCTTGTAATGTTAGTTTTAAAAGCATGTTGCTATAAAATAATAATACAACATGTGCCCTCACATGTTTAATAAATTATAGTTAGTCTAATCAAGACTAGGCCATACTCATGAAGCCATACTATAAGAGTGGTATAAGAAAATAGCCTATAAAATGATGGTTGAAAGAGTGTCCTTTTCACTCATCCCTTCTTTGTGTGGTGGATTGTCGTTAATCGAAAAGGTTTGATAGGACGATGTCTCATTAAAAGTATAACAAATATAACTACTAAAAACAAAATTCTCGTTCTTAATTATTTTAGGAAAATGTGAATAGTTGTGAATCCATGATTAATGCACATTATTCGTTACGAGCCTATTTATGGAGTGTGTGTGGGTAATCGACACATAAATTTGAGATGTAAAAGGAAAATGATGTGGCACTTTTGGTTGTGGTTTGTTGATGGAGCGTGTGTGGTTAACCGATGCGCCAATTTGAGATCCATGACATAATCAAGGGTCACACGTTCGTGCATGGTTGGTTCACCGTCATATTTATGAGACCTCGGTATCACATGCACAAATATAGGATGTGCAAATCTGAGATTAACATTCCATTGAATAGCTTTAATGAATCTAAATGATCTAGGAGTTTCATAGTGTTTCAAATTGGTAAAGAGCATTACTAACCTAAAACAAATTTGTGATATGAATATGACATCCCTCTTCATAAAACGAATTAAAAATATGGATCCTAGCCCTAAAACAAATTGGGTAATTATTTAAAGGATTAAATCAACTAACTAAACTATGTCTCTTTTTCATAGATGTTCGGTCACAATGAACTTCGTCTTCCTCATCCTCCTCCCACAAACTCAAGCTCCTTTCTTATTTTTGTTCTCCAAAGAGAGAAACTCACTGGCGGGCTAACTACCTCGATTAGATGAGAAATTTGCAGATCACCTTGAGGTACGAAAATCGTGAGTACGTGCATGATGATCTAATTCCCGAAATCAATGAGCACTCAATTGATGAAGAAAAAACCGCTCGTGCCAAACATGCTGATGAATCGAATATGGTCTCTTGCATTATGATAGTTATCATATCCTTGAATCTCCAAAATACATTCGAGAACACTTTGTCATATGAAATGTATTTGTAATTGGTTGAAATGTTTCTGTAAAGAGCTAGGAAAGAACGATTCAGGGTCGTCATGTAACGTCCTAAAAATTCATAGTAAAATTTTTGTTTTAAAACTCACTTAAACGATACAAATGAGTTGTTCCATAACCTATCAAGTGATCATATCGTTTAAACATCAGAGTTAAAGTCATAATTAGCCAATGCGAAAAATGTTGGGGGATGTTGTGTAGTCACATCAGGCCCTTCCATTTGCAACCGAAGGTACCTGAAACCATAAACACATAACCGTAAGCACTAAGATTAGTGAGATCCCTAAAATACCACATACCATACATACATCGAGCCGAACCCGGAATCCATCGGGCCCCGCCCGGTACAGATTTGTCAGTAACATTCGATGGGCTCGCCCAACACATTCATCAGGGATTTGCTCTAATCTCACACTCTACCCGAGGATGAGACCTATTCGATATTAAGCTTAATTTAATATAAGAATTTTTTATAATCCTTAGTTTTATAACTAATCAAGACTATAGTAAAGGCATTCTACTCCCAATACCAATTATATTCAAGTAGTACTATTATAGTCATACAAATAGCATAGAGTATAATTAATACAATTAACATTTAATAAATACTTTTATTAAATTATGCTCTAGAAAGTAACTACGCACTCACTTGACAAAAGTGGGTGATTCAAGGTAAGGGCAACGCTTCACCTTAACACCTTATCCTCTTAAAAGACCTAGATGTATATAGCACTAAGTCTTAGTCTATTTTCATATTCCTTTTGACTATAATAATGATAGTCTAGATTTCTTAATAATCTCAATGTCTACATCAAGATCTATCAAATAAGGAATAATCGGGTATGATCATATCGGAGGTACTGTCTGTTTGGTATACAGAGTATATTGTTTGGAAATCTCACTTTAAACACCTCACTAAATCCAGCCTAGACATCACTCCCATAATTAGATCAATCAATACTATGTTTTGGAATCATTGATAAATTTTATTTATAGGTTCATAATAAAGACTATGACTATAAATATAAGTTACACTTAAAGCATAGCAAGTGGAGCTTAACTTACAGAGTTTCCCAACGAGAACCGGTAAATATGTGGCCAGAAATCTGGCCTGGGAGCTTCTATTTCTCTTTCTCTTTGATGCCGCAGGGCCTCGCTAAAGTGGTCGGGAATTAGGGAGTAAATGGACTAGGGGCGGAAGAGATTCCAGAGGGATTGGGTGGAATTGGAGTGAAGAATGATGTTGAAATTGTCTCATATTTATAGTGGAATAAGGGCGCACGTCGTACCTCTTGTCGGGGGTATTGATGTGGCTCCTGTCTGTAACATCCCAAAAATCAAAGAAAATATAAAATTTTCAAAATCAACCAATCAACCAATCAACCAGTCAACATCAATGTTTTTAAAAGCATCATTTCAAATTATAGTTTTTCCCAAGACCCGAAGCATAAAACTGGAAGCTATGTACGATTAAGCCTTCGCCTTTCCACGATCCTCAGAAATACCTGAAACCACAAACTAAAACTGTATGTCAAAGCTTAGTGAGTTCCCCCAAAGTACCACCACACAACATATAATCAAACAGATAATGGGTCCACAACCTCCTGGTTGGATTACCATTGGCCCACAACCCTACGGTTGGAATGCCCCGACCCTCAACCCTACTGTTGGAATGCCCAATATATAACGGGTCCAAAACTTCCTGGTTGGATTAACCCCCAACCCACAACCTTTCGACTGGAATGCTATATATATAACGGGTGCACAACCTCCTGGTTGGATTACCCCTGGCCCACAACCTTCCGTTTGGAACGCCCTGGACCACAACCTTATGGTTAGCATGTCTGGTCTGTTGACTTACAACACAAAGCAGTAAAACCTCAACCCCACCATACCATGTCGACATTCACATAAAAAATAACATATATCCAACAATAGATAATCATATAAACAATTGAAAGTCTAGCAGGCAGAACCACAGATCATTATTTCATAGCAACATCCTAAATACCAGGATACAGATCGAACAGATCACTACAACATAGCAACGTACGGTAAACAAGGATATCAATCCAATGGGCCGACCTTGATGCCTTAGACCCGTAAGTCCAGTGAGGAAACCACACCTCACGGTCTGACTAATAGCTGAAAGAAGATATTGCTCCAATACCGGCTCTACAGGTCACCTATTCAGTAGATAGAGACCAAGGCTTCACTATAGCTTAAAATACCCAAAATACCCTTAAGTCAAACTTGGTCAACACTGGCCAAAGTCAAAGTCAACGGTCAAGGTCCAAAAGTCAATATTTCTTCCCAGTGGAGTACGCCTTGCATACCAAGAGAGTACACCCAACGTACTCTAATGTTGACCAAAAAATGGGGCGATGACCGCGTACGCACAACGTACCACCAGGTACGCCCATCGTATGCAACCCAGTCCCAAAACTCCATTAAGAGCTTATTCTATTAAGCTCTTACATCCAAAACTCATATCCAAGCCTAAAATGATGTCCTAAGTCATAAAGTTTCCAACTTTATGACTTTTCATGGCTATAAAGTGTTTTATACCAAAAACTCTAACTCCTTAACCTATTTAGACTTCCTAGTTCATGCGTGAAAGGATAATAACAACCAATAACCCATTTTTATGACTCAAGCTACTCCAAAACCTCTGAAAGGACAGCTCATGAAGTGTAGAGTAGACCATACTCAAGAACACCAAGAAAAGGGACCAAAATGCATGACACTTAACCACAACAAGAACTAAGAGCAATATCCATCAAGGTCAATGATTTTTACCTCCAAATAATGTCTAAGGGGGAGGTACTTCTGGATCTAAACTCCCCTTTAGGGTTCGCAAAGGTCGAGATGAGTGATGGAGGCTGGTTTAAGGAAAGGTTTTGAGGCTATAGAGGGGATTAAATAGTACACAACTCCAAACATTATGGTTTTCATCTGAACCTAGTACGCCCAACATACACTAGGATTACACCCAAGGTACTCTAAAACGACATCGTTTCCTTTCATGGAACTTACGCGCAACGTACTTTGAGAGTATGCCTAACGTACTCATATAGGGTGCTCTTCCTCCTTAAGTGCCACATGGGACCAATTCGCAAACAAAACTCATTCCAAGGGTCAAAATGCAAACGATTCCCATACTAAGGGTCTAAAAGGTAAATACTTGAAAATCGAGATGTTACATTGTCGATGGTTGACACATGGCATATTTGGTGTGGGCCGCGTCGATTGTCAGAAGCGCGTTGCTTTCCTTATCTGCGCGTGCAAAAATTAATATTTTTCAAAAATCCGTATCTTTTTCATACAAGCCCCATTTTTTGGTGTTCTTTATATCCAATGCAACTATCAACGAGATATACAAATTTCATTTAGGCTCCCTCGGTTAATTCTCACTTTATTTTTAAAGTTATATTTTTAAACATGTTTAGACTGTTAAAGTCTATATAAAAATCATAACTATCTCATACGACCTCCGTTCTCGACTGTCTTTATACAGAAACAATAATATCGATGTGATCTTCATCTTTCGTCTAGATTGTTTTTCCTAATAATAGACCGAATTTAATTTCGTTTTCTGTGTCGCACAATGTTATGCTAATATTTCAAAAAATCACAACTTCCTTATATAAAGTCGGATTTTAGTGTTCTTTATATGTAAGAGTTTGCTTTTTCGATTACTACGAATTTTGTTTAGATTATCTATCGTAAATAATCTTTTATTTTTAATATATATATATATATATATATATATATATATATATATATATATTAGTCTTATTTATTAACTTTAGACGTAAGTTTTTACATAAATGTTATATATATATATATATATATATATATATATATATATATATATATATATATATATATATATATAATATCTATAAAATTCACATAAACACATATATTTGATTAATTCACTTATTTATCCATAAAAGATTTCAATCGTCGAACGACATACATACATATTCATAACTATGTCTAACATTAAACACGGACATTACACCTGTTCACAAAAGTGATGACCAAAGAGATACATAGTGTGCATGCTAGGAGTATATGAATGAGAGATGATATATAGTTTAGTAGTTAGTTGATTAGTTGAAACATTTAGAACAACGAATAAATTTTGTAATTGTTACGGTGATTAAATAATAGAGATTTATTTATATTCAAGTATGTTACAATTTACAATTAATTTATTTGTGCTTTGTTTTTGCATGTTTAGATCCACACTTCCTAAGTATTAATTTACTCAAAATCTACAATCGGTTGTACTATTGGGAGTGAGTATTGAGTTAAGATTGTCGTGAAGTGTTAATAGATTATCTATAGAGATTAGACATAGCATGGAGATTGTGACTAACGTTCATGAGTTCTTAAATAGAAATTTAGGTATTGGAGAAACCCACGCTCAGAGAGATTAGTTCATAGATTTAATGACGAGTCATTCTAGTACGATAATATATTTTATTCTTAAAAATGAGAGAAGTGTTTGATTAGTAGTCTGATGTGCTAGGCCTAGCCCGAACATAACTGATGTGTTTGATTAGCAGTCTGATTTGATCATCATAAATCGGAAATCGAGAAACATATTGATGGAATGTTAGGTTGATTCATAATCCATGACTCATTCCACAAAGATATCTTGAAATAAACAAAGAAATAATCAATCATTTATCTAAGGACCATTTCTTGATAAGATCAGAGTTCGGCAGTTGCTATGGAAGACAAGCTTTGTTGGTTATTCGAAGTCTATTTGACCAGTAGTAGTTGATGAATTGTCCAAATGGGAGACTATTGGAAATGGGTGTCCAATGTCATACATAATTGGTGTAGCTTTGGTAATAACAACAAAGTCCTTTTTGGGTTTCACTCAAGAGCAATAATAGCTAGAAATATTTTTAGGAGATTGAGGAAATGGTTTATTAATTTATTACATGCTAATAAATTACTTAGAAAGTAGTTAAATTTAATTAGAATTAATTTAGAATTAATTTGTGATTAATTGGAATTAATCTGGAAATACAGGGACGAAATGTTAATTTTCAATAGCTGAACAATGGGAACATTCTAGCTAGTCCATGTGGTGGAAGATTTTGAGGAGGTTCCAAAAACCTTCCAGAAGTTATCAGATAACAGATAAGGAAATGATTTGAATCATGATTAAATATAATTATTTAATTGATTCAAATCAAGGTTATCTAAAAAATACCACATCTATATAAAGGATCCTTAGGTCCTTAGAAAATTCGGCCATTACATTCCATAAGTTTAAGAAACCGATTTCCAATCTCCCTCCTCTCTCTTAAAGTTATAGAGTTATTATCTTTTGGGTGTGAGCATTATAGGCACTCTACTTTGTGTGTTAGTCTTTCCAATGCCGCCATTGGGGGTGAAACTTCTCGGGGGAGCTGTTAGTAGAGATGCTAGTTTCATTAGCAGCTTAGCCATAAAGAGAGCTAAAAACGTTGTGAATTTGATGCACCTTCTCCCACAATTATCTGACCCACAGATTGAGCTCCTTCTACTTCGGTCTTGTATGGGTATTGCTAAACTTTTCTTTGGGCTGAGGATGTGCCAACCCGATCACATGGAGGAGGCGGTGTTGTTCTTTGAAAATGGGTTGCGATGGGCGATTGAGGACATTGTGGTTTGTGGTGGCCCTTTCTTTGGCAGCATACAGTGGCGAATTGCTTCCCTACCCATTATGTTTGGTGGCTTGGGTTTATACTCGGCACTATAGGCTATCTCATATGCTTTTGTTTCCTCAAGGGCCCAATATTGGGTATTGCAAGACCATATCTTACGGAATAGCGACATATATGGTATGGATTATGATTATGCTTGTGCCTTAGCTTCTCTTCATAACAAGATTCCCTACATTGACTATAGAAGATTTAATACTAAGGACACTTCCCCCCCCCCCCCTTAAATCCCAGAATACACTGGCGAGTGCTTTTTTTAGTAAAATTTTCCAAGATATGGAAGTGCATTTCAACTTGAAAGCTCGGCAAAAAACAGTTTTCCAGTGTTTACGTGCACCACATGCTTAAGATTTTCTTCTAGCTACCCCTATAGATGGGCTTGGCCAACATATATCTCATGTGGAGTATCGTACCATCCTTAAATATCGATTCATGATTCCAATATTCTCAGCTGACGAGATATGTTCGATGTGCCGCAAGGCATGTTTGGACTCTTTTGGAGAGCATGCAGTTCATTGCAAAGAACTCCCGTGGTTCAAATATAGGCACGATATGGTTAGGGATGTTTTGATCGACATATTTAAGCGTACTGGGGTTTATGCCAAGAAAGAGGCTCCTGTGAATTTCTTGACTAACCCGACAGAAAGAAGGGCAACCCTGAGACCGGCTGACGTTTTGATTTTTGGATAGGTTAGAGGGAAACTGTAACATCCTCAAAATTCATGAAAAAATTAAACTTTTAAAACCAACCCACAAATCTTCATTGGTTACAATTTAGTTTTCAAACATATTTAATATCAGAGTTTTCCCAAAATCATAAATCAAAACACGAGGAGGTGCACGATCACACCTTCGCCTTCCCACAATCATCTGAGGTACCTGAAACATAACCCAAAATCGTAAGCCAATGCTTTGTGAGCTTTTCCCCAAAGTACCAACACACAAAACATATAACAATAACAAACAGCTTGCATACAGATCCTTCAGTCTGACTGGAACGCCCCACCTATTTACAGTCTACCTGGTACGCTCACAGAACCTTTAGCATGACTAGTACGCCACCGGGCCTTCAGCCTATCTGGACCATTCTCCGGGCTTTCGGCCTGACTGGTACGCCCCATTGGCCTTCAGTCTATCCGGGATGCCCTAGGTCTGTTGGCCTTTAGCACAAAGTCGGATCGCCTCAACCCACCCATACATATATCGTTTCGACACACACACACACAGATATATATATATATATAACAGAAAAGCATACAAATAACCAGCCAATAACAACAGACAGATCTTATCGATCCCTAAGCATAACATCATCCTATCTACCAAGATATAGATCTACCAGATCACTACAGTACTCAATCATACGATAACCAGGACAACAATCTAAAGGGACGACCTTGGTGACTTCGACCCGTAAGTATAGTGAGGAAAACTCACCTCGCACTGCCGAATCTCACAAAAAGAGTCTCTGGCCGCTGCCTCGCTAAAATCCCCGCGCTATAAATCATCATAATAATTATCCATCAGTAATTGGATCGGGTCCACCCTAATTGCCCGAATTAGGGTAAAAGACATTTTTACCCTTCACTCAACATGACCCAAACCTAGGCCCAAACCATCAATCTAAAGGCCCAAATTCCAATTAAACACCCAAGGCCCATACATGGCCCTGTTTTCCAAATTGGACCCAAACCCCTACATGGGCCTTACCCTAAGGCCCACTAATTTTTCCTACTCCAAACTCTTACATTCAGATGACCCAACAAGACCCCAAGCCACTAAGTGTGAGAACAAGGATCTGATTGCGCAGGTACAAGGCTCGAAAACTCAAACCTTCAGTTAATGCTTAAGATCAATGTCTGTTTCTGATTAATAGTTCCAGTCAAGTCTGGAAAGACTAGTCAAGATTGAATATGAGAATCAACAAAGTACTTCAAGTATTAAATATAAGAATATGAATATGATCAAAGTAAAGACAGTAAATCAACATAAGGAATGTTTGAAAGAATGATTTGAGAGAAAGGTGCAAGTGAAGTAAATGTGAAAATATCTATCTTTGCAGAAAAGAATCCGTCATTTGGTTTTGTCATTAAATGCTCCTTAAAGTTACTCCTGACACTCTGATTATCTAAGTTGACAAAAGAGACTAAGTCCTATGATACGTTACATCAAACTAAATGAAAAAAGTAATTAATACAAACGGATAAATTGACTCGGAAGCAAACACCAACTCAGAACATCAACAATTGAACATTTTCTTTATTTCGGACACCAATTTGACTCCGGACCACAAGCTGACTCCGGAACACCATTCACTTTGGAACTGACTGACTACGAAACATTCAAAAGATAGAGATTGCTAGAGGTTCACTTTCAGGTTCCAACAATCTCCTCCTAAGTGAACTTAGCAATCTAGTCAGCTCAATTTGCTTCTTCTTTGATTAAGGTGTAGGCCCTGAATAACCATTCTCTGACCTCAATGTACCATTGAAGCTGACTTACAAAATTTTCCTTGACATGTTCGGGTGCTTTGGACTTGGATGCACGACTGATGAATTTTTGAAGAGCTTTAGTTGGAACTAGGTGTTTGTGAAGAACTCGGAAGAAGTCCTTTTTGTTTGTCTTTCCTTGCTTGTAGAAAAACCATAGCACCGGTTCATCGATGGGCCCTTCAGCTAATAACTCAACTTCTGGCAGAACAAAGTCCATTTTGGCTAAGAAGTTTTCAGTTCCAAACAGTTGTGCCAATTCATAGTCGCATCGGCAAAATTCAGCCACATAATCCTTGAGGAAGCTTAAGGTAGCATGATAGGCTCCCATGTTGAGATCGTTAGTTTGAAGGTTTCGGAGATGAGCAACAATAGTTAGGATGTCATTTGGATTGATTGAAGGGAAATCATCGTCATAGATGGTGTATTAGGTTGGTTTATTCCGGAGGATGTAGAAGCGAAACAACACACAGTTAAGGTCGAACTTGGTAAGGACCTTCCTTGCAAACCCGAAGATTTTGGTGATCCTTTTTCTAGGCCACACTTCCTGTTGGGGAGGATCATTCTTAGTGTAAAAGGTCTTCAATCGTTCACACTCAGTTCGGATGATCAATTGAGGACCATCATTCGGATGCAAAGGAGCAAATTTTGTGTAGTACTTGTTGTAAGGAGATAGAGCAAGATCAAGTTGTTCCGAATCGTCATTAGGAATATCATAGTACATGAACGGTACTATATCCAAATCATGGATGATTCATAGTACATGAACGGTACTATATCCAAATCATTAGGAATATCATAGTACATGAACGTTACTATATCCAAATCATGGATGATCAATTGAGTTTGCTTGATGAGTTCATTAGTGGCAGCGACCAAGTCGTCATGAACCTTGAGCATCTGTGTGATGGTGTCGAGATAATGATCAACAGAAGCATCATACTTTTGTTCAACTTCTTCTATTGCATGCTTAAGGCAGAGAGAAACGAGCTGATCCAATTGGGCTTCTCTTTCAGCAACGGTGGGTACTGACTTGTTGGTTTCAGACAGAGATTGGAGAATGCTGTCGAGCTTTGAATCTAATCCATAAACTTTTTCATCAATTTTCGAATTGAGTCCGGCGACTGAGGTTTCAAGGACATCAACCTTTTTCATGGTGTCCGAGATATTGGCTTGAATATCCATGAGGGCAAACAGATCGATGTAGTTTCCTGCTGAAGATCCGGTGTCCAAAGTAGAATCTTGAGGCTTTGCTTTGTTGGGTTCCGGATTCACTTGAGGTTCGGATGGGCGAGGCTTTGTATTAGCAACATCGTCTTGAGATTTCGGAGTTGAATTAGTTGGAGCATCAGGATTAACATCATCATTTATTTGAATTTCTTCATTAATAGGTTCAGAGGAGGACGATGAAAGTCCGAAGTCAAAAAGTCATTTTGATGGGGATGGTTTGGACTGAAAGTGAATAGGGGGTAGCACAGGAGTATCAGCAACAGAGGTGTCGTCATCATCAAAAAAAATTTATTCTGAAAGTTCTTCTTTAGGATCAGAATGCATAGAATCATGATGTTGAGTCTCTAGAGTTTCTCCGGAAGTGAAATCCTAGTCGGTGACTTCATCGGTGGGGACAACGAAGAGCAAGTTGCTCTGAATGACCCTATTCCTCATGGAGATGAGCGTTGCTTCAACCTGGGATCTGGTGAGCTCCGGATGCATTGACTTAGTCCTGTCAACAAAATCTTCCCAAAGTCGATCGTTAACACCTGGTCGTCCTATACCCTTACCGGGTATCAGACCAGTTGAGGCACCTGAGGTTGGAGGGACAACTCCAACCTCGAAATGCTTAGGGTCCGGAACAGTGGTTTCAGACCGTGCATGTGTAGAAGAAGGTGGGATGGCAAATGTGACACATGGGTTTGTTCCAGGGGCAAGTAACTTTGTTCAACACCGACATCACCTTGTTAGGAAGGTGAGGGTGGATTGTGTGCAGACTCCTCGTGGGTGTGTGCTTGTGTTTTTCAAACTCCAAGGGGTACCTCGGAAGAGTGGGTTGGTGGGGTATGTGGATGGACAGAGTCAGTCGGAATGTCTTTGGCTCTTTCCTGTTGAGAGGAAGAGCCGACTTTGGCTTTCTTTTTGGTTTTTGGTTTCGAAGTGGATGATTTTCGTTTGGCAGATTTCTTTATCTTTCCACCTGAGGAAATAGGTTTGGCCACTTCCGGAGTGGGCTCAATGGGGACATGGGTAGATTGCGTTGGGTTGTACACAATCGAAGTCTCCAAGTGATGTTTTAAGTGAATTGATCAGGAAGGGATGAGGGCCAACACGTGTTTCGGTAATCGTCTAATTGGTCCGAAAGAACTTTGGTCCGAAATACGATAGTGTTTAACAATTTTTGTGACAACCGTCAAAATTGAGTCAAGTCAAAGTCAAACAAAGTCAACAAGTCAAAACCAATCGACTCAATTAACCCTTGTATATTAGGGTTTACACTATGTAATTACTGTACAATGCAATATTTTAATGAGAGAAACATTATTTGGAAAGTTCGTGTGTTGAATTTCCTAAGTCTCAAATGCAGTAAACATTGAACCAAAACGATAAAAAAAATTATTGCACACTCATCGGGAGTGTGTACGACACTAAAACACGGTTTAACGGGGTTTATGAACCTTGCGTTGTGAAGCCGGACACTCAAATTAATCACAAACGAAACCACTCTAAATCGTTTTCACTCTATCTCTTTCTATTTGAAATCTCTCCCAAATCTCTCCCAAATCTCTCTCAAAAGTTACTTTAACTTTTTGTAATCATTCGGGCCATCCCGACCCTTAACCGGGTCAAAAACCACTTGAAACGGGGTAAAAACGGGTAAAATAACCTTAAGGAACCAAAACCCTCCTATTAGAAGCGAAAACTCTCATGAGAAGCCTCTCAGGACCGAAGCCTCTCATGAGAAGCCTCTCAGGACCGAAGCCTCTCATGAGAAGCCTCTCAGGACCGAAGCCTCTCATTAGAAGCCTCTCAGGACAAAAGCCTCACATGAGAAGCCTCTCAGACAGCCCATGCGAGAGGCCTCACAGACGGCCCCTTTTTACCGGTTTTTCGACTACGACTTCGTTTTAACTCCGTTTTTCATTATTTTAACGTGGGATTTTCACCCAAAACTTTATTTTATAAACTAAGGCCCCAAAATATATAAATCTCCAGGGTTTTTATAAAAATGTATTAAAAGAATTGGTGGTTGGACTAATTATTGAGGGAATATTTGCTTTTCCTTATTTTATGACAAAAGCAAGCCACCACCACCTCACTCTATGATCAGCCACTCTTTCCCACTACTCCTTGTCACCTTAGTGGACCTTTACACCCTATCTCCAGCTCTTCCCACGTTATAAGAGCTGGAGGATTGGTCCTCTCTCCTCATTCTCCTTAAAAGCCCTTTCATTCTACACTTAACAACCAAGAACACTCTCCAAAATTCTCTCATCTTTTCTCTCAACTTCAAGAACTTCAAGGCTTTCTCCAGGGATTTCTTTCTTCAATTAGTAAGTATCTTCATCATTCACATAATTATTAAACTCCATTCTACTCAAATCATTGATATCTTACACAAATTCCATCTTATTCGGTGTTAGATTCTCGAATCATCAAGACATCTTCTTAGTGTTCTTGGGTTGAACACTTCCTCTATCTCACTTTCATCTACTGAAATCACATAAGGTGAGTTCATACCCCTACATTTACATGTTTTCTTAAGTTTTAAGGGAGGGATACAAGTAAAATCATCAAGAACACAATTAAACCTTTTCTAACAGATTACATCAGAAAAGATGGACTTTAATCACAGACTGTTTTGGTCAACTTAAATATTTTAGTTTTCAAAACTGTTCTAGGTGCAAGTAGTTCAAACTCTTAGCTTTAAAATGGCTACTTGCACATCTCCATGTGATTTTTCTGCAATTTATGGTGATTTTTACAAAACTGTCTATCATTTCAGAGGCAAACCCGGACCAGTCTGTGATATTGGACATTTTCACCTATGTTAGAGATCACTAAAAATCATGATAAACTTTACGAACAAACTAGACTCATATTCCAAACTCTCAGAATTTTCGGATTTGGATTTGGAGCTTTGATGATTTTTCTATAAATTTTCTAAGAACAGTAACAGAAACTGTATACAACAAAAAGTTGCTGTCAATTTCATTTCACCTTGTAACATGTTGAGCAAGGTGTATATCTTTATGTGATTATATGTTATTGCACTATATGACATTTTTTTCTTAATATTTAGACACACATCAGTTTACAAATGGATTTGGACATATAAAATATAAAGAATAACAAGTGATTATAATCAAAGTACAACCGATACATTCAAACATTTAATAAACTATTTTGAATATAGTTTGCATACATTACTACGTACTACCCTTGGTTGATAAACTATAATAGGTATAGTTTATGAAACATTACATAACACATACATTTAAAAAGGGTACATTTATACAAAGGATATTTTCATTAAGCAAGGTACGGCCATACGGTACCAAGTTTTCATAACACGTAATTCCGTTAATAACTTCTGTGAGACATTCGATTCAATTTACAAATCAGTCCTGTATTATAACCAGAGTCTCCTCGAGGGAGAGCGTGATACTTGTGTATAGATCTATATTGGGTCTGACAAACCCACACCTTAGCTGCATGCAACAGCTAGACCGACAGGTCTAGGGTGACAAATGTCATAACATTTCCGACGCCTGAAGAACGTCGTTTCAGGCCAACTAGGTCATAGCATGGTTATAATAACTCACATGTGGTATTAACAAACATAGAATTTACGGGGATTTCATTAAAATTAAACGAGTTTATGTCGATTTAAACTTACATTATTTATTATAAGTAAGAAAAGTTACTTATACATTTCGGTCTTTGGATTTAAGACTACATTTACACATTAAGGAAAATATTGGATTTTTCTAAAACAAATACTACTTTTACAAACGAAAGGCTTTTAATAATACCAAACAAAAGCTTATGAACTCACCAACCTTTGTGTTGACACTTTTTCAAACAACTTGTATTCTCAGGAAATCATTAAACAGGTAACCAAGTGCTTTTGAGGATGGGACGCTAAGGCGTCTACTATTTCATATTTTGTCAACATATTGTAATTGATTCGTAAACATGTAATTCATACAATGATGTAACTTTGTCAATTATATATATATGTTGGTTGTGTTTGCTTGAATTACTATTACAATTGTTGTTATGATACTATACATGAAGTCCTCCACCCCCGGACATTTCCGCCATCCTTGGTTTGGGGGTGTGATAGATTGGTATCAGAGCACAGTTTATAGTGAATTAAGTATATCAAACCACATAAGATATACAAACTATAAACACAATTGGGACTAATAGTCTCTGATTTGTGCATTTTTCAAATAAATATACTTTTAGAAAATAAATGATTTTCTTGATTAAAGTATACATACATACATTACATGATCGCATGGTATCATAACTAGCGAAAACATAAAGCAAAAGAAGAAGAGTTGAACATTTTGAGTATGCCTTAGTATATGTGGATTAAGTCTGGGAAGGATATAGCCTGATCAACTATATCTGTCCGGGAATTGACTTGCATATACCGGGGGATGGTCAGGATGGGCAACAAATCTAACAAACCTAATAACACACTACAAAAGATACTTTAAGAACTCAAAACTAAACATTTACAAATACTATATGAGTATTTTGTGTTACTATAATAAATTATCTGAGAATTAAATAGCTCTTTATTTATAGATCAATAGCTGCTAAGTGGATGCGCTAAGGTCATATGTAACTAAGATGCTATAGACTTAGAATTTATGTATCTTTGTTTCACTTCCTGTCCTTGTTTGGTTGTGGTCTTGGAGTTAGGGTCATCTATTCGAAGGACTATTATATCTTAATCACATATGACTGGTAAGCACTTTGCAACTAATGAAGTAACCGATAAAGATCTTTTTAAAACATAAATATATTAATTATGTCCCGACTAAATTAGTATGTGTGAAACTTTTACAAACGGTCATATACTTGGAAACAAGAAGCTGCTTTCCAATTGTTAAAACAAGCCCTATGCAGAGCACCGATCTTGTCTCTCCCAAAGGGAACCGAAGACTTCGTAGTGTACTATGATGCTTCGAATCAAGGCCTCGGATGTGTGCTCATGCAGAGAGGGAAGGTTATCGCGTATGCATCAAGACAGCTTAAGACGCACGTGGTTAATTATACTACGCACGACCTGGAATTAGGAGCAGTAGTATTCGCTTTGAAGATCTGGAGACACTACCTCTACGGCACGAAATGCACTATCTTCACTGATCACAAAAGTCTTCAGCATATCCTCAATCAGAAAGAGCTCAACATGCGACAGAGGAGATGGGTAGAGTTGCTGAATGACTACGAGTGCGAAATTCGTTATCATCTGGGCAAGGACAATGTAGTGGCTGATGCTCTAAGCAGGAAGGAGTACTCGGGCCGCCGAGTAAAATCCTTAACAATGACAATCCATTCCCACCTGACCATACAAATCAAGGAAGCTCAACTGGAAGCTTTGAAACCAGAAAAGGTGGCAGGAGAGACATTAAGGGGAATGGATAAAAACTTAGAAGTCAAGGATGATGGAGCACGTTATATCATGAACCGGATTTGGACACCGAAGTTCGGTGGACTCCGAGACGTCGTCATGAATGAAGCACACAAGACTCGATACTCCATCCATCCCGGGTCGGATAAGATGTATCTGGACCTCAAGAAATTATACTGGTGGCCAAACATGAAAGCTGAGATTGCTACCTATGTGAGCAAGTGCCTGACTTGCGCCAAGGTCAAAATCGAATACCAGAAACCATCCGGGCTATTACAACAGCCGGATATACCTGAGTGGAAGTGGGAACGAATAACCATGGACTTCATAACCAAGCTGCCTAAGACATCGGGCGGGCTTGACACCATATGGGTAATCGTAGACAGATTGACCAAATCAGCACACTTCCTACTGATAAAAGCATGAGATGTTTTCCATTTTACCTTCGGAACAGAGTAGGATCGAGAATTCCTCGTTGAAAACCTAAACGATTGAGAAAGTTGGTGAGGGTTTCGTACCATGCACGAGGAGCTTGCTTGAGGCAATAAACTGCTTTCCGGAGTTTGTAGCAGTAGTTTGGATATGAGAGATTGACAAAACCGAGAGGTTGCTGAAGATACACATCAGTATCAAGTTCACCATTTAGAAAAAGCACTTTTAACATCCATCTGGTAAACCTTAAAGCCTTGGTGAGCAGCATAAGCAATAAAATTTATGATAGCTTCAAGACGGGCAACAGGAGCAAAGGTCTCATCATAGTCAAGCCCTTCGATCTGTGTTAATTCTTTAGCCACCAATCTTGCTTTATTCTGAATAATGACTCCTACATCGTCTAGTTTGTTCCGAAACACCCATCTAGTACCAACAATGGGATGATTCTGAGGAGGAGGGACGAGAGTCCATACTTCATTTGTGTCGAAATCAGCAAATTCTTCTTGCATGGTTGTAATCCAATCAGCATGTTCTAGTGCTTCTTTGATGGATTTGGGTTCAACCATTGAGATAAATGCCGAAAAATGACATTCATTTTGAACACTTGTGGCAGAACCGGTATGTACACCAGCGTTTGGGTTTCCAATAACTTGGTTCGGAGGATGATCCTTAGTCTAAACATGTAATCTCGGAAGGTCATGTGTTGCAGATGATCCAATATCAACAATGGGGTTGTGTTGCTCCCCCTGAATACATTGAACTTATGGATGATGCTCCCCTTGAACTTTCAAACCGGATAGGTTGACGTCATCATCAGGTGGGAAATCGAAGAAATTTGCATCATTATCGATGTTGATAGGATTAGAGTCAAATTTAGTAGTTGTATCTTGGAATCCATCCACATTTGATTCAAGGGAAGGTTGACCATTCTCTCCCTCAACCTGAGAAGGTTGAAACAGTTCGGAATCAAATGGAGGAAGACTGGGTGTCGGACCGGAAACATTTTGGGAGACCGGAGCGTCAGATTGGGTTCGTCTTGTTCGTGATTCTGAATCAAGAGCTGTTTCTGAGGGTCCGAACAAGGTCTCAAAGTCAACTTCATAGATTGTTTGTTGGTTCGGACATCCTGGGTTGGGCTAGAATTCCAAACAAAATTTTCATCAAAGGTAACGTCAGAACTTTCTTCCAGAACACGAGTTCGGCGATTAAGAACTCGATAAGCCTTTGATTTAGTAGAGTACCCAAGAAAGATGGCTTCATCAGCTTTGGGTTGGAACTTGGTAAGTTGATCACGGTTATTCTTAATGAAGCATCTACACCTAAAAACGTGAAGAAAAGAGATACTTGGCTTCTGACCGTTCATGGCTTCATACGGTGTCTTATTGAGGCGTCGGTTGATTATACTCCTATTCTGAGTAAAGCATGCAGTAGAAACAGCTCCAGCCCAAAGATAGAGTGGAAGATTTGCAAACTTAAGCATGGATCAAGCAGCTTCAACTAGTGTTCTATTACGTCGTTCGACTACACCATTTTGTTGTGGAGTGTATGGAGCAGAAAAGTTGTGGTCAATACCCTTCTCGGTGAGGAATTTTTAATGGTGGAATTAGTGAATTCCGAACCATTGTCACTTCGGATTCGGCTTACTGGGAGTTTGATGATAACTTCTATTCATTTGATAAAGTTGATGAGTTCGGATGTTGTTTCTAACTTGAGCCTCGGGAAGAAGACCCAGGTGAACCTAGTAATGTCATCCACAATCACAAGAATGTATTTTTTGTGATGCAAACTCTCTAATGTTGAGGGTCCACACAAATCAATGTGTAGAAGTTCTAACGACTCCGAGATTGATTTTTCAATGATGACAGGATGACCCTTCTTTGACTGATTTCCACACTCACATGCAGCATATAAATGATCATTTTCGAACTTGAGGAGTGGCAAACCTCTGACCATCTCACCGGATACAAGATCATTCATATATCTAAAGTTCAGGTGAGCAAGCCTCCTTTGTCATAACCAACTAAAGTCAGGAATAACTTTTGAGAGTAAGTAGAGCTGGGGCTTGCCAAATATCATGTTGATGTCAAGAGGATACATGTTCTTGTTGCGATTCGACTTGATTAAGCATTCATTTCGGTCTTCGGACATGACATAGTTGTGTTTCTTGCAGAATTCAACTCGTCGATTTGCATCAGTGAGTTGAGCCACACTTATCAAATTCTTCCTTAAGTCAACTACATATTCCACGTTTGAAATGGAGAAGTTGCCATTTGTAAGAATACCATAACCTCGGATCTGAGAGTTGGAGTTGTTTCCATACATCACATAACCATCATTTGGTGAATGTTTGAGATCTCGCAGAAAGTCCTTCTGCCCCGTCATGTGCATGGAGCAAGCACTATCAATATACCATATTGTTTCTTGCTCCGAAGAACAGAGTGCCTACAAAATTAGTGAGTTGTGGAGTTTTTAGTCTCCGAGTTAGGTTTTAGGACAAAGGCACGAGTCTTAGGCTTCGGTTGTGACTTTTGAGCAACATATGGTTTAGAATATTTGTTCTGAAATACTTTGGAAAAACAAACAGAAGGCCATGGTTCTTTCATCTATCCAATAGTCATACTCAATAACATGAGGATTCGGAACAACTTTTCTCGGACAAGGAACTTCCAGAGTAGTGGTGCCTTCCGGAGTCACAGTTTCATCAATGGGATTTTTTATTTTCCAAACAGGATTTTGTTTTGAAGATTTTTTTGAAATTGTTTTCTTGCAAAATCTTTCTTTGTTCGATGGTACACTTGATTTTGAAAGCGATTCAGGTTTAAAAATTATAGCATCGGCTTTTGCTATAAAAACGGATGAAACAGTCCGAGGAGAGTTGGTTCGGACAGATGTAGTGCTTACGATAGGCTTATTCGGAGTGGGACTGATCGCTTTCTTTTGTTCTACAGGACTAGAAGGATTGGAAGGTCTCTTGAGGATCTTAGTGGGTGTGAAGGTGTTTTGACTCTTAGTTGATGAATGAGTAGTCTGAGATACACCCTTTTTGGAGTTCTCAAGAAATCTAGAATTTTGTCTAGACTTTACTTCCTTTTTGTGAGCATTCTGGGCTTCTACCTTAGGATCGACAATATCTTTCCCATTCAACATGGATTTTCTTTTGGAATGAGGCAAAAGATTTGGAGGTTTGTCCTACTGAAGGGTTGTTGAACACAGGCTTAATTGGAACTAGTTTTGTTTTGGAAATCACTTGGGGTTCAAACTCACATGAGATTGACGAATAATCGACTTCACTATCTAAAGATGCCCAAACACACTCAGAGAATTTAGGTCCAGTTGTCTCCAGAAAAATTTCCTCAACAACACAGTTGTTAGGAGGGCTATGGTTCGGATTTTGAATGACATGGTTCGGAATACTAAAGTGAGGTTCCAAGGTCCGATTCAGGTCCAGGTTTGTCAAAGGTGGAAGAGGCGTGGAATCGGGGCACTTGACAACTATAGGCTTAAACTTAGGGATCAAAGATGCAAAATGGTCAGAAGTCTCAGGAAGGGGTGACAAGGGAGAAACAGAAGTATTTGAATGTTTGATGTTCGAAACGTCTCCCATAAAATTTAGATTTTGTAACTCCTTCAAGGGACGAGCAATAGGTTTTGGAAACTCACTTTCGAGACGAGGTGCTTTTGACCAAGGATGACGAAAATTGTGAGTCATCTGTTCATTTTCCTCAAGAATGTCTATGGAATAGTGCAAAGCATCTATTTTAGCATTGAGACATTTGTTATCAGAAATTAAAACATTTCTTTCTAGAATAAGTGATTCACATTTGTCTTTAAAAATGATACATTCATCTTGTGACAGTACAAGCTCTCGTTCTAAAGACTCTATTTTCAACTTCTTATCCTCAAAACGTAATCTAAGACGACTTAATTCACTTTCCTTCTTCTCACTGGCTTCTATGGCTGACTCATAGGCTTTGTAAATGATGTTCATATCTAATTGGATCGAGGTTAGATATGGTTTACAACGAGATAAGTCAAAATTATTATCAGTAATCTTAGATTTTACCTGTTGAACGATGCTTCTACCAGGTGGATCGTTGGTAGCCATGTAGCAGTAGTTTGGCTCAACATCTTCATCATCTATTTCCGACCCAAACGACAAGTAGCCTTCATCACATTCTATTTCTTGTCGAGCCATAAGACACATGTTTCTGCCAGTGGTTACGTCATCATCATCTCCAGACGACCAATACCCTTCTACATCCCTTGATACAGTTGTAACAACAAAGCCTTTTCACGTTCTGCCATTTCTTGAGCTCGACGTGCATAGTAAGCAGAGTCCTTGATCTTGGGTTTCTTTGGGAATTCGGCTAAGAAATCTTTGGAAAAGTGATTTGCATGGCCACATTTGTGACATACAATCTTAGGTTTTTCCGACATCAGAATCTGTGATGATTCCGAGGTGTGATTTGGTGTAGGAAGGTTAGGCTTGTAGGATGGTGGGTTTTCTGAAGGTTTGTTGAAAGGTTGAGGATTGTTTTGGTGAGGTGCCTCGAAACGGTTGTTTTGGTGAGAAGCTTGGAAATGATTGTTATATGGCTTCTTTAAAGGACGGTTGTATTTCATAGAAAGTAGGGCAAACTCTTGTTGGAAACAGAGTTTGGAGTCCATCTCTTCAGGGTTAAGATCACCCACAGATTGATAGTTAGAGTTCGTAGGACCAGGAATGGTTGGAGGTGAGGGTTGAACAGGAGGGATATAAGGAACAACAGCAGTGAAGGGGTCCGAAACGGTCAGGTTTGAGGTTTGTGGATCATAGAAACTGACTAGAGCTAGAGGACCTCCAGTAAGTTCGCGTAGAGTTTGTGCAACATTTGACTCATGACCTTGAAGTTCATCAAAAATTTGATAGAGCTTGAGCTTTTTCAGAGACCCGTTGATCTGAAGACATGATTTCACATTTCCCCATCCCTTTCCGAGACTGTTAATGAACTTGAGGTTGTATGGAGTTCGGATTATTCCATGAGCAGTCATGTTGTTGACAACAATTAGGTATCTGTTTGAGGCTGAGGCAACAGATTCACCAGGTGTTGTAGTGAAAGTGTCGAAATCATTGACAACCGAGGTTAGACACTTATCATTCATGTGTTGGGTTATGAGCATTCTAACACTCCTAAGTGTACATGCAACCCTAAATACCTTGGATCTATGTTTTCTCTATTATACATATAATTATGAACATCCAAGGTATTATCCTAATCTAGCATACAAAATAATAAATATAACAAGATAGAATACATACCTCTTTGATGTAGAATGTCTTCATGAAGCTTGAGTGCCTAGTGCCCCAAGTGTGACACCTCAAATGGTTCACACAACACCAAATACACTTGGAATAACTTGAGAGAAACTTGAACACTCCTTGAAATCGTCTAGCCCTCACACTCACACATTCGTGCCCGATTTCTTGAGCCATGAGATTCTTTTATATGGTGGCTATTAGGGTTACACCATGTAACTCATAACTTTACCCATTCCTTATGCTCCATGGATTTTAACCTCCATGGAGTATCCATGGGTCACCCCATGGACTTAGTCTAACATAAGGAATCTTGGATCACAAGCCCACATATATAAGAATGAATGATTTACACAATCAACCCATATATTTTAATTAGTCTCCTTTTGATCACTTAATTAATTCCAAATTAATTCTTGATCAATACTAATTAAATAACCTTATTAATATATTAGAACTTATAATATATTAACCAACCTTAAGTGTTATTTCTCTCATTATAGTCTATCCAAATGCATGATGCCATGCAACCCAAATGGACCATGCCGGGTCGGGTCAAGTCTTACCAATTATAGTTATGGACTTCGACATTAATCCAATAGTCTCCCACTTGGATAAGTCTAAAACTATTATTTCGTATGACTTCAGGAACCGATCAGCAATCGTAGCTCTCAAAAGCTTCTGTCGAACTCTGACCTTGTCGATGAACTCTGACCTTTGTCAATGACTTCTCCATTAGATAAGGGATCATATATTCCTCCATTCTAGATATCATATGGACTGAGACATGGATTATCAAACATTCTCTCTGTCCATTTGTTGTTTCCCGATTTCCGATTCATGATGACTGACTGATGGAACAAATCAAATCAGTCCTGGCTTGGCCAAGCACTCACATGTATCATCTTTAAATCATCGAGGGGCCCACAGATATCGCTTTTATCCCGAAGGTAAAAGGAATGGATAAACTTCGACTCATATGGCTTGTTCTACTACTTGTTGAATCATACACAAAGGCACGTTTTATAACATCGAGTTACCAATGCGTTTTCATGCAATCAATGTATAACCAACTCATAGTAACAACTCATATCTCTAGGTTTGAAGAATATAAGATATTATCGTCTCATGATCACTCGTGATAAAATCCATGAAGTGATTCAAATGAGCGCGGGTTGAATCCAATACTCAGAACTTATGAGCACTCATGAGTGTTGTAGCACCACTTTGTCCACCAACTTGGACCTCTACAAACCAACCCATGACAGTCTTGATTCATATCTACTTCCAATATATGACCGACTGTGGATAGTTTGAATTACTTAATCATTCAGGAAGAGCGACTTAGTTATTCTGGAAGTCAAAACATGCAAAGTGAAACACAAGAATAAATGAATCAAATATGGTATCAAACCCTATGAATATAAATAAACACTTTTATTTATCACCATACTGATTACTCATTATTCATTGTTTCGGTTTTATCAACTTTATACTTGAATTTAAAACAATAGTTGTCCCATGCTCCAAGCATGTACACTATGTTTTCTAAACACTAGTCATGCCATACACCAAGTATGCATACTATGTTTGTCTATGATCTTTACTTTGTAAAATAGATCAATTGAACATCACTCCAATGATCCTCTTTTCACAGTCCCAAATCCTTACTGCAAATGCAAGAATTCCAAATTCATGCCATTTACTGAAATCTGTTAGATTCTAAACTTATATGCATTGATCCTCTTAATGATTATGCACGAAGTCAGAAAGACTTGACAACAATCATTACAGAGCATTCCAAAGGAGATCGGCTCCTTGGAAACATCCTTCTTTCATTAAGTTTCCTAATCTTACACAGATTGAATAATTTCTAACTTTGAAACATTTCCATATTCCATTTTGACTATCACTTCTGAACAAGAGTTGCCTCCTTACAGATTATGTCAATATGGTCCTTCCAGAATTAACATTATACTTCCAACTGTCCTTGAGCAACCAATCTTTGGTAAACCTTAGATTGTCCTCGACAATTGCTTAATCATTTTAGTCATATCCAATTCTAGACCTTTTCCCTTCATAATGCCCCAGGCATTTGGAAAATTTTAGAAAGGATGAATATAGCACATATAATCGATCCTATATCCGAAGCATATGGGACACGATTCATGATGTCTCACATAAAGACTAAACCAGTCTTTTGCTATAATATTTCCATTTCAATTTGCCAAGTTCTCAAAATTCAGATTATGAAAAGGGATGTCGTAATCATAATCGAATTTTAGAACGCAAATAATGGACCCATATATAGAATTTCCTTATGTTGAGCCATTCCAACATGAAATTCATATATATATATCCTTGATAAAATACGATTAAAATCTCAATCTAAGCTTTTAAAATTGAAATGAAGTATAATTTCCTCTCCCTTAATTATAGCAAAACAACTTTTTCAACCCCTGCAACCTCACGAATTGAAACTTTTGTTTTCTATAATTAACATTGCTAACTTGCTACCTTTGTCATAATTATCATGCTCCCACTAACATGATGATTATTAGCATAACACTTATGCTCCCACTAGCTTTGACATGTACTCAGAAATCAGCTGACTTTCTTACCAAAGTTCAGATTTCTGATACTAGATTGTTTTGATAAAATTTTATCAAAATCATACACCTCTCTTAGATAGCTCACATGTGTGTCTAAACAATTTTAGAACTATGAAAAGGGATGCCGTAATCATAGTCTCAATTGTTTAGACCTTTGCCACTTCTCACAAGTCCATGTTAGTGTGCCGGTAAACCACACACGCTCCACTAACGACTTTGAGAATGCAAATATCACAATTGCTATCTAGCTAAAATCTACTTAGTGAAAGTGTTTCCTCACCATCATTTTCATGAATCGGAGAGAAACCTTATGACACTTAGATTTAATAGTGTATGTGTTCTTATCCATGTGAATTTATCAAAACCATAATCACAAGACAAGGTTAGTGACAAATCCAAACTCATATTGATTAAACTTGTGCAATCTTAAATTCTTGCCATTTGGCAGCTCAGGTGCCTGCCATTGCTTCCAAGTAGTTGTGCAACCAATTGAGAACTCTCAGAACTCCTATGCAAAGCCAACTTGAATAGGCACAAAAATTTCAACACGATAGGTTATAAACCTCAAGTCGTGTGCTAGTGAAGGACTTTAGGTTTTATTCTTGATTAAGTCTTGAAACTTTCAAGAGCTTTAAGACTCCCACTATCCTCTTGACATATAAGACTCCCTTGTCAAATATTCAAGAGATAGTGCGGATTCTTTATCAAGACTAACACTTTACACAATTGGCCTAAGTTGGTCTCTGTTTTATCCAAAACATCACAACTTACCAATTTCAAATGTACAAGAGTAGATAACCTTTTACTCTTACATTTGACTAGTGTTAACAAACCCTCTTTAAGATATGTCACTCAAGTTACAATCTTGGAGTATGACTCTAAGAATTGTTTTGGAACGAAGTATGACTCATCTTTTTTGATTTAACCATTTCAACAATTCATGACTCCTCTTCTTAGTCATAAGAATGCACTAAGATGACTTTAGAGGACCAATTGTGATATGGTATCTTAATCATTAAGATGATCATAAAAATGATACTAAAGTACTCTCCCATCTTTTCAGATTTGAGAAACTTTTATCTTTCTGCCATACTTTGATTCTTCTTATTCGTTCTGTCTCACATTGAAACTTCTCCAATGCTACAGACTTATACTTAAACTTATAAGTATAACCATATTTACTGAACTTAAGTAGATCATGACGAATAGTCTTCTTGATCTTTTGTGGTGGACTTGACCAGTGCACAAGAATGTGTACTCGATCCCTTAGTCCTTTCCTTATTCACATAAGGAATTAGTCTTAATTTTCCAAGCTGAAAGTTCTCATTCATCATACTATACAACTTGCATGATTCCAAGTTTCGGTCCAATTGAACCTTGGGTGATGAGAATCTTTCCTTATTTGGTAATATTAGACACTACCACAACGGAAAGAATCAAATCCATTTTTCCAATATTGCTATCAATGGAATCTTATAAGCAACAACTTTTCACAAATGCCTATGGACCCTTGATAATGGGACTATCTCAGACTTCGCCTCTCTCTTTACCATTGGGTCAACCGAGTTGACTATGGCCGATCCCTTTCCATTGGGAAGAGAGAGCTTTACTGGATATCCAATGTCATCATTGTCAATGTCCATAGCGTTTTAGGAAGTTGATCTTAGCAAATAGATAAGATCATTAAGGGTCTTGTCTTAGTCTGTTTCATAGGATTCCCAAAAGAACTCACTATGTGACTTAGAAAGTAGTTGAGCCACCAACTTTCTCAAGACTTTGACACCCAACTCTCCCGGCTTGTCAATATGTGACTACATCTCCAAGATGTGATCACACCTAGACCTTGCCTTGCCAATAGGGCTTGAGTGACCTTAAACTTTTTAGGAACTTGTGGGTTAGGGAGAATAATTGGAGGAGGTGAAAGAAGTATGATATCCATGGGACATCATCTTCATTTAGGAAAGCTTGTTTCAAGAGATTTGGGAAGATCATAAATGTCTAGACCAGACATCTTTTTGGGAGATATTCAAGATAGTTGATTTAAAGTCCTTAATATGACACCCAATATGAAATATTAAGGCTAGGACCCAACAAACTATTTTATAACTTAGAAGAGAGATGCCGTAATCCAAGCTATAAAATATTTGAAGGTAGGTGAATGACGATTCACCAATTTCCACCATGAAAAACGAAATAATTTATTAGGTTTTAATTGGATTTGAAAGTCCTAGATCTTTGAGATTCATTGAACTGTTCAAAGGCATGTTTCAATCTCGAGCGTGCCCTTCATGTTTTGTGACTGGGATGTCGAGGATCACAAAACAAGGTGTGAATAACCATGCAAATATACTTGGTACCCTTAATATTTACCCCTTAATCAGTGTGCCGGTTAACCACACACGCTCCACCGATACTATGATAAATATTAAGTTACCCTTTGCCTACCTTGTTAAGTCCAGGTTAGTGTGCCGGTTAACCACACACGCTCCACTAACGACTTAAGCAAAGTGCAAAGTGTAATTTCATGGGTTAGCACCAAATTCACATTTTCCTAAGTAACTAAGATTGGGTATTAATAAGAGTTTAGTTACTTAGTATTTATCATTAATACTTTTAATGAAAGGAGAATTATAGTCCTTGTCCTACCCGTTCGGCTAACGACCCTTCACGAGTCAAGGAAGCGGTGGGTGAGAGTGGACACCCATTAAACTGCCATTTTATAGGCAGTAACCTTATACCCCCCTTATAGACCGGCTTCGTGAATGAGGCCTACTAACGGTAAGACTGACTTTACTCTTATACATATATATAAATATTATTAACTTATAATATTATAAAGTATAAGGGTTGAATTTTAACTTTTAAAATTCTAAGGGCTAACTTGGAATTAAAGTATTCATAAGTGAAAACTTTTCAAATTCCAAAACTTGAGGGCAAGTTTTGAAACTATTCAAAACTAATTAATTCCATAACTTATGAGTTTAAAGTAGTTTTAATTTAAAAAAAAAAAAAAAAAAAAAAAAAAAAAAAAAAAAACTCTTCAAGTTCCATAACTTGAGGACAAGTTATGGAAGACTTTAAACTAATTAATAAAAAAATAACTTTTTTTTATTGTAACTTATGGAACTAATTAAGGTTACACTTTTTTTTTAATTTAATGAAGAGACTATTGAACCTCCATAACTTGAGGACAAGTTATGGAGTCATAAAACCATTTAATTAGAACTAGACTCTTCATTTTGTAACCTTTGCCAACTTTTATGAGTTTTATGATTCTTAAATGTGACTTTTCATATAACTTGAGGACAAGTTACAAAAACACACTTTGGAATCAACTCTTAGATTAAAATGGATTGAAAACAACTATTTCACACAACTTTTCTATTAATCTAAGAACCTCATAAGAACAAGATAATTCAAATCATCAATCTTCAAGAAATTAGCATGAACATACAAACTAATACAAATCTTGAAATTATGACAATTATCTTAGAAATTGGATTAGCATGAACATTACCACATCAAAAACAAGTTTATAAGTCCAAAAACATCTTAGGGTAATGTTCCTAGTCCAATTCCAGCCAAAACAATCAAATATATGCATCCAACTCGATTTTTCAGCTACTTTTGCAAGTATAACAAGAAAACAAGCCTAGGCTCTGATACCACTGTTGGGTTATGAGCATTCTAACACTCCTAAGTGTACATGCAACCCTAAATACCTTGGATCTATGTTTTCTCTATTATACATACAATTATGAACATCCAAGGTATTATCCTAATCTAGCATACAAAATAATAAATATAACAAGATAGAATACATACCTCTTTGATGTAGAATGTCTTCATGAAGCTTGAGTGCCTAGTGCCCCAAGTGTGACACCTCAAATGGTTCACACAACACCAAATACACTTGGAATAACTTGAGAGAAACTTGAACACTCCTTGAAATCGTCTAGCCCTCACACTCACACATTCGTGCCCGATTTCTTGAGCCATGGGATTCTTTTATATGGTGGCTATTAGGGTTACACCATGTAACTCATAACTTTACCCATTCCTTATGCTCCATGGATTTTAACCTCCATGGAGTATCCATGGGTCACCCCATGGACTTAGTCCAACATAAGGAATCTTGGATCACAAGCCCACATATATAAGAATGAATGATTTACACAATCAACCCATATATTTTAATTAGTCTCCTTTTGATCACTTAATTAATTCCAAATTAATTCTTGATCAATACTAATTAAATAACCTTATTAATATATTAGAACTTATAATATATTAACCAACCTTAAGTGTTATTTCTCTCATTATAGTCTATCCAAATGCATGATGCCATGCAACCCAAATGGACCATGCCGGGTCGGGTCAAGTCTTACCAATTATAGTTATGGACTTAGACATTAATCCAACATCATGTTCTCTGACCCTTCGAACAAATATTGAAGTGTGTACCAAATCTCTTTTGCGGACTTGCACAATTTGATGTGCTCAAAGAGAGAAGGTGGAACACCAAACACCATTTCGGAAAAGGCAACTTGATCTGCATACAGCTTTTCAATATCATCAGCAGTGAGAGGTGCTTGACGTTGTTCATCCAGTCCCATGAGAGTTGCAGCAGCATCTCTAACAATGGTTCGAACTGGAACATGGGGACCTTCTTTAACGGATCTCCAGATAGATTCACATTTTTCTTTTCCAAGTAAAAATCTTTCCATTCTGACTTTCCAATGATCATACTCTTCAACAACTAGCAGTGGAGCACGTGTAGGGAAACCTACGCTATTTTCTATTTGCATTGAGTACATTTGTTGAGGATTGGAAGCAGCCATTGAAATTAAGATATCCTGAGCAAAAGTGGTATATAGAAGAACTTTTATCCTGAACACATAAATGATCGAAATACCAAGGTAATATCGAATCAACTATAATCTGTTCTTATGGATTCAAAGGACAACCACTCAAGCTCTGATACCAATTGTGAGAACAAGGATCTGATTGCACAGAGACAAGGCTCAAAAACTCAAACCTTGAGTTAATGCTTAAGATCAATGTCTGCTTCTGATTAATAGTTCCAGTCAAGTCTGGCAAGACCGGTCAAGACTGAATATGAGAATCAACAAAGTACTTCAAGTATTAAATATGAGACTATGAATATGATCAAAGTAAAGACAATAAATGAGCACAATGAATGTTTGAAAGAATGATTTGAGAGAAAGGTGCAAGTGAAGTAAATGTGAAAATATCTATCTTTGGAGAAAATAATTCGTCATTTGGTTTTGTCATTGAATGCTACTTAAATAGGAGAACAAGTTACATCGTACTAACCAAACACGTACATAGGACCGGATAATAGAGTTACTCCTGACACTCTGATTATCTAAGTTGACAAAAGAGACTAAGTCCTATGATACGTTACATCAAACTAAATGACAGAAGTAATTAATACAGACGGATAAACTGACTCGGAAGCGAACACCAACTAGGAACATCAACACTTGAACATTTTCTTTATTCCAGACACCAATTTGACTCCGGACCACAAGTTGACTCCGGAACACCATTCATTTCGGAACTGATTAACTTCAGAACATTCAAAAGATAGAGATTGCTAGAGGTTCACTTTCAGGTTCCAACACTAAGCCCAAAGAATAGCCCAATTCGGAAGCCCAAACATGTGAAGTCCATCAGACTGAGTACGCCCCAACAGGTACGCGCAACGTACTCGCTTGAGGGCTTGTACGCCCAACATTCTCACCAATTCATCCCAAAACTTGATTTCAAGACTTAATCCCTTAAGACATAGCTCCAAAACATAGATCTAACTTCTTTGAGTTGGATTATCACGTAAAAGTTGCTAACTTTGCGTTCATGCATGGCTAAATGAATCTCTTAAGCTTAAAGAGGACTTAACAAGTAACTTAATGCATGCATGTGACAAAAAATCACATAAAGCTTGCACCTTTATGCTCAATGAGTCCACCACAAGCTCAGATCTAAAAGAACAAACCCTTAAAACGTCTTAACTCTTCAATCAACCCAAAATGGTACCAAAAGCATATCAAAACACACTATGAGGAGATCTAAACATCTACAAGCCAAGGTATGAACTTGATACCTCAAAGAGATTGCAACAAGTGATATGATTCTGGATCTATGACCTTCCTTCCAAGCAAAGCACCTCAATCTTCAAAGCTTCCTTCACAATGAGTAGAACAACCATTAATAATAATCTCTCTCAAGGACTCAAGAACACCACCAAGGAAGCTTAAGGGACTATTTAGGGTTTTTAGAAGGTTTGGGGGCTGGTAAAGAGGCCCGCCCTAGGATCTTAAGGTGTTTAAATAGGGTACAATCCACTTAAATTAGGGTTTCATGAAATCCTTGTACGCCCAGCGTACAAGGCCGAAGCTTCGCGATCAAACTACTGACTATGCTCAGCGTACGCCAAGGTACGCCTTGCGTAAGGGTCCTCGCACGAGTACGCTCTGCGTACTCCCCAAGTACACCCCGCGTACTAGGGTTTTTCCCCAAAACCCTAAATTCTTCCAAAAGCCATAACTTCTTCATTATAAATACGATTCTGACGATCCTTATATCAATGAAAAGGTAACGAGAAGCTCTACGCTTTTATCATCTCATAACCGCCTTAGAATTTCCCGAATAAAAATCCTATTTCCATCAAATTCCGAGCTGACACTTTACCAAAATACCCCTTGGCTCCAAAACACAAACCGAACCCCAGATCATCTAAATTTACATCACCCACATCCAAAGTGGTCCAGGTCTCATTTCCTCAACGGTCCTAAGCCTGATAATTCTCGCTCTTTGGCCACCACCCCGAAATAGGAAACGATTCGAAACAAGGTGTTACAAAAACACGCATGTGTGGACCTTACAGAGGTATCCCCTCTCGTAGTCTTGAGGGTTGGGGTTTCACGGTGGGACAGGCTGCATTAAAATCTGCTACATGCAAGGTCACCAAACATGAGAAATCGTGCATGTAAAAACAACATGTGTTCATACCATTTGCATTTGATAAGTTTCGTTTCCTTGCGCTGGATGCGGTGGAGCTTCTTAATAAAGTACAACGGATAATGCATAGCAATGTTATATCCCCTAGATCTATGGATGTAGTCTTCAAAAGAATTGGCTTTACCATACAAGAAGGATTAGCGGCGCAACTTGTTGCCCGTTTGCCTTCTCATTCGTTGTACGATGATAACTAAGATTTATTAATCTACAATATAAGCTACAAGAGACAAATCAGAGTTTGTCAAAAAGGTTATTGTACCAATCTTTCTCATTTAGCTTGTAATGTTAGTTTTAAAAGTACGTTGCTATAATAGTAAAGCTTAGATCCTAGGGTGCATGTACACTTAGGATGATTTTTGATTGCTTTCGTTGCCTTATTTTAGTGTACAGTTGCATAGAAAACCCATCACTTAAACCATAAATCGCGAACTTGCCACTAAAGACATAAAATTCCTATTTTACCCTTTATGCCTAAGTACACAATCTCTTGTCTTTCTTCTCTTGAACCCACTTATCTCATCTCATAAATGTGACTTAGACTTATTTCGGCTAATCTCATGGAGCTACATCTTCACAATTCTTGAAATTTATCTAAATGACAAAATTACCCTTTTGGTCAAAAACTCTCTCAAAGTCAAATCCTTTCTAAATTTCGGGTTCTTACACATCCTTAGAAAGATCAACATACAAAAACATATTATTTGCATCTAGCCGAAATGATTCATATTTATTCTTTAAAACTCAGTTAGTACTAAATCTGAAATTTACCATTTTAAACCATTCATAACTAGAGTTATGTGATAGTCACAAGAAAAGATGTTAAATGGTTCCTCACTTTAGCACAATATAAAATAAAACGTGTACCTACCCAGAAAATTAAAACTAAAGGGTTAGTTTATTTCATGTACAATTAATGAGTGAACAATATGAATATTTCATAATATCTAAACTCACTCACCTACTCCTTATCAAATTGTTTCTCTACTCAAAAGTGTGATGGACTGTTGGTGATTTTATTGTCATCAAGTCTTTTAGTATAATCAGTTCATTTTTAGATATGATGCAAGATTGAAAGGTGCAGAGTCTAGGCTCACATAAGTTAATTTGATCTTGAGAACACAGGGTTTGGGGCAACGCTTTTGGTGGGATTCCAAGGGGAAAAGTCATTTGCACTGCTCTTACTGGTCGAAAAAGCAAGCAGAGTCAAGGGGTGTCTCCTTCGAGACGTGTAGGATAGTTTCCCGACATCGATTGAACTTTCCTTATAATCTTCTGCAAATTCTATCTAGTGAAAACATAGAACAAAGCAAGCATTTTGTGGTTGTATATTCGATTTTGCATAAAATTGAGATATTTGTTTTTTGGATTATCCCAAATCTGATTTTATGACCCAAACTTATAAGATCGAAATTATAGATTTAGGAAAATATGTATACACGATCCTTGAATTAGAAAAGTTCCCTTTTGATGTTAATTAACCAATTTATAACAAGAATTGCCCGTTTATGATATTGATCATATTCCTCCTTCAATGAATTCATTTCTCTTATCAATGTTATCTACGTCAGACACAAAACACATATTTTCTATACTTAAATTTGTGTAATTAACAACTTTATCAACTCCAAATCTTCTATAACCACTAGTCCCTACTGCAACATGATTCATATGGTCTGCTAAAGATTAATGTATGACATGATTAGATAACTATGGTTGATGTAGCATAAACATATACTAGCCCTTCATATAACCCGATTTACAACCAAGGCACAATTCATGATGCAAAGTCGCATGCGATAATGTGTTGTTTAACCGGACACAATGTCCACCGACTAGCCACGTCTAATAACAAGTTACATGACACGATTCAAACTAGAAACCACATCTGATAAACAAATCGTTTAATTACTTTTTAACAATAAACTTTCTTGGGCTAATTCTAGTAAATATAACAAAAGATGTATTTGCATTCCCATTAGTAAAATAGTAAATTAAAAACACAATCCACCATCTCAAACATAAACTTATTCAGTAACTATCAACTCTTAAATGCCAATTACAACAATACATTATATATGCAAAGACTTTAATTAATCCATTTATATAAATAAATCTTTATCTAAGTTAATGACTAGTTGATATTGGCCAAACTCTTCAGATTCATTGGTCTGATTTGATTATTACCTCCATTCCAAAGGGACTCGGACATGAGCTTATAAGTATGTTCTGAAGGATGAAAATAATCCCAAAAAAAGAAGTCATAAGGATTTGAACACTTATCATAACCGTCGGTCCCACATTGCAATATTCCGTTTAGAGGCCCGCCCCCACAACACGCCTTATATACATTGACAAAACCTATTCAAATTCACAAGAAAATGCATAAGTATTACATAAGTAAGATCACAACTTTCATTCTAAAATGAACATATATAATCAAAGATAACATGTTATAGAAAAAGTATACCATAAGATCCAGGGTTAGCACGTATATCTTGTGTAATGTTATACACTAGTCCATAAACACTAATTGCATCACGATACTTTCTAGGTATATCGTTTACCATATCTTCCAATCCCTTATTATAGTCTTTCACAACGTTGTTTATCTTATCTAAACATTGGTCAATATGTGCATCTGGTAGAAGAACTTTAGCAGGAATACACCCCATGGGGCCTACTGAGAAAATGGCGATCCTACGAGCTCCAACCTCATATATTTTGTCAAGGAAGTGGGAAACTTCTTTCAACATGTTGTCTACATATGCTTTTGAACTTATTGTGTGAGGTGACATGAAATAATTAAAAATGTCATTAGAACCTGATTCGAGGAAGAATAGAGAGTTTGAAATTAGGGTTTTGTGTAAGCGGTTTTCATCAATTAGGGTTTGGAGTTGCTGTAGTTGTACTTGGATTGGTGTTACCCCCTGTCCATAAGACATGGTTAAAATCAAATGAGAGAAGAAAAGAAGTGTTCAAGTAATATACAATTTGATGCCTTTGACTATTATGAATGACAATTAAACTCCTCTAATTATAAGTTTCTGTTGTTAAAGTTGTATATTTATTCTTTAGAGGTCATTATTTGGAATTGCTAATCTTAATTGTGGTCCATTTTATAATCCTCTTTTACGAATGATTCAGTTCTTCATGGGATTCCGTTGCCAAAACATAAATTCGGTATATATTTATCATATAAAACATAATTTTTAAATTAACATTTAAAGTTTAATAATATAATATAAAATCGAAGTAAGGTTTCGGTGATTAAATAAATAAGTAATTACAAATAAATCATTTTTTAACTTTCTTCTAATTTCTATGTCGTCATACAATTTGAAAATCATCAACAAAAAAAGGTTAATACTTAATAGGTCCGTTTAGGGTTATATTGCCCACGTTAATTGTTTATATATGCATTTATAGAAATAACACCAATTAAAATCATTATCTTACATAATTAAAAGCTTTTTCTTGATAATTATCAAACTTCTTTTACCAAATAAAAAATTGAAAGAAAAACAATTCCAATTTTTTTTTTCGAATAACACTTAAATAACCAAAAGTTGTAGATCAATACATAACCTCCATACCGATTTTATTCAATATTTGAAATTGTAATATAAATAAATATATATAATTGCGTATTGAAAGCACAAGTAATAAATTTGGTGATCTTACTACATTCTTGTTTGTATACGGCAAAACTCCACTTCCACCGCTGGCGAAGTTGATTCCATTGGCCGGAAAATCTTTCCGACTGCCGTTTGTGAACTCTTGATATACCTCTTGGAATGGTTTTTGGAGCTCAATCCCCAAAAATTGTGCTGCATAAAAAAATATTGTAGTTTTAGTCGCAATAAATAAATTTATACATATATGAGAAATATCAAAAACTAAATTTTCATTTTATCTTTATCTTTTTATTGTTTGTATGAAAAACAATAAATGAATATAAGTCCGGTGTTTTAACCGTGTAAAAAGGTGACAGATTTACCAATAAAATCTGCGACAGTTCGACCATTGGTGAAGCGTCCAGTGGGTTGGCCAAAGAAATTTGAACCGTATGGTGGAAAATTTGCTTGAGCAGTGCAGTTCTTGACAAAAGGGTTGTTACCTGGATCAAAAAGGGAGTCACCAAACACGAACACCGATTTAACAAATTCGTTGGCTGATGCTGAAATCACAAGAAATACACTAAGGAATATTATGATCAATTGTGGTGATCTTCCCATCATCTTAATCATAAATTGGTAACATTTATTTATTTTATTTTATGTTTGTGGAAATGATGTGAATTTGAAGCTAAATAGACTTGAAGAAGAAACAGAGGGAATATGTTGAAGAAAAGGAACAAAAAATGGCCAAAGAATGACATAGGAAATGAAACTGAAAACACAAGGAAAGTGCACCATTAGTTTGCCATTATTATCCCGACACTTGTAAAGAAATATTGATTGAAACATATGTATGGTGTAGTCGTTCTATAATACATAAATTTGATTGATTGAAACTAAAATAGAGATATTGTTTCTTAATTTTATTTGGTGAACGAAATCACATGTTTCATTTGGTTATTTGTTTGGATTTGAAAGTGTGCAATTTCATAATTTCAAATGAAATCATTAGGAATCAATCAACAATTCTGTTATATAAAGGAAATGTCTTATTCCAATGGTATTCGACTTTGAATCTATCATATAATACAAAAAAAAGCATGATTGGCATTGGCAATGATAATGGCAATGACAAGACCCGTATGGTTTTAAAATGTTAAAAAATTATATTGTTGAGATAATATAATATTGGTTCTTAGTGATGCATAATTTATAGCTAATGGTCGTGTTTGATATGCAGTTTTGAAAGCTTCTAGTTTTTAACTTAAAAATAATAATAATAATAATAAAATTAAAAAAAAAATCGTTTAGTTATTAGCAAAAACAAAAAATTCAAATCTAATAACTACTTCAAATAACGTTTAACAAAAATCTTTTTTATAATTTTACAAATTGACCTAATTACCTTTTTTGTAAGATCAATGACTTTAGATAAATTATTTTATGTAATTCTAAATCTTTTAAAAGCTTCAAACTATTTTTGTCAAACGTTTATATACAAATAAAAACTATAATTTCTAGCTATAATCTATCAATTTCCAAAGCATGCCCAATATCTCAACTTGAGTTTATCCACTCATTAGGTATGTTGCCAAATGTTATAAATATAAAAAATACATTTTAGTTTATTCATTTATAATATTAATACAATTATATTTCCATAAAACGATTTAAAAAGTTTGTATTAACTAAAATTACAGTTTACTAGGATTATATTTTACCGAAATATTTTGAGAATAAAGCAAGTTAGAGACAAATTTAGGTAAGAAATTCCATCAACTACCAAAACACCATGTCTATCACATGTAATGTAACCGACAAGTTCACAAATCATGAACACCTACCTCAATTACCATACAAATCAAATAAAGTCCAAGTCCATACATTTACATTTTTATTTATACACACCAAAACCAAAACCAAAAATGAAAGAATCTGAATCGTATACACAAATCATTGTTTATAGTAACCTCCCCCACCCTGATAAGGAGGAGGGTAAGGTTGTTGACCCTATGCAGTACTGTGTGGCCCCTGCCAACCTGAGGGGCCATACTGGGGTCCACTTGGACCCGGTTGTTGGGTCGGTTGAGGGGGGTAAAGATACCCCCCACCAACACCACCACCACCACCACCGCCGCCGCCGCCTCCTGGTTGTGGTGGTGGTTGGTGGTAGTAAGGTGGTTGAACACTGAGACCGGATATTTGTCTTTGGACGTCTTCCACCATTTCACGACACTGCATGCTTCGCGTCATAGCAAAGTCACTTGCTTGTTGTTTTATGTTGCTGATTGCTTCCTGCATGTACAATAATTATAATATAAAAATATAAATTTTAATGATTAGATATATTAATATTAATTATTATTAAAAGGTTTTTGTTATAACCTGAAGAGTAACATAAAACTTCAGTCCTTCATTGATATTCTCTTTGATTTCTCTATACTTGGCTATAGCACCTTCAATCTGCTTATAACACTTCTCAAAAGAAGCTGCACACCAAATGTAATATAAAATAAACAAAAAAAAATGATAAATATTAAATATTTTATTAAGTGGATGTGGGACCTACCCGTGTAGTCCTCAATGTTAAAGGTGCTTGCAAACTGGTTGTTTTGTGCCTATATATGGAAGACAAGTAATTAGAATTCGTTTTTTTTTTTTTTTTTTTTGTTGAAAATGAAATAAGAAAGAACACCTGAATATGAAGCAATAACTGCTCTTGAGCCTGTAGATTTTTTGATATTTCTTCACATATATTATCATATTTTGTTATCTCTTTTCTAAAAAGATCCTCGTATGAACCAGTAGATGTCATCAACTTTGGGAGTATATCATCCTAAACCCAATAGACACACAAATGCAAATAAAACCATTATTAAAATAATATCCACATCAAACAATCTTTAAAAAAAAATGTATAAAGATAAAACCATTTATCTCATCAAGAAAAATAAATACCTTTGTCTTCATATCTTTAAGCATGTCCTCTAGACCTGCCCTTTGTGCACCCAATGCCTCTAATTGCCTCTACAAAAATCACCACAATATATTTTAAATAAAAAAAACAATTAACAATTTTATGCCATAAATATAAATGATTCCTTTTTATGTTACCAAGCTCTGCTTCAGGGCCCCTACTACAGCATCTTCATTGGCATCCAAAGACATTATTGGTCTTCCCAAACTTGGAAGGGCAGATTCTATCTGGAAAAAAACAAAATGAAAAACAATGATGATTTACAACCACAATTGCCTGATTTAAAGCATATAAAAAGTCAACAATTTAGTCAAAGTTCAAGAAAGCATACTGGACGAGTATCTAGAATAGCCATGAGTGCCATGTGTTGCCTTACAGATCGATCAATTTTTCCATCACTATCTGCAGCTTGCTTCAGATTTGCAGCAAATCCATTTAATCGATCTTGTAAATTCTTAGTCAAAGTATTTGACTGAGGTCTAGTCCATCGTGTCCCAATTTGGTTTCTAAATTGTCCATCTTCTGTTGCTTCTTTCTCAAGTAACTCCTCAGTTTGAACAACCAATTCATGGTTTACTCTTCTTAGATCATGAAGCTGTTGAAGCTCACCTTGTAAGCCAGTTGGACCTCCGCTAACTTGCACCGCTTCCACATCTTCCCATAAAGCTGGTGGCAACACAGAATGTCCTTCTAATGCAAGAATCGAATCAGGTAAACTCATCTCTTTGAGGTGGACTCTAGCAAGCTCACTCCCTTGTTGGAGTTTCTCAGCTTGAGTTCTGATGACATCATCCACCATTTCAGTGTATCTAGAAAGAGCCTTTGCACTATTGTCAGGTACAAGAGTAGCAAACATCTTTACTTTACTTGCATCCAATACGTCGTTCATGTTCATTGATTTGACCAATGAGAATGCAGGAAGAGGGGGGAGAGAGTTAACTGGAGGTACTCTTAAAAGATAGACTCTGTCGTTCTCTTTCATTGCCCTATCTAAATTGATGTTGAGTTTGGTTTCTAGCTTGTTGATTGAATCGAGGATTTGTTGTGAAGTACCCCTTGGATATGACTTCTTGGCTTCGGATAATGCAGTGATGCCACTGTTGATTCGTGCTATTTCTTCACCGATTTCTTCTTTTTCATGAAGCTCTAGGCTATACCTGTAACAAGCTTCTGCATAGAACAGAGTTGCCTTTAGCTGAATGTGAGAGATCCATGTCTTGTCGAAGTGTTGATTGAGTGGTGTGACATTTAGTGCAGCTACTGCTTCCTCATAGTAGAGACCCGCCTATATTTATGTAAACTGTTCTATAAGACTGTAACCAAATGCAAGTACTCTTTTCTTTGAGTTTGTTGATCAAAAACTGCTTAGAATAACTTTTGATGCAACAACAAGCAATGCAGAAGGATTAAGACGCTTATATGGGACTTATACAAGCTATTAACAGCAAGAAAACCAACACTTACCTGTCTTGAAATCTTGGCACAAACCCCAGGAGTGCTTCCTTTAGCAATTGTGTTCTCAAATACACATTCCTGCGCTTGAGCAAGCATCAACCTCTCCAACATCCCCGCACACTCCATTGAAACATCCACAGTAGTTGAATTACCAATTGACGCCTTTGTTGCCGCATTATCCCTCAAGTAAGCAAACGCACCCGCGGCTGCTATAAACGAGTGCGACGCTTGTCGTCTCCCTTCCACCGTCGAACGATCACAAGCCAATCCGATCTGACTGTGCACCGCGCCCAAATTAAACAAAATCGCGGCCTTCTCCAAGTGAATATTCTGTTGCGACGCCTTGTTCCTGTTCTTAAACGCATCATACCACGTGAAGGTCACAGAGTTCACATGATCCTTGTCAGGAGAGATTGGAAACCTCGATTCAACAGTGGTTAGGGCTTTGATGTAGTTCTGGAGGAGGTCGCGACGGGTAGAGAGGGAATCAGCGGCAGAGAAGCGTTCAATGTTGTTCCGCATCTCCTTTAGGGTTTCGAGGTCGTCTTCTAAATTCTGAGCCTCGCGTTCGGAGTAATTGAAGACTATGTAGTTGCGGAGAGGGCGGTAGAGATCGACCGCGACGGTTTTCTTCTCGTAGATTGCGAGCATGATGTTCGTCGCCGACGACGATGGAGCAGCCATAGCTCAATGAATCAGTCGATGATGGTGACTAGCAAGTCAATGAATTTCATACAGATTATTGCGCTCCAACCAGCGTCGTGATTGATCTTGCTTTCTGCGATCAGAGAATAAACGATGATCTTCGATCATTCCAACTTCCATGTCAGATGGATGAGAATTGAGACGGGCCGATACTAAAAAAAAATAAAAAAATAAAAAGCCCATTACAAGTTTAATTAAGATTCTAAATGAGTCGCTTATCGATGTTGTTTATTTGGCATAATGTTTTAAAATAAATTAAAATTGAATAAAAAGAATATTTTCGGAAGTTGAATCAAATTTCATATATTGTTTTTGATATAATGTTTGGTTGGCAGAAAATTGAACTGGAGAGATTCTTTTTGATTGGTAGAAAATGAAATTGTAATCCATATAAAATGACAAAATTACCCTTTTTGTTTGTTGTGCTTAATTTTACTTTGTTTTCAATCTTACATGGAAAGATATATTATATAACTATAAAAATAGTAAATTTTCATTTTATTAATTGATCATTCATGTCGGTGGAGACGGAGGTGGTAGGTGGTGATGGTGGGTGGTAGTGGTGGTGATTGTGGGTGGTGATGGTAGTGGTGGTGGCGGTGGCGGTGGTAGGTGCTGCTGGTGGTTGGTGTGGTGGTGTTGGTGGTGTCTGTGGCGATAGGTGGTGGCGGTAGTATGTGGTGGTGGTGGTAGTGGTGGAAGTGACGGTAAGTGGTTGGTGGTGACGATGGTAGTAACGATGGTGGCGGTGGTAGGTGGTGGTGGCGGTGGCGGTGGTGGTGGCGGTGACGGCGACGGTGACTCTGGGGCAGTAGGTGGTAGTGACGGTTGCAGTGGTGGTGGCGATGGTAGGTGAAGATGGTAGGTGTTGGTGGCAGTGGTAGTAGGTGGTGATGGCCAGTGGCGAGGCTATATGAAGGAAGATGGTTCCAATGACCTACCTAATTTTTCTAACTTATCTAAAAATTTTGTGACCTACCTTAGAAAAAATTTAGGACCTACCTTACCAATAAAATCTTTGAATTTGTATAGAATTTTTTTTATAGAAAAGTTAGTGAACCATGTGGTTTTCTATTCTAGACTCGCCACTGGTGATGGCAGTAACGGTAGGTGGTCGTGGTGACAGTGGTAAATGGTGGTGGCAATAATAAATAGTATTGGTAGGTGTGGTTGTGGTGGTGGGTGATAGGTGGTGGTGGCAGTGGCGGTGATGGTGACGGTGATGAAGGTGGTGGTGGGTAAGTGATGGTGGCGGTGGTAATGGTGGTGGGTGATGGTGGTGGGTGATGGTGGTAGAGGTTATGTTGTGAAATAAAACAAGTGTAATAAGGTAAAATGTCATTTTCCTTCATAGTATGGAATTAATTCCATTGTCTTCTTGAACGAAAGTGTTTTCCCTATTCAATGGAACGTTTTTTCATTTAAGATTCCAATTCCATCATGCAAAGTTGAACCAAATACTGGAATGAGATGGAATTGGATTCATTTTCCCTCGAATTTCATTCCATTCCAGTGAACCAAGTGCACCCATGACAAGTTACTACTTTTTTCAAGACGCGATTTAAAATGAAAAAAAAAACATTTTGAAAAGAGCTCGTGTCATATCACGATATTGGCAACGAAGTCGTGTCTCAACGTCGTGTCGCGCCTTAAAACCTTGAGTTTAACAACTCATGTAATATAAATAAAAAGAAATATGGATAACTTGCCTATCATTATCGCCAAGTGTTGCCAACCACTAAATGTTACGAAGAGTTGATGGTGGCGATGGGTTAGAGGTGGAATCAACAATAGCATTTATCCTCATCAACACCGTCAAAAATATCAACAATTGTCTATCCACCATAAAGTGTTATATTTTGGGTTTAAAAATATCAATAATTACTTTGATAGTTTCTAGGATTGTGATTGCAATCACTTTTCAAAATCTGTTATTCGGACCCTTATGCATGGGGTATCATGAAATCTGATTTGGGATAATCCAAGAGAGACAATTTAGAAGTCATGCCACTTCCAAATACGAAACACATAAATACATTGTTGTTTTTGTGTTCTTGATAAGATGGATAAAATCAAAAAATAGATTTTCGGGTATCTAGAAGCCAACCCAATTCTGGAACTTTTCTAAGTTCTTATAAAGGATGGAAAAGTGGTTAAGGGTGGTTATACTCATTTTTGGTGCCAAATATGATGGTTAGAAGAGTGGGTATAAGACATAACCAATTGTTACATCATAATGATGTCACCACTTATTTTGGTGGGAAAAGGCATGTCCAGAGTCTTTCTTGATACAGAAATCCGTTTTGGTTTTGGGGCGCTGCACTGAGCCCCACAAGGGAGCTTCCCTTGACCCCGCTTGGGGCACTGCCCCTTGGAACCCAATACCCAGGGGCACTGCTCCGGACCCCTGTATTCCCAAGTTCACATTTATCATTCCCTCCAAAAACACATTTGAATAAAAAAAATAGATTTCACGGTTTAATACAACATTTCAGACATTAATTCTTATCTTAGTTCAATATTTTAGACACTAATTCACAACTTAGTGCATAAAAACACATATTCACATCTTAATAACTTACTGAATGTCATTGACGCATTTCATTAAACACTTTGTGTGCACCACATACATCAAATCCATAATCACCATCTTTTTTTAAAGTAGTTAATAAATTTAATGACATTTATATTAGTTTTATCAGCTACCAATGTGTGATTAAGTATGTAACCCATAGATGATACCGATTCATGATTTACTCAACATTTTTCCTGTTTAGATACAGTCCCTGCATGAAGAAGAATGAACCAATTAAATAATTTTTTTACTCATGCAAACTAATATGATTATTGTGTTGACATGAGGAGTATATTTAAGGCCTTCCATTGACGTTTGATGCTTAAACTCAAGCCAACCTTGATTGTTTTGATCACTTAAAGAATGAAGGCCGGAATTTCTAGGAGCGTAACCCTGACAACATGTAAGTGTTCAGATAAGAAAACTTATGAAACTGAACAATTCCTTGAATATTTGTACAAAGTACATGCTATTAGAGCATCCAAAATGATGAGTTTAATGGGAGAGTTAAATAATGAGGTGACAAATCTAGTTTTCATTCAATGGATAAAACTCTACCATTGTGAGATACCACATTGGCATTCAATAGATTTGGAGTTCAATAACCATCAAAATATTCAACGGGAAAAGGAATGTTTTTTAATTCTTAAACATATACTATCAATTAGCTTTTGTATTGTTTTACTGAACTTTGTAGAGTTCAATGCATTTTAAAAAAAAATTGATTGAGTTGTATGGGATGTAGAAAGATGATGTGGCAATCTATTGAACTCTATGAAGTTAATACATTGTGGATGCCCTTAATTTTTAAGGATTCATATGTTTAATTAATCGAAATCACTTGTGTCCTTTAAATGTATTAGTTGGACATGGATCACCATAATTGAAAGCTTCATGTTCTCCTTAACAGTCTTTATGTACGCACTCTCTGGTAATGATCACCAGATGAAAAAAAATATTGTATGATAAAATATTAGATAAAAGGAAGTACGTACTCATAATCGATCCCATATTGATGGTTTATTGTATATGCAAGTTGTAAAGACATGCCTAGAATATAATGAAATATGCATGCCAACAACTTATCTCTTCTATACAAGGATCAAGTATGCATTTCAAGTATTCAGATCCTACATTGAGAATGTTTGAAGGCAAAATTTAATTGGTTATAATTTAATATGAGACTATATATGAAGGGTCTGCATGCATCTTATAAGTAATTATTCATTTTTGAAATTTAAACTCTTGTAGCTTCAACTTTCCAATTTGAATATTTGAGTGCTGAGGAAGATTTGAAGATAAAGGTATCTAATATTTGTAGCGTCTTTTTGTATTCTTTTTGTTTTGAAAATGAATTCAATAACATGTATACAAATCTATAGTTTAAACAAATATCCTTCAACAAATCGTTAATATTACATAGGCACTGTAATTAAGTTTATGAACCTTTTAAAATTCCACAAAATTTTCTTTTCATTGGCAGTGCAAATCACAGATGAAGTCACAGAAGATTGGACATTATCTAGATGGAAGGTGTATATATCTTGTTGGTCAGTTCCAGCTAACATTTCTTTGTTTAAAACATATAGAAAATTTATAAACTCATTGTTCATCACTCGACAGGTTTATTTGTGCCAATGCTTCTGATTCCATTAATGATCACTTCACAGTTCAAGCTCATTCTCAATTTCCATCCCCTTTCATGTTTATTTATGGTAATGCAATCAGTGACAAGTAATAGAGGAAGTTTTTGGGGGGCTCGCACTTGCTGTCATCTTCAAATTGCATTGTCAAAACTTCTTTTGATAGAATGAGGTTACTAAGTTATAAATTAATTTCCTTTGATAGTGAAATATTGTTTCATTTCCATTGTATTTGCACTAATGGAAATACTATTTGTTTTATTCCTTGGTACTTTCCTTAAGACTGAGATGTTGGGGAAGCTGTCATCAATGCATGGATTGGTGATTTCCACCGATGGAGGTGTTATTGTTCAACCTATCAAATGGTGTGTGTGTGTGTGTGTATATATATATATATATATATATATATAGAGAGAGAGAGAGAGAGAGAGAGAGTTAGGTTCAAATGTTTCTAGCAACTATTGTGTACCTAAATGCACCAATGAGAATTCAAGAAATAAAAAATAATTAAATAAATCATTTAAGGGTATTTTGGACCTTTTGTACTTAAGGAAATCATTTAATTCAAATCCTGCAATTAAGGAAATAAAATAAATATATTTGACCTAGTCATGTGTGTGGTCGAACACGTTCATCATCGGCATCAACACCATCACCAAGTTCAGTTTATCATTGCTCGTCTGATCTTAATTCATCACTTGTGGCGTTCTTCATCGATTCAATTATTATCGATTTTTGAAGCCAAAATCGCTATTTGGGTAATCGATTCAAGCCTCTTATGAGTCACGATTCTCATGTTGTCGGTTGTTGACTAGATTTATTCTTTATTCAATTGACTTTATGTTCTTCAATCGAATCTCGTTTCTTCAAAATCATTTTGTGATTTGTGGATTTGTTTAGGCTTGTCGTTCCAATGAGATTGTTGATTTCATCATAAATCATTGATATTTATCGATTTTCTATTTGAAAGTGAGTTATGATGTTGAACTTAGATCAATGATTGTTCTCTGATAAATTGATAAAATCGTTTGCTGTATTGACCAAATCAAGATTGATCTGTAATTCGATTATGGAAAAATAATCGTTGTTTGTTAATTGTCTGCAACAATTACTCATTGGAACTGTAATATTTGAAGAACATCTTCTCTTTACCTGAGTAAGTTTTCCTTTTTTTCATGTATATTATTCTTAAACATACAATTTAACACTTCTGGTTATTCTTTGTAATCGATAAGTTAAATTTACTTTAGATTGCTGCAATTTTTGTTGTTAAACTTCACACTTCTATGTAAACTTCTATTAGTATATTGTATTTTTGCATTCATAGGGGTAGGGCTGTAAACGAACCGAACGAACACGAACGGAGGCTTGTTCATGTTCGCTCGTTTAAGTTAGTCGGACAAATAAACGAACACGAACGGATAAACGAACGGGTTTTCTTGTTCATGTTCGTTCGTTTAACAAATCACATTGTTCAAGTTCGTTCGTTTATGTTCGTGAACATGCTAAACGAACATAAATGAACAATGATTAAAAAAATAATTGAACCTATATGAACATATAATATAGTAATGTAATCAAACACAATTAAGCATATATGAACATAAAAGGAACTAATATAAACGAACATAAACGAACGTAAATGAACAACATAAACGAATGTTCACGAACATAATCGAACGAACGTGACCATTGTTCATGTTTGTTAGTTTAACTAAATGAACGAGAATTTGTGTTCATGTTCGTTTATTTATTAAATAAACGAACATAAACGAACATCCCGCCGAACAGTTCGATGAACGTTCAGTTCGTTTACAACCCTACATAGGGGTGTCTAATAAGGTAAAACAGAAGTATAAGTCTACATTTACTCATTTATGGATTTTCTTGTGAACATATGTGGATAATTTTTCTATTTCACTCTACAAATCATTCTTGAGGTGTGAATGGAATTATGTGTATTCTGTCAGAATTTAGAAGAAATTAGTCTATTATGATGTGAAAGTTGAGTATGAGGTGTGAATGGAATTGTGTGTATTCTGTCAGAATTTATTTATATAAATCCATTCTTTTATAATGTTTGTATTCTAGCAGAATGTGGTTTATGTATTCTGCCAAATTTATAAATCAAATCTTATCAATAATATTATTTTTAGAATAGATTAGTGTTTTTGTTAGATTTTAATGGTTTTTCTTTTTCTTTTTAGGCTTTGAAGATTTGTCATTCATGTGGAAAAGAAAGAAAATATGGAGAACAAGAGTGTCTTATAGTAGAATGTATTCCGCCAGAATGTATAAAATGAATCTTAGCAACATTATTCTTTCAGAATAAATTAGTGTTTTTTGTTGGATTTTGATGCTTCTGTTGCATTTGTGATAGGAATGGCTTGAAGACCTTATAGGAATGACGTGAAGAATGAATCGAAGATTGATCACACTCACAGTTTAAGAATGTTGTTGTTTTTTAAGAATTACACTTGTTATTCTTTCATATTGTTGTTATTATTCAAGAATGTTCTTTTTGTATCACAATCATAGAATATAATTATTTGATATATTATTAGTTCAAGAATCGATTTTGTATATTGTTTCATAATGTACTTATTCATGTTTTCTTCTTATTTATGTATTCTTAAAAGTTTTCATAAACTGTTAATCTAACAGAATGTCATTATAACAAAATTTAATTCTAATAGAATCTCATTCTATCAGAATAAAATAAGTTATAATCGGTTATGATTACAAATTAAATTAGAATTGAAATTGAATTAATTTTTAAAAAAATAGAATTATCCCTTTAATTTTGAAAGTTTCAATTTTTAAATATAATTAATGGTCTAAAATACCTTTTTAATTAAATTTGAGTGATTATATGGTACATGTTACCCTATTCTAATATTGTAGACCCTCAGATCATGACCATTGATTTTATTCATCTATTGGTGCAGAATTGTGCTTACGGACACACAATAGATTTAGGAAACAAAATAACATATATATATATATATATATATATATATATATATATATATATATATATATATATATATAGCGTTAGGCTATATCTTTCAATCATGGGATTTTCAGTGGGATATATATATATATATATATATATATATATATATATAATTGTGAGAAAATTGTGTTGGTTTAAATTGTTAAGTATATTGTTTGCATTTGTCAGCAAATATATGCAAAAGGGTGTTACTCATTTCTAGATGTATCATTGGAAACACTAGCACTACAAATAATTGTTGTATGAACTGCATCTCGCTCACTTTTGCATGATAATATTGCAACATACTTATCCAAGACTTGACAAGGACACCAAGGAATTGGGTGGGGGAGGGTGTCACAAACGGAATCTAGAATTTTCCGAAGTACACGAGAAGTTGCTAGAGTATGCTAGAATAGCCCATAAGACGCTTGAATGTCCTAGAGATTTCTAGGACATCGAAGAAGAACTTAGAGCATTATGGATACTTGTGATATGTATGATCTTAGTAGATAGATCTAGAAAAATCATGATAATGGGAAATCTAGAACCTTCCATTGAAGAGGTGTAGGAACCCTATAAATGGGGGTGGAGCCATTTGTAGCAAACCTTTTAAAAGTTCTCTTGTAAAAAAGTTTATTTCTATAATACAAAATTTATTTCATACTTTGAATTATTCTATACCGCATCTCTTGCTTCCTATCATCATTAGTACATTCAAAAAGTCGGAGTGGTATGACTTAGTCGAAGATAAACTAAGTGGCACACAAGATAGACTAATCGAAAGAGTCATCCCATGACACATGGCTCCACCTACCTCAATCATATGTTGTATTCCATGTAACAAAAAAAGCCATGCATATCTCTTGTATTAACTTCTCAAAAGACGTAGAGCATTTACCACTTTTGATCTTTTTATTCCCTTTACCATATGTGGTATCTTTCGACATGTTTTTCTTCTTACGTGTTAGTTTCAAGTGTTGGTAACTTGGTAGGCAACCTAAATCAATCAAAATTATCAAAGGCTCATCAAGTTTTTGCGGCACTTGAATTCTGGTTGATTTGTTTGTGGTTATGGACTGCTCTCCACATCAGTTACTATTCCATCAACTTGATTAACTTGAATCTTCTTATCTGGCACTTTCATATCCTCCTTAACAGTAACTTACTTTTCCTAAATAGGCGTCCATATCATTACAACACTTCATTTACACATGATATTTATATCAATGACATTAACTACAGTATATGCTCGATAACATGTTATTCTTGTAAAGTCATGTGCTTGATAACACCCACTCTCGATAACAACCTATGTTTTTAAGCTACATTGAGACAAAAGTTCACTAAGGCATTAAATCAACACTTGGTGTACATTACAAAAAACATTTCTATGAAAATAAAATATATAGAAATTACCCTAGAAATAAACCTGGTATCAAACAAAACACCTCAATCTAATCAAATTAGTAAAAAAAAAGTTGAAATCAATCTAATTTAATTTCACTTAATGCACAACTAGAACAAATTGAAAAAGATAAAATCGAAAAACGCCTTAAGTTTCATGTGATTAACCAGAAAAAATTAAGAAATATAGGATGATAAAACATAAAATCTCGATTTGAAATAAGATGGATTGTTTTTTATTGTGAATCTTTGTGATTGAATATGGTCAGGAAGAATCGAAGCATAGATGTAATCAACAAACCTATAACATTGATGAATTCACAACACCTCAATACTAAATAAGGAAGAGAATCTCAAACATTGAAGGACTCACAAGAATGTATAGACGTAATGTGACATCCCCATTTTCACGGTCAGAAAAGCCCGATTTGTTTATGCTTCATTTTTAAAATCCGAGTATATTTTTAAAGAAAAGTGTTGCGGAATTTTGTTCCCAGAAAAACATGATAAATATGTTATCAAATCATTTCCGAAGAAATGTATTTTATTCATTTTAAAACTTTGGGATGTCAACGTCAATACATAAACAGAAGCATAAACAGGACTTACATTCATTTACACTAGTGATCTACATCTCTTAAATCTCTCGGTGTAGTGTAGCTTTATATCGTCACCTGTGATACAAATAAACTGAGTGGGTCAGGTTGGGAAACCTGGTGAGTACATAGGGTTTTCAACCCACAATAATATAGTTATTATGTTTAAACATCAAACAATCAACCCAATTACCCATCCCCGTTATCTTTTTTTTTTACTCTTAAGGATCTAACCTAAGAATCATCTATCATTCATTTTTTAATTCCTAAGGACCCTCCTAAGGAATAGGCACGAAGTCCATCTTTGCCTATGGCGCAGCTGCCAATGTTATCTATTAGGCGCAACTGCCAATATTATCATTTAGGCGCAGCAGCTAGGATTATGACGTTCTCTATTAGGCGCAGCTGCCGATATTATCCTTTTGCGCAGCTGCTAGGATGTTTAGAGTACATCGTAGTTCGAAAACATCTACAGGTTGTGGCGCAGCTACCAATATTCATCTATATCATCTTTCATCCCTCATCATTTATCTACCCATGTTCTACCCAACATATTTGTAGATATAAAATACTTCTATAGTTTTAGATCTGAAGAAAAGGTTCAGATCTGAAAACAAAATACATATACAGTCTAGATCTGAAGAAAAGGTTCAGATCTGAAAACAAAATACATATACGGTTTAGATCTGAAAAACAAAGAAGTTTAAATCTTTCATCTAGCACAGATCTCAAGTAAATATGCACACATAGCACGTAATTTATATAAAATACTTCATATCTATGTGTAAGATGAAAGTAACTATGCACTCACTTGATAAGGTGGTGATTCCAACTTGGACAACGCTTCGCTTCGACGAATCCGGGAGGTTTGCTTGAAAACCGGACTCTGCGAGGGCAGAGTTTCCGAACCGAAAAACTCTTTTTTTTCTCGAAGCCTTCTAGCGCTCTGAGGCTTTCTTCAAGTGCTAGGGAAGTTTCCTACGCTTTTGGGGGTGTTTTGGGAGGTTTAGTGAGTGAGTGGAGAGAAGAAGAAGTGGATTTTGGTATGAAAAATGAAGGAACTCTCGAGTGATATTTATAGGCTGGAAAAGAGGTGAACTCGTCAAGTTTTTGGCCCAACTCATTGAGTTTCTGGCCCCCAACTCGTCGAGTTGCTGGTCCAACTCGTCGAGTTGCTGCCACGTTTCGTCATCTAGTGGAGAGAAAGCAATGGCTCAGATTGCGCCACGTCACCCACTTCGCTGCAGCACCCTTCCGACTTTTAACCCTTGTAACTTTCTCATACGAGATCTGTTTTTGACGTTCTTTATATCCACGCGTAGGTATTGATAAGATCTACAACTCTCCTTTTGACTCCATCGGCTAATTCCCTACCAATTATAAATTTAACAGTATGAGAAGATTACATTGTTTAATGACCGTGTAAAATTCATATCTTCTACATACGGACTCCGTTTTCAACTGTCTTTTTATCGTTGAACTCCTATTAATGAGATCTTAAATTCTCATTTAGGTTGTGTCGGCTAAAAATGTTGGATAAGGTGTCTAAGTCCATAACTATTTTTGGTATGTACTTGACCCGACCTGACATGGTCCATTTGGGTTGCATGGCATCATGCATTTGGATAGACTAAATGAGAGAAATAACACTTATGGTTTATTAATATATTATAAGTTCTAATATATTAATAATATTATTTAATTAGTATTGATCAAGAATTAATCTAGAATTAATTAAGTGATCAAAAAGAGACTAATTAAATATATGGGTTGATTGTGTAAATCATCCATACTTGTATAGTGGGCTAGATGCTCCATGGATTATCAAGTTGGGCTAAGGTCCATAAGATGCTCCATGGATGCTCCATGGGAGTTACAAACCCATGGGTCATGGAAATGAAGAGCCATGTTACATTAGGGTTTACATGGTGTAACCCTAAGTGTAACACACTATATAAAGAACATGACATCCACCAAAATCGGCTACATGAAGTTGCAAGAGAGGGCAAGCCGAATTTAGAAGTGTTCTACATTCTCTCAAAGTCATTCCAAAGCACTTGGTGTTGTGTGAAACATTTGAGGCATCACACTTGGGGTGCTAGGCTCTCAAGGTTTTTCAAGGAATCAAATCAACTACAAGGTATGTAATTCTAGCCATCTTTTATGTTAAAAGTTCCCCACGTATGCTAGATAGGATTATGAACCTTGGAAAAAGTATTTTGCATGTATTTTAGACAAACATAGATCCAAGGTTTTCTAGGGTTGCATGTACACTTAGGAGTGTTAGAATGCTCAAAACCCATCAAAAAATCGCTCGATCTAAAATTCGAATTCCGGGCTGCGCACTGCTATGCCAAATCTTAGAAAATTCATAACTTCCTCATATGAAGTCAAATTTGGACGTTCTTTTTATGCATGCTCTCGGTTTAACGTATACTACGACTTTCGTTTAGATCGCTAAGGCTAAAAAAGCATTTTATCGTAAACTCACTTTTTACGTCACATAGTGTCGTGCCGATTTTGTTGCGAAATTTCGACATGTCATAACTTCTTCGTTACAACTTGGATTTCGGCGTTCTTTATATCTCCGGAATCCTTGTCATGACCACTACAACTTTCATCATAGATATCGGGTTTATATAACATTTTATTTTTGACGCTTATTTTCATTTCTTAATTTATTATATCATTATAAATAAGTATAAAGCACATAAAGTCATGTAATTCACCTAATACTCAAATAATTCCTTTTTAGTACTTCAAAATGAGTTACATTTGTTGAACCTGACTATTACATCGTCGCATAAATGCTTAGCCTCGAAACACGAGCGTTACACATAATCATAAAATTGTTGAAATAAGGATGGAAGATCTGGGAAAACGATATAAGAGACACGATATATGAGCAGGGGCGGAACACGACTACGAAAACTAGGGGGCGAAATCAAAACTCCCAATGGCGTCATGACCCTACTATATTTTCTTACTAGTAAGGTAAAAGACCATTTTACCCTTTTTATTACTTGGCCCAAAACAAAGGCCCATCTTAAATGCTCAAAAAGCTCAATATCCTAAATGGCATCCCAAGGCCCAATATGGTCCAACTTCCTAATTAGGCCCAAAAACTATCATGGAGCTAATCCTAACAAAGACCATAGTCTATCCATGCCCAAAGTCAGAAGTTCAATTGACCAACAAGGCCCACACCAGTATGGCCCAACTTCCTAATTATAACAATGTATCTTTTTGTTTGTTATGGTAAATGTTTCAAATGTTTGTAGTTTAATTTTTGAGAATTTTGCTAATCCATTTTATGGAGCTTATTTTGAGTTCGGTGTCTAAAAAATATTTAGGGATTGTTTCCTTTTCAATAATGTAAATTTTAACTAATTAAATCCATGTATTTGTTTATTGGTACAAGAAGGGTATTAATGGAATTCATGAATTTTCTCATCATTTTCTAAAAATATTGTATTTTCATTTTTTTTTCTTATCAGGGATTCTGAATCAGAAGGAAAGTTATGTAAATGTAGGCTTGTGTTTTAAAATCGGTTCTGCAGCTTGGTCAACTTACTCCGCTACAGCTTCTATAAGTCTTTTTTTGTAGTGTGTGTATGTGTGTTTATTAAACTTGTTCAGCTTGCCATGTTACACTACTTGGTCAGTTACTAACCTTTCTGAGGTATTTAAGTTTCTTTTTCCAGTGTATGTCGTGTGAGTGTTATGCCATTGAGTGGCTAAATCTAAAAAACAAGGTATTTTTTGTTTGTGAATTATACCAACAATCTTGGTGCTCAATTTGTAACAAAATCCATGTCAATTGAAATGTGAAATTAGGGATTTGACCACGGAAGTGCATCTCTCTTGAAATAGATTGGTTATGTTGTTCGTCAATAGGAATGAAACCCACCATGCATATCAGAACACAGGTCGTTTGTTTAACGCCAAATTACATATGAAGCTAAGAAAGCAATGGATCTTTTTCATTCAAGGTCGAAATAGTCCAAGTAAGTGTCTTGGCGATCTTTGTTTAATATAATTGACTTAAGAGAAAGATAGGTGACAGATCCTTTGTTTGTATGTGTGTTTTACTTTCTTTGAGAAAATGATGTCACACGAAGGGAAGAAAAATATAGTTTTTTTTTGTGAAAAATATGACTTTCAGTTAAATCGTTCTTTCTGCTTTGAATGAAAAAAAAAACAATTATATATAGTGATATTTATGGTTAGATGCAAGGAAAACTTGAAGGGGAAATTTTTACAACAATGAAGACCACCAAGAAATGGTTTAGGGTATAAATAGACGCAAATTAGTAGAGGAGCACCAAAATTTTATCGTTATTTTAGTTAAAGGCATGGGTGCATAACACATCGCTTCTTGAAATTTATCTTAGTACATTGTTTTTGTTCCAGTATTGCTGGTATTGTTGATTGCTGAGATCATGTTGCTGCCATTAAATTTAAAGTTGTCATTTACCCAATTCACATTTTTAGACAAAATAGTTATTTAAACTACACATTTGAAAATACATAGCTAGAAAAGTTATTTCTATAATAAATGTTAAATTATACTTAACCACAAACTCCAACTAAAACAAGTAAATTCTAACGACCAAACAATATAAGCTTTTTGTAATTTATTTGGTTATAAATGTTGGGTTTAAGATTTTCATAGGAATAAATACGACGTAAATAAAAATAAATGACATTGCGTCTATTTAGGTATGACTTTCAACCAAACTCCATTTGAATTAGAATTTGAAGTTTTTAAAAATTATAACATAATCAAACCATGAAATTAATCGGCTAACAATCCAAAAAGATGTGTTGAAAGAGTTAGACCATTAACGTTGAAGATGCACAACAATCTTCAAGCAATAGACATTTTTTTGAAATCACCAACAATCAAAAAGAACAAAATATAGTTTTTTAAATGCCCAAATTATGTTATAGGTTTTAGCATTCGTATTTATAATTTAAGTGGTATAACTTTATTAAATGTTGTTTCTTTATAAAAATGAACTGTAATGATTTAATTTGTGACATAATTTCCATCAAAATAGACAGATTTTATCAAGATAAAATAAATTTATTAAATTACATAACAAAAAAATTTATCAAACCCAAAAAATATTAACCTATATTTTTAACTTTAAACCAAACCAAACAAACTAAAAATAAATTACGCTAAACTTTATTCGGTTAGATTTCTATTACTATTTTAAAAGTAAATACACGATGTAATCGAGCCGAACAAAAATCGATAACCAATTAAATAGACTAGCTAAAAACAAAAGGTTATTTGAAATTATGTTATTGAGAATTTTGATATTTAACAATTATCGAATAAAGAGGAATTTTTAATTAGCTTTACACATAAGGGTAAAATGGTTATTCAATGCCAACACAAAAAAAAAAAAAAAAAAAAAAGTTGTTCGCAATATATGTCAAATAAAACTACTGTCGAAAGAAAACTATTCATCAAAGTGGAACTATTTGTAACCTAAATAAACGTATTTTTATTTTGAACCCGAAACAGTGTGCAAAAAGAAAAACTAATCGTCGTTTCAAACAATTTGATGAATAAAACTAATTGGTACCGCTGCATCGCGCGGGTATATGCCACTAATATATATATATATATATATATATATATATATATATATATATATATATATATATATATATATATAGAGAGAGAGAGAGAGAGAGAGAGAGAGAGAGAAACAGGATCGGGTGAGGACTCGTGAGGACACTTAAAAAAATTGAAAAAAAATCTAAAAAAAAATACAAATCATAAAATCAAGCATAGATCTATATTTGGGTGAAAAAAAAAATTGAAAAAAAATTGGATTTCTAAGTTATCTTATAAACACTTAAAAAGAACAAATATAGAACATCTTGATGGCGGACGTAATTTTAAGGTCTATGGCTTTCTAAGTTATCATACTTGAAAGTGCTACATTATATATATATATATATATATATATATATATATATATATATATATAAACTTTTACATCAAAACCTTTAAAAAAATTCATAGATAGACCACGCACACTTATTTATTCATTTAACATATAATTTATACATAACCATAATATATATATATATATATATATATATATATATATATATATATATATATATATATATATATATATATATATATATATATATATATATATATATATATACTTTTGTTACATATTATGATAAAAGTTTTCGAAAATGACACATTGGCCCAACAAAGTATTTCGACTTTGTCCATTCAGTCTCAAAACTTTTTTGATGCTTTATAAAGGAGTAAACTCTAGTAAGTCTTTTTAGTCCATTTTACCTGTATTAGCCAGTTTGATGTGACTTAAGCATTTTTCTATTTGAAAGTCAACATTCCTTCATTTCTCAAAATCCATTTAAAAGGCAAAATCGTATTTCATAAGACCGATGAGTATGGGCAACGCCATAGGGCGTTAAGCTGATTTGACAGCTCCTTAACGCCGCCATAACGCGCGTACACCCCCCCCCCCATCCCGTTATCAGCCGTTATGTGATCACGCGTTGCCATGGTAACGTGTAATTTTTCGACCGTTGCATTTTTTCACTTGTTTAAAAACGATAATATTGACGGTAAATTAAAAAAAAAAATACTAATTATTTTTTTTTAAACTATATAAATACATATATACCTTATTCTTTTTGCCTACACTTCTATTTCTCTATATCCATCTCGATTTCTTTTATCATTCAAAACACAAACACAAAAACCAACTATGGATCAAAACCAGAATACTCCACCTCCAAACACAAACACATCCACTCCAATAGGTTTTGCGGGATACGAGGGCTACATGAACCTTCTCAACTCGCAAAACTCACCACAACTTCCATATTCCAGCAAATTTTCCAATCCCACCTCACCCCACTACAATTCTCTACCTCGCCTTTTATGCAACAAAATGCAAACATTCAACAAAACCTTTTTAACACATTCGGTCCCATGCGACAAACAATCACACAACCCCCACCCACGCAAGAAACGGTTATCGAGACTCAAGCCGGGGGGAGTCAGAAAGCATCGGGATAAAAAGGGAGATAAAAAAAGAAAGGGAAAGAGGTCGTGGTCGGGGCGGAGCAAACGGAAGCACCTCCAACATGGTGGACGCCGGAGGAAGAGCATACGTTGGCGGTGGTTTGGTGCGGGACTTCAAAACAACCAACTTTGGGGAACGATATGAAGAGAGTTGCTTTTTGGGAAGCCATGATTGTCAAATTCTGCACAATTTTGAATAAGAATGACACATATCGCAATCATGATATGCTTAGTGGCAAATGGACTCAAATTAGCCGGAAGTGCATAAATTCAATTCCATCTACAACAAACTTTCTTCGCAACGACAAAGTGGTGCGAATGAGTTCGATGTGTTTAGAGCTGTGAGGGAGGAATATCATGTGCAAATGGGTCACGTATTTGAGCACGGAAAAATTTGGGTAATCGTAAGGAAAGATCCAAAATGGATAAAAATGCCAACATCATCGCAATAACAATCAAAGAGGTCTCGTGATTCGGGTTCGGTTGATGTTTCCGACGGACGCACGAACATCGACCTCAATGCGGACACCGATGAGCTCCCGGACAAGTTTGACGAAATCAAGGAAATCTCTCCGCCACGACGACTGATGGGGCGTGACAAAGAGAAGCGCGTTCAACGACATTCGCAGGAGAATGAAAGTCGGCTTCGAGAGCACGCGGAATGAAACAAAAATTCGACGCCCACACGAAAATCTCAAATAAAAGATATGAATTGCAACGTCAGCATTTGGAGTTTCTTCATCATGAAGCCGAGCAAGATCGCATATCGAAGGATTTGGCAATTCTTACGACAAACGAAGAAAATATGCCACCGAGACAGGCTGAAGTGATACGGAGGATGAAGGAAAAGATTGAGAGCAAATACTTGGACGACGAATAGTTTATCGGTGTTTTTTGTTAAATTATCGTGTGTTTTTAGGACTATGGTTTTTTTTTTTTTTGCTTTGTTATGTTTTTTTAAGTTTGTATTGTATTTTTAATTTACTATTTTAATGAAATTATGTTTTATTAATTTGTATGTTTTTTATAAATATATGACATAAATAAAAAATAAAACAAATTAGAAATATATGAAGTAAATAAAAAAATAAAACAAATTAGAAATATATGAAGTAAATAAAAAAATAAAAAAAATTAGAATAATAGAAATTAAAAACATTAAAAAAAAACATAAAATAGTAGGTGTTGCCCATTTCCACCTTGGGTGTTATAACACCAAATTGTGACTAAGATGATGAGGTTGACACTTTTTGTTTGGTAACATGTAATAACATGTGGTCCACACCTAGTAGTCTAAACGACGAAGGAACTCTTTTTTCCTCAGGAGGTTTCAACACATATTTTGAAGCAAGTTATCGAAAATATGCAGCAAGTGAGTTCGATTTTCGGATCCGGGACCAGAGGAATTCATAGACATTTCTTCGAGCCTATTTGGTAGCCATTAATGGCTACTTCTACATCCTCTGTTCGAATCCTTTTCTTTGTTGTTTGCTTGTTCATCAATTTGTTCATATCCACTCACATTTTTGATATTACAATGCATAATTCACCTTCTTGGCTTTCTCCACTTCGAGAAAAACTAAGCAACAAAATCGAATTCCCACTTAACTGCACTCTCGGAAATCTCACTCAAACTTGCTCTAATGATTATTACCCAAAAACGATTTCAAATAGTAGATCAAATTTTCAAAAAAGTATCAGAATCCACACACATTTGCCCTGATTTCTTCCGTTGGATTCATGAAGATATAAGGTCATGGGCAGAAACAGGGATAACGAAGGAGATGGCAGAGAAGGGTATAATGTCACACCCCCAAACCAGACGGCGGAAACATCCGGGGATGGAGGACTTCATTTATAGTATCACAACACATGCATCATAGTAATCAAAGTACAAACAACCATTGTATTTAGAAAGTATAAGTATTTACATGTGTTCAATCATTGTATATTGAAACCAAAATAATTATACAAAAGAAGAAGATATGACTCAAAGTAGCTCCATCTTCTCAAAAAGCTCGGTGAGTACCTGTTTATTGTTTCCCTGAGAATACAAGTAATTTGAAAAGGGAGTATCAACATAAAGTTGAGTGAGTGCATAAGTGTTTATGTTTAAAAGGGTGTCTCTGTATCTTGCATATGTAAAATGTTCCAGAAAATCCTATATTTTCTGTTGTATATGAAAAGTAGTTTTATTCCCATAAAACCGTTCTATTTGTAAACCAATGTTCTGTATTTGTAAAACTTGTAACTGAGAGTGTGCCTGGCTTCACCAGCTGTTATTGAAAACTGTATTGAACCATTGTAGTTTGTATTCTGTAAACTAGTACTTTGAAGGTGTACTTTCGTTTAGTTGATTATACACTAACGTACTGTTAATATCTTTTTAATGAGTTCTTATAACCATACTATGACTGGATGGCCTGAAACAAACGCTTGTAGGCGTTTAAACTGTTGATAACAATTGTCACTCATTGGCGTGTATGCCTGACTGTAGCTAGCAGTATGAGTGTGGAGTTGTCAATCCCAACATAGATCTACACACAACTTGTTTCGATCCCCTGGCTGGAGATTCTGGTTATAATGTCAGGACTTTACCTTGGTTGTCTAAATGAATTAAACAACATGAATTGAATGACTCATAAAAAGCATATAAACGTTACATGTATATTAGTCATGAAAACCCAATCATTCTGAAATAAATGATTGATAGTATGTTCTTGAATTAGTATTCCGAACATGTATTTGACAGTTGTAAACCCTTGATTTGTTTTGAATCAAAACCCTTGTTTCTTGTAAAACAGTGTATCCTAGTATACTTGAATCATGAATTATTGTTCTATGTATCATAAATTATACCTATTATAATTTATATGTACTTTCTGAATCGGTATTTAACTATTTTTGTATGTAACCCCTTGCTCAACATGTTACAAAGGTAGTTAAACTGATGAAATAACTTTTATATTTATATAAATATACAATTCTATATATAAGTAAAATTTAAACGACACTCGGTCAAATAACCGGTACTATAAGCCCACATCCAAACAAGGAAAAGGACCCAGAATGAGTTATTAGTCCTAAGCCTTTTAAATCTTATTATATATATATATATATATATATATATATATATATATATATATATATATATATATATATATATATATGAATATTTGGGGAAAAATATAAGTTTACAAAAGAGTTTAAAGTTTTGAGTAATTTTTGATGATTTAATGTCGTTTTATCATGATTTGAAATCATGATTTTATAACACAAAGTTCTTGTGTTAAGCTTGTATTCCCCCCCTTAAAATAGTAGAAATTATGAAAATATGGGGGTATGAACTCACTTGATAGGTGGTGATTTGGACAGCATTTCGTTTCCCGGAAAGGAGTTTATTTGACGAAAAACCGGCTTTAATCGGGCAGAGTTTCGACTGGAGAGAGGTTAACTTCTCGAGAATTTCGGGGCTTTGAGGCTTGCTTAGGGTTTGAGATATGATACCGGGGCTTTAGGGGTTGTATATGAGTTTGTGGAAGTGAAAGAAGTGAAAATATATGGAAAATGGGGTAAAAATGTGTAAAAATCCGGAAGGTTTCGCATGGGTTATATAGGCCGAAGCCTCGGATCCGAAGCTGGGGGAGGCTGCCGCGTGTTCGGACAGGTGACAAAGGGAAGAGGCTCACTTCGGACAGGTGGCTCGGAGGTGTTGGCTTCGGAGTGGACCGAACTTCGGTCCAATGAGGAGGTGCCACGAATGCCCGAGGGGTGTCCGAGGGGTGTGTCCTGCGAGGGTGTCGGAAGGTAAGTGGACCGCGACCTTGGTCGAATCAGAAGGCGCCACGCGAGACTTCGGTCCAATCAGCAGACGACACGTAGCGGACACGGGGAAGCCTCGCATGCGAGGTGACGTGGCCGAAGGTCAGCCATGCGAAAATTCCTGATTTTCAACATTTCTCGATTTTTGTGCCAAAAACTTGCGAAAATCATAACTTTCGCATACAAGCTCCGTTTTCGACGTTCTTTATATGCACGCATAGGTAAAATTATACTCTACGACTTTTGTTTAGACTTCGTCGGCTAATTTTGACTTCATTTTTAATATTATTATTTTTAACAGAACGGGACAGGAAATCCGTTAAAAATTCATAACTTCTTCATCCGACGTCCGTTTGTGTCTGTCTTTTTACCGTTGTACTACTATTGACGAGACCTTCAATTCTCGTTTAGGTCGTGTCGGCTAAAAATCACTCGATCATTATTTCGAGTTTTTAGTTGTACACTGCTATACTGAAACTTAGAAAAATCATAACTTGTTCATACGAAGTCAGATTTTGACGTTCTTTTTATGAAAGTTCTCGGTTTAACATAAACTACAACTTTCATTTAGATTGTTAAGGCTAATAAGCCTTTTATTGAAAATTCAGTTTTTACACTGAAGAGTGTTTTTGTCGGTTTTGTCGCGGATCTTCGATTGGTCATAACTTGTTCGTTATAACTCGGATTTTAGTGTTCTTTATGTTTTTGGAAACCTTATTACAATCTCTACCACTTTGTTCATCCCAATCGAGATTGTTTAACAAATTATTTTTGAGGGTCAATTATGTAAATATATACAGTATGCTAAAATTTCTCTTTATTATTTAAAAAGAACTACAAATTGACCTATATTATTACATAAGTTTGAAATAACGGTTTGTTACATTATCCCCTCCGTTAGAGAGAATTTCGTCCCGAAATTACAGATAGACTAGGGAAAAAGATGTGAATATTTCTGTTGCATTTGATCTTCCCGCTCCCAAGTGAATTCAGGTCCCTGTTTTGCATTCCAGCGAACCTTCACTATCGGGATACGGCTTTGTTTGGTTTTCTTAACTTCCCTGTCTAGAATCTCTACGGGTTCTTCCACAAAGTTGAGACTCTCGTTTAACTCGATTTCCTCGAGTGGGATCACAAGAGTCTCGTCGGATAGACACTTTTTGAAGTTCGAGACGTGGAAGGTAGGATGAATGTTACTTAGTTCTTGGGGTAGTCGAAGTTTGTAAGCTACAGGACCGATTCTGGCAAAAATTTCGAATGGTCCTATGTACCTTGGATTCAATTTGTCATGCTTTCCAAAGCGTATCATGCCCTTCCAGGGAGAGACTTTTAATAAGACGCGGTCACCAACCTGGAATTCCAAGGGTTTTCTCCTTTTATCAGCGTAGCTTTTCTGTCTATCTCTGGAAGCTTTAAGTCGCTCCCGAATTTGTACGATTTTCTCGGTAGTTTCTCGAATAATTTCCGGACCAGTGAGAGCACTATCAGGAGTTTGACCTCTAGCTAGCTGCGTGTCACCCACTTCAGCCCAACACAGAGGGGATCTGCACTTGCGGCCATAGAGAGCTTCGAATGGAGCAGCCTTTATGCTAGTGTGATAACTGTTGTTATAGGAGAATTCAACAAGGGGTAAATGAATATCCCATGCCTTTCCAAAGTCTATCACGCAAGCTCGCAACATGTCTTCTAATGTTTGAATCGTCCTATCACTTTGTCCGTCGGTTTGTGGATGGTAGGTTGTACTCATGTCCAACCTAGTTCCCAGGGAGTTTTGTAAAGACTGCTAGAAACGAGAGGTGAATCTACTATCTCGGTCTGAAATAATAGATATTGGCACACCATGCAGTCTAACAATATCCTTGAGGTAAGTTCTTGTTAGCTTCTCCATCTTGTCGGTTTCTTTTATTGGCAAGAAGTGTGTGGATTTGGTTAATCTATCGACGATTACCCAAATAGTATCATAACCACCCGTTGTCTTGGGTAACTTAGTTATGAAATCCATCGTAATCCGCTCCCACTTCCATTCAGGGATTTCAGGTTGTTGTAATAAACCTGAAGGTTTCTGGTACTCTACCTTGACTTTGGCACAAGTAAGGCACTTGCCCACAAAGGTAGCGATTTCGGCCTTCATGTTAGGCCACCAGTATAGTTTCTTGAGGTCCATATACATCTTGTCTGAACCTGGATGAATGGAGTATCGGGTTTTGTGTGCTTCATTCATAACCACGTCTTTGTAACCACCGAACTTTGGTGTCCAGATCCGGTTCATGAAATAATAGACTCCATCATCCCTGACTTCGAAGTTCTTATCCATTCCTCTCTGGGTTTCACCTGCCACGTTTTCGGGTTTCAAGGCTTCAAGTTGAGCTTCTTTGATCTGTGTGGACAGATGTGAATGGATTGTCATGGTCAACGACTTTACTCGGCGTCCCAAGTATTATTTTCTGCTAAGGGCATCAGCTACTACGTTAGCTTTACCAGGGTGATAAAGAATCTCACAATCGTAGTCGTTAAGTAGCTCCACCCATTGTCGTTGTCTCATGTTCAGCTCTTTCTGATCGAAGATATGCTGGAGACTTTTATGGTCCGTGAATATTGTGTATTTCGTGCCATATAAGTAATGTCTCCAGATCTTCAGAGCAAATACCACTGCTCCTAGTTCAAGGTCATGTGCTGTATAGTTGACTTCATGTGTCTTTAGCTGTCTTGAGGCATAGGATATAACCTTTCCTCTTTGCATAAGAACACATCCAAACCCTTGATTAGAAGCATCACAGTACACTACGAAGTCCTCTGTCCCTTCGGGTAGAGACAAGATCGGTGCACTGCACAAAGCTCGCTTCAGCGTTTGGAACGTTGTTTCTTGCTTTTCTCCCCAGCTAAAGGTTACACCCTTTTACGTCAGGGTGGTAAGAGGCTTAGCTATTTGAGAGAAATTCTGGATGAACCTGCGATAATAGCCAGCAAGACCTAAGAATTGACGGATTTTTGTAGGTGTTTTGGGTGCTGACCAGTTTTCAATTGCCTTTATTTTGGATGGGTCGACGTGTATTCCTTCTGAACTGACCACGTGACCTAGGAATTCAACCTTTCTAATCCAAAACTCGCACTTTGAAAACTTCGCATAAAGTTTTTATGTTCTAAGGGTTTGTAATACTTGACGAAGATGTTGGCCATGTTCCTCTTTGCTTCTTGAGTAGATAATGATGTCGTCAATGAAGCCTATGATGAATTTGTCCAGGAATGGACGACACGCTCTGTTCATTAGGTCCATGAACACAGCAGGTGCATTCGTCAATCCGAATGGCATCACTATAAACTCGTAATGACCATAACGAGTTCTAAACGCGGTCTTGGGAATGTCTTCCTCCAAAACCCGTAACTGGTGATACCTGGATCTTAAGTTTATTTTCGAGAAGTAGTTCACACCTTGAAGTTGGTCGAACAGATCGTCAATGCGAGGCAGAGGATATCAATTCTTGATGGTAAGTTTATTCAGCTCGCGGTAGTCTATGCACATGCGGAATGATCCATCCTTCTTCTTTACGAACAAAACCGGTGCTCCCCAAGGTGAGAAGCTTGGTCTTATGAAACCTTTGCTAAGGAGTTCGTTAAGCTGGCTGGATAATTCTTGCATTTCAGAAGGTGCAAGACGATAGGGGGATTTGGCTACAAGGGTAGCTCCAGGGATTAAGTCAATTCGGAACTCGACTTGTCATTCGGGAGGCACTCCTGGAAGATCATCGGGAAAAATGTCGAGAAAGTTGCAGACCTCAGGAATGCTCGCGATATCTTTCACTTCTTGTTTTTTGTCTACCACGTGAGCTAAGAAAACACAGTACTCTTTGCGAAGGTACTTTTGTGCCTTGATGCAAGAAATGATCTGAAGGTTCGTTCCGGGTTTGTCTCCATAGATAATAAGAGTTTCATTAGTTGGCAAGTTCAAACAAATATGTCGTTCATAGCATAGGATGTCGGCTTGGTTGGGGCACAACCAATCCATACCTATTATGATGTTAAAACTTTTGATAGATACCGGCAAAAGGTCTATTGGGAAAGACAAGTCATTCAAGGTAAGGATACTATTGGATTAATGTCTAAGTCCATAACTATAATTGGTAAGACTTGACCCGACCCGGCATGGTCCATTTGGGTTGCATGACATCATGCATTTGGATAGACTATAATGAGAGAAATAACACTTAAGGTTGGTTAATATATTATAAGTTCTAATATATTAATAAGGTTATTTAATTAGTATTGATCAAGAATTAATTTGGAATTAATTAAGTGATCAAAAGGAGACTAATTAAATATATGGGTTGATTGTGTAAATCATTCATTCTTATATATGTGGGCTTGTGATCCAAGATTCCTTATGTTGGACTAAGTCCATGGGGTGACCCATGGATACTCCATGGAGGTTAAAATCCATGGAGCATAAGGAATGGGTAAAGTTATGAGTTACATGGTGTAACCCTAATAGCCACCATATAAAAGAATCCCATGGCTCAAGAAATCGTGCACTAATGTGTGAGTGTGAGGGCTAGACGATTTTAAGGAGTGTTTAAATTTCTCTCAAGTTATTCCAAGTGTATTTGGTGTTGTGTGAACCATTTGAGGTGTCACACTTGGGGCACTAGGCACTCAAGCTTCATGAAGACATTCTACATCAAAGAGGTATGTATTCTATCTTGTTATATTTATTATTTTGTATGCTAGATTAGGATAATACCTTGGATGTTCATAATTGTATGTATAATAGAGAAAACATAGATCCAAGGTATTTAGGGTTGCATGTACACTTAGGAGTGTTAGAATGCTCATAACCCAACAGTGGTATCAGAGCCTAGGCTTGTTTTCTTGTTATACTTGCAAAAGTAGCTGAAAAATCGAGTTGGATGCATATATTCGATTGTTTTGGCTGGAATTGGACTAGGAACATTACCCTAAGATGTTTTTGGACTTATAAACTTGTTTTTAATGTGATAATGTTCATGCTAGTCCAATTTCTAAGATAATTGTCATAATTTCAAGATTTGTATTAGTTTGTATGTTCATGCTAATTTCTTGAAGATTGATGATTTGAATTATCTTGTTCTTATGAGGTTCTTAGATTAATAGAAAAGTTGTGTGAAATAGTTGTTTTCAATCCATTTTAATCTAAGAGTTGATTCCAAAGTGTGTTTTTGTAACTTGTCCTCAAGTTATATGAAAAGTCACATTTAAGAATCATAAAACTCATAAAAGTTGGCAAAGGTTACAAAATGAAGAGTCTAGTTCTAATTAAATGGTTTTATGACTCAATAACTTGTCCTCAAGTTATGGAGGTTCAAGAGTCTCTTCATTAAATTAAAAAAAAATGTGTAACCTTAATTAGTTCCATAAGTTACAATAAAAAAAAGTTATTTTTTTTTATTAATTAGTTTAAAGTCTTCCATAACTTGTCCTCAAGATATGGAACTTGAAGAGTTTTTTTTTTAATTAAAACTACTTTAAACTCATAAGTTATGGAATTAATTAGTTTTGAATAGTTTCAAAACTTGCCCTCAAGTTTTGGAATTTGAAAAGTTTTCACTTATGAATACTTTAATTCCAAGTTAGCCCTTAGAATTTTAAAAGTTAAAATTCAACCCTTATACTTTATAATATTATAAGTTAATAATATTTATATATATGTATAAGAGTAAAGTCAGTCTTACCGTTAGTAGGCCTCATTCACGAAGTCGATCTATAAGGGGGGTATAAGGTTACTGCCTATAAAATGGCAGTTTAATGGGTGTCCACTCTCACCCACCGCTTCCTTGACTGGTGGAGGATCGTTAGCCGAACGGGTATGACAAGGACTATAATTCTCCTTTCATTAAAAGTATTAATGATAAATACTAAGTAACTAAACTCTTATTAATACCCAATCTTAGTTACTTAGGAAAATGTGAATTTGGTGTTAACCCATGAAATTACACTTTGCACTTTGCTTAAGTCGTTAGTGGAGCGTGTGTGGTTAACCGGCACACTAACCTGGACTTAACAAGGTAGGCAAAGGGTAACTTAATATTTATCATAGTATCGGTGGAGCGTGTGTGGTTAACCGGCACACTGATTAAGGGGTAAATATTAAGGGTACCAAGTATATTTGCATGGTTATTCACACCTTGTTTTGTGATCCTCGGCATCCCAGTCACAAAACCTGAAGGGCACACTCGAGATTGAAACATGCCTTTGAACAGTTCAATGAATCTCAAAGATCTAGGACTTTCAAATCCAATTAAAACCTAATAAATTATTTCGTTTTTCATGGTGGAAATTGGTGAATCGTCATTCACCTACCTTCAAATATTTTATAGCTTGGATTACGGCATCCCTCTTCTAAGTTATAAAATAGTTTGTTGGGTCCTAGCCTTAATATTTCATTGGGTGTCATATTAAGGACTTTAAATCAACTATCTTGAATATCTCCCAAAAAGATGTCTGGTCTAGACATTTATGATCTTCCCAAATCTCTTGAAACAAGCTTTCCTAAATGAAGATGATGTCCTATGGATATCATACTTCTTTCACCTCCTCCAATTATTCTCCCTAACCCACAAGTTCCTAAAAAGTTTAAGGTCACTCAAGCCCTATTGGCAAGGCAAGGTCTAGGTGTGATCACATCTTGGAGATGTAGGCACATATTGACAAGCCGGGAGAGTTGGGTGTCAAAGTCTTGAGAAAGTTGGTGGCTCAACTACTTTCTAAGTCACATAGTGAGTTCTTTTGGGAATCCTATGAAACAGACTAAGACAAGACCCTTAATGATCTTATCTATTTGCTAAGATCAACTTCCTAAAACGCTATGGACATTGACAATGATGACATTGGATATCCAGTAAAGCTCTCTCTTCCCAGTGGAAAGGGATCGGCCATAGTCAACTCGGTTGACCCAATGGTAAAAAGAGAGGCGAAGTCTGAGATAGTCCCATTATCAAGGGTCCATAGGTAACTATTGCCAAAGGAAGGGGCATTGGTTACGAAGCTGCCAAATTTACCTAAGGATGTTAAAGTCAATAAGTTTGGCTCTACTTCAGGTAAAGTCCATTGTCTAACTCTATTAAGTACAAGCTGATTCTGATCGCGAAGATGGATTTCAATCGCATGGTTCGGTGATCAGAATTTTGGGCTATTACTTAAGAGTTATGATATTTATATTGCTTAGGAATAGATAACAACAAGGTTATCATATGGATTGTAAGGATAAGTTTTTCCGCAAAGTTTTAAAATAAAAGAAAAAGGTTTTGATTTTATTTATTTTAAGTATCCTTACAATGGCATTTGTGAAAAGTTGTTGCTTATAAGATTCCATTGATAGCAATATTGGAAAAATGGATTTGATTCTTTCGGTTGTGGTAGTGTCTAATATTACCAAATAAGGAAAGATTCTCATCACCCAAGGTTCAATTGGACCGAAACTTGGAATCATGCAAGTTGTATAGTATGATGAATGAGAACTTTCAGCTTGGAAAATTAAGACTAATTCCTTATGTGAATAGGAAAGGACTAAGGGATCGAGTACACATTCTTGTGCACTGGTCAAGTCCACCACAAAAGATCAAGAAGACTATTCGTCATGATCTACTTAAGTTCAGTAAATATGGTTATACTTATAAGTTTAAGTATAAGTCTGTAGCATTGGAGAAGTTTCAATGTAAGACAGAACGAATAAGAAGAATCAAAGTATGGCAGAAAGATAAAAGTTTTTCAAATTTGAGAAGATGGGAGAGTACTTTAGTATCATGTTTATGATCATCTTAATGATTAAGATACCATATCACAATTGGTCCTCTAAAGTCATCTTAGTGCATTCTTATGACTAAGAAGAGGAGTCATGAATTGTTGAAATGGTTAAATCAAAAAGATGAGTCATACTTCGTTCCAAAACAATTCTTAGAGTCATACTCCAAGATTGTAACTTGAGTGACATATCTTAAAGAGGGTTTGTTAACACTAGTCAAATGTAAGAGTAAAATGTTATCTACTCTTGTACATTTGAAATTGGTAAGTTGTGATGTTTTGGATAAAACAGAGACCAACTTAGGCCAATTGTGTAAAGTGTTAGTCTTGATAAAGAATCCGCACTATCTCTTGAATATTTGACAAGGGAGTCTTATATGTCAAGAGGACAGTGGGAGTCTTAAAGCTCTTGAAAGTTTCAAGACTTAATCAAGAATAAAACCTAAAGTCCTTCACTAGCACACGACTTGAGGTTTATAACCTATCGTGTTGAAATTTTTGTGCCTATTCAAGTTGGCTTTGCATAGGAGTTCTGAGAGTTCTCAATTGGTTGCACAACTACTTGGAAGCAATGGCAGGCACCTGAGCTGCCAAATGGCAAGAATTTAAGATTGCACAAGTTTAATCAATATGAGTTTGGATTTGTCACTAACCATGTCTTGTGATTATGGTTTTGACAAATTCACATGGATAAGAACACATACACTATTAAATCTAAGTGTCATAAGGTTTCTCTCCGATTCATGAAAATGATGGTGAGGAAACACTTTCACTAAGTAGATTTTAGCTAGATAGCAATTGTGATATTTGCATTCTCAAAGTCGTTAGTGGAGCGTGTGTGGTTTACCGGCACACTAACATGGACTTGTGAGAAGTGGCAAAGGTCTAAACAATTGAGACTATGATTACGGCATCCCTTTTCATAGTTCTAAAATTGTTTGGACACACATGTGAGCTATCTAAGAGAGGTGTATGATTTTGATAAAGTTTTATCAAAACAATCTAGTATCAGAAATCTGAACTTTGGTAAGAAAGTCAGCTGATTTCTGAGTACATGTCAAAGCTAGTGGGAGCATAAGTGTTATGCTAATAATCATCATGTTAGTGGGAGCATGATAATTATGACAAAGGTTGCAAGTTAGCAACGTTAATTATAGAAAACAAAAGTTTCAATTCGTGAGGTTGCAGGGGTTGAAAAAGTTGTTTTGCTATAATTAAGGGAGAGGAAATTATACTTCATTTCAATTCTAAAAGCTTAGATTGAGATTTAATCAAGGATATATATATGAATTTCATGTTGGAATGGCTCAACATAGGAAATTATATATATGGGTCCATTATTTGCGTTCTAAAATTCGATTATGATTACGTCATCCCTTTTCATAATCTGAATTTTGAGAACTTGGCAAATTGAAATGGAAATATTATAGCAAAAGACTGGTTTAGTCTTTATGTGAGACATCATGAATCGTGTCCCATATGCTTCGGATATAGGATCGATTACATGTGCTATATTCATCCTTTCTAAAATTTTCCAAATGCCTGGGGCATTATGAAGGGAAAAGGTCTAGAATTGGATATGACTAAAATGATTAAGCAATTGTCGAGGACAATCTAAGGTTTACCAAAGATTGGTTGCTCAAGGACAGTTGGAAGTATAATGTTAATTCTGGAAGGACCATATTGACATAATCTGTAAGGAGGCAACTCTTGTTCAGAAGTGAGAGTCAAAATGGAATATGGAAATGTTTCAAAGTTAGAAATTATTCAATCTGTGTAAGATTAGGAAACTTAATGAAAGAAGGATGTTTCCAAGGAGCCGATCTCCTTTGGAATGCTCTGTAATGATTGTTGTCAAGTCTTTCTGACTTCGTGCATAATCATTAAGAGGATCAATGCATATAAGTTTAGAATCTAACAGATTTCAGTAAATGGCATGAATTTGGAATTCTTGCATTTGCAGTAAGGATTTGGGACTGTGAAAAGAGGATCATTGGAGTGATGTTCAATTGATCTATTTTACAAAGTAAAGATCATAGACAAACATAGTATGCATACTTGGTGTATGGCATGACTAGTGTTTAGAAAACATAGTGTACATGCTTGGAGCATGGGACAACTATTGTTTTAAATTCAAGTATAAAGTTGATAAAACTGAAACAATGAATAATGAGTAATCAGTATGGTGATAAATAAAAGTGTTTATTTATATTCATAGGGTTTGATACCATATTTGATTCATTTATTCTTGTGTTTCACTTTGCATGTTTTGACTTCCAGAATAACTAAGTCGCTCTTCCTGAATGATTAAGTTATTCAAACCATCCACAGTCGGTCATATGTTGGAAGTAGATATGAATCAAGACTGTCATGGGTTGGTTTGTAGAGGTCCAAGTTGGTGGAAAAAGTGGTGCTACAACACTCATGAGTGCTCATAAGTTCTGAGTATTGGATTCAACCCGCGCTCATTTGAATCACTTCATGGATTTTATCACGAGTGATCATGAGACGATAATATCTTATATTCTTCAAACCTAGAGATATGAGTTGTTACATGAGTTGGTTATACATTGATTGCACGAAAACGCATTGGTAACTCGATGTTATAAAACGTGCCTTTGTGTATGATTCAACAAGTAGTAGAACAAGCCATATGAGTCGAAGTTTATCCATTCCTTTTACCTTCGGGATAAAAGCGATATATGTGGGCCCCTTGATGATTTAAAGATGATACATGTGAGTGCTTGGCCAAGCCATGACTGATTTGATTTGTTCAATCAGTCAGTCATCATGAATCGGAAATCGGGAAACAACAAATGGACAGAGAGAATGATTGATAATCCATGTCTCAGTCCATATGATATCTAGAATAGAGGAATATATGATCCCTTATCTAATGGACAAGTCATTGACAAAGGTCAGAGTTCATCGACAAGGTCAGAGTTCGACAGAAGCTTGAGAGCTACGATTGCTGATCGGTTCCTGAAGTCATACGCAATAATAGTTTTAGACTTATCCAAGTGGGAGACTGTTGGATTAATGTCTAAGTCCATAACTATAATTGGTAAGACTTGACCCGACCCGGCATGGTCCATTTGGGTTGCATGGCATCATGCATTTGGATAGACTATAATGAGAGAAATAACACTTAAGGTTGGTTAATATATTATAAGTTCTAATATATTAATAAGGTTATTTAATTAGTATTGATCAAGAATTAATTTGGAATTAATTAAGTGATCAAAAGGAGACTAATTAAATATATGGGTTGATTGTGTAAATCATTCATTCTTATATATGTGGGCTTGTGATCCAAGATTCCTTATGTTGGACTAAGTCCATGGGGTGACCCATGGATACTCCATGGAGGTTAAAATCCATGGAGCATAAGGAATGGGTAAAGTTATGAGTTACATGGTGTAACCCTAATAGCCACCATATAAAAGAATCCCATGGCTCAAGAAATCGTGCACTAATGTGTGAGTGTGAGGGCTAGACGATTTTAAGGAGTGTTCAAGTTTCTCTCAAGTTATTCCAAGTGTATTTGGTGTTGTGTGAACCATTTGAGGTGTCACACTTGGGGCACTAGGCACTCAAGCTTCATGAAGACATTCTACATCAAAAAGGTATGTATTCTATCTTGTTATATTTATTATTTTGTATGCTAGATTAGGATAATACCTTGGATGTTCATAATTGTATGTATAATAGAGAAAACATAGATCCAAGGTATTTAGGGTTGCATGTACACTTAGGAGTGTTGGAATGCTTATAACCCAACAGATACATCCTATGTATATATCGTTGGTGGATTCGGATTTCCCGTTAGCCAATTCTACTGTGAAAGTTTCATTTAGTGGTTGGGAGTTTTGATTTAGTAGATGTTTAAAATTATGGCTCACGAAGCTCCTCTCAGCACCACAATCAAATAGAATGCATGCATAAGTATTGTTGAGAAGGAACGTACCCGTGACCACTGCAGGGTCTGCCACCGTTTCTTCATGACCCAGTGCTAGAATCCTCCCAACTCAACCGGCATTTCCAGCTTTTGGACAATCTTTCTTGAAATGCCCCACATCACCGCATTGGTAGCATGCTCGGCCTACTCCAGCGGCAGGTACTTGGTTAAGTGGTTGAGGTGGTATTCTACAGAATCGGGCAGTATGCCCTTTCCTGTTGCAGTTACGACACTGCATTTCTTGGCAATTTCCATTGTGGTGAAAATTGCACTTGTTGCATTTAGGGAGGTTACCAGCATAGGGCTTAGTTGGTTCAAGGTTATTAGGGACAGCAGCAGATACAGTGGTAGGTATGGTAGCAGTTATAGTAGCGGCATGGACTGCCACTACTTGTTGCTTCTTTTAAGGTTCCAGAGGAGATTTGCCCTTCCTCTTGTTCCAACCCTTCTTCTTCTTCTTCTTCTTGTTCTCCTTAGGTTGTTCTGGAGCAATAACCACAAAATTTTGACGATTTCCGTGGTCAATAAGTGACTGTGCCAATTCCTTGGCACTGTTAAAGGTGACAGGCCTAGAAGCAATGACACTTGCTTGTATCTGGGACGACAGTCCCCAAATATACCTTTCAATCTTTTTGCTCTCCAGAGCAACCATTTCAGGACACAGAATCGCCAAGTCACAGACTCGATTCGTGTAAGTTGTTATGTCTGCACCGGCCATGGTAAGACCCCAGAGCTCTTGTTCAAGTTTTTGAATTTCCCCGCGCGGACAGTATTCCCGCATCATCATGGCTTTTAAGTTCTCCCAGTTCATCGAATTAGCCACTATCAAAGTCAGTGACTTAACATGGTCATTCCACCATGTTAGGGCCCTATCTGAAAAAGTACAGACAGCAAATTTAACTTTGCTACCCTCCGAACAGGAGCAAATTTCAAAGATTGCTTCTGTCTTTTCAATCCATTGCCTTAAAACCATCACACCCCCAGTTCCATTAAAGGTCCTGGGTTTGGCGTTCGAGAAGTCTTTATAAGTGCACTCTCACGAGTGCTCATGACCCTCGCCATGGTTAGAAGGACGTGCACCAGCTCTCGACCCATTAGCACCAAGAGTATTGATATGAGACATGGCAGCAGCTACAGCTACCATGACCGCCGCTTGGAACATAGCGGGGTCGAATTGAGGAGGTGATGGTGGCGTCGGTGCTTCATTGACATGTCTTGGATTTCTACGAGGAGGCATCTTTTGCTATAAAAGTCAATAGATAAAAAGATAGTGAAATATCAAGAATAAATATGAATTTGATATCTCTGAACTAAACACTTAATTCAACATGAATCCACTGCAAGTACAACTTGAAACAGGATAATATGAAATTGAATGGTTATTTTTCAAAGAGTATGAATGTACATGTCGATGGTATTGGTATATTAAATACATAAGGTCCGGAAAACTTGACCTTAAAGCAGGTCTATAATATACCACAATACTGAGAAAGTGTCGACATCAAACCGACCTACCGAAAATAAAATTTTTGCGGTCGTATTGAAAGCATGAAAAATAACACTAGAACATTTATGTGATCCAAAACTTGGGAATAGGATGTTTATGAAAATTGTAATAACTCTTGTTGAAGTAAAGTGCTTATTGTTTAATTGATACTCGGTTTTGTACATATCGTGAAAAGTAGTCTATACATTCAGTATCTCAAACTAGAAAGTAGAAGTAGTGTAAACACTACTTGCGACGGTTGCTACGACGGTTGCTACGACGATTGCTGGGTCCTGCTTCATCCTGCGTCTTCCAGCGCCTTTCTTGGGCAGCTTGATACTCTCTTAATTCTCTTATCTCTGATTGAGCAGCATAGACTTGCCTCTGAAGGGATTCTGTATGGTGCTGGGTGTCATCCTACATTTTATCAATACGAAGGATATCTGCAGTGTTAGCCTGCGCAACCGTATTCACTTATAGGATTCGATTGATCGACATCCTTGATTGATCGACTTGCCGGGCTATTCGGTTTACTATAACTGGAAGAGCTCCATCGGCTGTTCCTCCTCTAGAGACGTTATAGAAACCTCGTGCCATTCCGTAGGGAGGGCGTTGGCCGTCTTGTCGACTCCAATGGTTTATATATTGGCCCCACTCGGGTATGGGTTCTGCTTCATCTTGTCTCAGGGGAGGCTCCCCAGGGTTGCAGACTTGTGGCTCCGTATCCGTACCACTTGATTCGCTGTCTTCATAGGGTTCTTCATCTGAGTTTGAGATCCAGCCTGTATTTTGTGGATTGTAGGGGTCCCCAGGTAAATTGTGTTTAGCCATAGGTTCTGTATTAGAAGTAAGGTTAGTAAAATACTCTCCGTAGTATTTTAATCTTTGTGTTCTGTTCTATAGTTCTTCTGAATATGTAGGGTAAGTTTTAGACATGTCGCAACACTACTATCACTCCCAAACACATGTTGGTCATATCTCAAATCAATATAGTTGATCATGCTATATTAATTCTAGATATGAGTACATAATTGCCCAGGTTTGACTATAGTGTTCAACATCCAAATACTTTTAAGTTCTTATGACTGTGATACTGTACTTGTAGGTATGAGTGTTAGTATACTTCTTGTAAAAATACTTATAATTCTTAAAAAGTATACTTGTAGTTAGAGCTCTTAGCCCCGATGTATTTATAGTTTGTATATCTTTTATGGATTGCTATACTGAGTTCACTATAAACAATGCTCTGATACCAATCTGTCACACCCCCAAACCAGACGGCGGAAACGTCCGGGGGTGGAGGACTTTATTTGTAGTATCACAACACATGCATCATAGTAATCAAAGTACAAAAAACCATTGTATTTAGAAAGTATAAGTATTTACATGTGTTCAATCATTGTATATTGAAACCAAAATAATTATACAAAAGAAAAAGATATGACTCAAAGTAGCTCCATCTTCTCAAAAAGCTCGGTGAGTACCTGTTTATTGTTTCCCTGAGAATACAAGTAATTTGAAAAGGGAGTATCAACATAAAGTTGAGTGAGTGCATAAGTGTTTATGTTTAAAAAGGTGTCTCTGTATCTTGCATATGTAAAATGTTCCAGAAAATCCTATATTTTCTGTTGTATATGAAAAGTAGTTTTATTCCCATAAAACTGTTCTATTTGTAAACCAATGTTCTGTATTTGTAAAACTTGTAACTGAGAGTGTGCCTGGCTTCACCAGCTGTTATTGAAAACTGTATTGAACCATTGTAGTTTGTATTCTGTAAACTAGTACTTTGAAGGTGTACTTTCGTTTAATTGATTATACACTAACGTACTGTTAATATCTTTTTAATGAGTTCTTATAACCATACTATGACTGGATGGCCTGAAACAAACGCTTGTAGGCGTTTAAACTGTTGATAACAATTGTCACTCATTGGCGTGTATGCCTGACTGTAGCTAGCAGTATGAGTGTGGAGTTGTCAATCCCAACATAGATCTACACACAACTTGTTTCGATCCCCTGGCTGGAGATTCTGGTTATAATGTCAGGACTTTACCTTGGTTGTCTAAATGAATTAAACAACCTGAATTGAATGACTCATAAAAAGCATATAAACGTTACATGTATATTAGTCATGAAAACCCAATCATTCTGAAATAAACGATTGATAGTATGTTCTTGAATTAGTATTCCGAACATGTATTTGACAGTTGTAAACCCTTGATTTGTTTTGAATCAAAACCCTAGTTTCTTGTAAAACAGTGTATCCTAGTATACTTGAATCATGAATTATTGTTCTATGTATCATAAATTATACCTATTATAATTTATATGTACTTTCTGAATCGGTATTTAACTATTTTTGTATGTAACCCCTTGCTCAACATGTTACAAAGGTAGTTAAACTGATGAAATAACTTTTATATTTATATACATATACAATTCTATATATAAGTAAAATTTAAACGACACTCGGTCAAATAACCGGTACTATAAGCCCACATCCAAACAACGAAAAGGACCCATAATGAGTTGTCAGTCCTAAGCCTTTTAAATCTTATATATATATATATATATATATATATATATATATATATATATATACAAATATGAATTTTTGGGGAAAAATATAAGTTTACAAAAGAGTTTAAAGTTTTGAGTATATTTTGATGATTTAATGTCGTTTTATCATGATTTGAAATCATGATTTTATAACACAAAGTTCTTGTGTTATGCTTGTATTCCCCCCCCCCCCCCCTTAAAATAGTAGAAATTATGAAAATACGGGGTTATGAACTCACTTGATAGGTGGTGATTTGGACAGCGTTTCGTTTCCCGGAAAGGAGTTTATTTGACGAAAAACCGACTTTAATCGGGCAGAGTTTCGACTGGAGAAAGGTTAACTTCTCGAGAATTTCGGGGCTTCGAGGTTTGCTTAGGGTTTGAGATATGATATCGGGGCTTTAGGGGTTGTATATGAGTTTGTGGAAGTGAAAGAAGTGAAAATATATGGAAAATGGGGTGAAAATGTGTAAAAATCCGGAAGGTCTCGCATGGGTTATATAGGCCGAAGCCTCGGATCCGAAGCTGGGGAAGGATGCCGCGTGTTCGGACAGGTGGCGAAGGGAAGAGGCTCGCTTCGGACAGGTGACTCGGAGATGTTGGCTTCGGAGTGGACCGAACTTCGGTCCAATGAGGAGGTGCCACGAGTACCCGAGGGGTGTCCGAGGGGTGTGTCCTGCGAGGGTGTCGGAAGGTAAGTGGACCGCGGCCTTAGTCGAATCAGAAGGCGCCACACGAGACTTCGGTCCAATCAGCAGACGACACGTAGCGGACACGGGGAAGCCTCGCATGCGAGGTGACGTGGCCGAAGGTCAGCCATGCGAAAATTCCTGGTTTTCAACATTTCTCGATTTTTGTGCCAAAAACTTGCGAAAATCATAACTTTCGAATACGAGCTCCATTTTCGACGTTCTTTATATGCACGCGTAGGTAAAATTATACTTTACGACTTTTGTTTAGACTTCGTCGACTAATTTTGACTTTATTTTTAATATTATTATTTTTAACAGAACGGGACAGGAAATCCGTTAAAAATTCATAACTTTTTCATCCGACGTCCGTTTTTGTATGTCTTTTTACCGTTGTACTACTATTGACGAGACCTTCAATTCTCGTTTAGGTTGTGTCGGCTAAAAATCACTCGATCATTATTTCGAGTTTTTAGGTGTACACTGCTATACTGAAACTTAGAAAAATCATAACTTGTTCATACGAAGTCAGATTTGACGTTCTTTTTATGAAAGTTCTCGGTTTAACATAAACTACAACTTTCATTTAGAATGTTAAGGTTAAAAAGCCTTTTATTGAAATTTCAGTTTTTACACTGAACAGTGTTTTGCCGGTTTTGTCGCGGATCTTCGATTGGTCATAACTTCTTCGTTATAACTCGGATTTTAGTGTTCTTTATGTTTTTGGAAACCTTGTTACAATCTCTACCACTTTGTTCATCCCAATCGAGATTGTTTAACAATTTATTTTTGAGGGTCAATTATGTAAATATATACACTATGCTAAAATTTCTCTTTATTATTTAAAAAGAACTAAAAATTGACCTACATTATTACATAGGTTTGAAATAACAGTTTGTTACATATAAAAACAACAACATTCTGTTTGGCGCTTCAAATCTTGAAATCAAAGGGTGTCCGACTTTGATTTTCTTGATCAATGACACTTCTCAACTTAGTGGATTTTCCAGGTAAGATTTCGTTTCAATGTTGGGTTTTTGTGATATTTTGGTAACCGTTAACTGTAATTAAGAAATTGTGTTGTTAATTAGGGAAAAAATTATGATATGGGTGAGGAAGAAAGTTACACTTCATATGGTATAAGGAGGGAGGAGGAAGAAAAAAGAAGAAGACACAAGTGGTGGAAGGGGTGAATCGAGTCATGGGTTTGGAGGAGAAACGATGGGTCAGGTCAAAAGAGGTGGGAGATTTCAAAGTCAAAGTCTATGTGACAAAGGGGTAACCGGCTGACCCCTTCAATTCTTACAAAAAGACCAAATCGACCCGAAAAAAAACAATTTGTTCCCTTTAAAAGCTTGAAAAAAAACTTCAGAAACTGAATTGGCAAAGTCAAAATACATAGTAAGGCTAATGTGTCATTTTCCCTATTGGTTTTTTAATAAACTAAAAATAAAATCATAATGAAAAATTGTCAAAACATATTCAACATTGATCTCATTTTGAAGGTATTAGTTAGCATTTTTTAATGATGTATTTTTTCAATTATTATTTATATTCTAGCATGTATTCATGATATATTAAAAAAAAGGATGTAAAATATGTACCGTACGTATATAATTAAAAGGGTTTGAAATAAAAATATAAATCTTATTTGATAAGTGGTGGGGCCACTTTATTGTAATTCATGGAGAATGAGATGTCATATAAACCTCAATCCTACAATTTTTTCATTTTTCATGGAAATGAAATTCTAAAGAACGTATCATAGTGGATACTTTTAAGTCTTAATCATGGTTTCGAAGCATTAAACTCATACCAAATTGGGTCGATTAGTGATATTTTTGGTGGGAGGATTTGTGGTACAACTCATAACTCTTCAAACTCCCGTAATTAAATTAAACACGTAATATCGCTACGTAAAATTAATATATTTTGAGTTCGCTTCCATCCATTATCAGTACCTCAAAGCTCCAATCAGGTTCTAATCTATACAATTTCTCTCTTTGTCTCTAATGTCTGTTGCTTGTTTTACTATTTATATTCCATATCCTTTACAACTTTGTGTTAAATGTGCTCACCATGTTTTTTTGAAAATAATTATTAAAGTTAATGATATCAATATAGTACCATACCGATTCATGATTTATCCAACATTTTTGCTGTTTAGTTCTATATAAAATATTCCATGCATGAAGAAGATGAATGATTTTGTTAATAATATATTTATTCAGGCAAACTTATCTGATTATTGTTCTGACATGAATAATATATCTAAGGTCTTCCATTGACGCGCGTTTGATGCAAAAAACTCAAGCCAATCTTGATTGTTTTGATCACTGAAAGAATGGAAGCCGAAATCTCTAGGAGCCTAAACTTTACAACATGTAAGTGTTCATATAAGAAAATTTCTGAAACTGAACAATTCCTTGAGGATTTGTACAAACTACAGGCTATTTCAAAGGATTCATATGCTTAATCGGAATCACTTGTGGCCTATAAATGCAGCGTTTGGACATGGATCACCAGAAACGAAAGCTTTATGTTCTCCTCAGCAATCTTCGGGTATATACTTTCTAGTTTAATGATCACAAGATGAAAACAAATATTGTATGCTAAATATTAGACTACAAGAAATACGTACTCAAGATCAGTTAACCCTATATGGTTTATTGTATATGCAAGTTGTAAAGACATGCCTCGAATTTAGTGAAAGATGCATGTCATTATGTCAATAACTTCTCTCTTCTATACAAGTATGCATGCATGTCAAGTATTCACATCCTATTTTGAGAATGTTTGAAAGCTAAACTTAATTGGTTACCATTTAATGTGAAACTATATATGAAGGGTGTTGCATGCATTTATAAGTAATTAACCAATTCTGACATTTAAACTCTTGTAGCTTCAGCTTTCCAATTTGAATGTTTTAGTGTTGAGGAAGATTTGATGATAAAGGTATCTAATATCTTATATCTTAGCGTTTTTTTTTGTATTCTTTTTGTTTCGAAAAATGAATTACATTGGCAATGTAATTAAGTTTATGTTGTTCAAATGGCAGAACAAGTTAGAGAAGATTGGACCATATCTAGATGGAAGGTGTATATATCTTGTTGGTGAGTTCCAGCTAATATTGTCTTTGTTCAAAATGCATAGAAAATTTATAAACTCAATGTTCATAACTTTACAATATGAATTCAGGAATGATAAACAACAGTTGGCCAAATCCTATCTGAAATTCTTGGCTATTCTTTTGTCGACAGGTTTGTGTCGACAAGACTTCTGATTACATTAATCACTTTAAAGTTAAAGCTCGTTCCCAAATGTCATCCCTTTTCACGTTTTATTTTGAGTAATGCGTGCAGTGACAAACTAATAGAGGAGGTTGTTGGGGGAATCGCAGTTGCTGACATCTTCAAATTGCATGGCGAGAAATTCTTTAGAGAGAAGGAGGTTAAGTAGCTCTAAATTTATTAATTTTTTCGGACCTTGAAAAACTGTTTTTTTTTTCCATTAATGTATTCGCACTGATGATCATACTTTTTGTTTTATAATTCCTTGGTACTTTAATTCATTAAGACTGAGGTGTTGAGGAAGCTGTCATCGATGCATGGATCGGTGATTTCCACGGGTGGAGGTGCTGTTGTTCAGCCTATCAACTGGTATATATACATCTAGCGCATGTGTATATATATATATATATATATATATATATATATATATATATATATATATATATATATATATATATATATATATATAAATTGTCAGCAAACTGTGTTGCTAATTTGGTAATTATATTGTTTGCGTTTTTTATCAGGAAATATATGCAGAAGGGTGTTACTATATTTCTAGATGTACCATTGGAAACACTGGCACTACGAATAGTTTCTGTAGGAACTGCATCTCGCCCACTTTTGCATGATGAATCTGGAGAAGCATATGTAAAGGTGGTATTTTTCTCTTTGCTAGATATTTGGACACGGAGCAAAAACAAAATAAAAAACCTTTTAATATACAAAATCCTCATGTGACCTTTAAATTTTGAACTAAATTTAATATAATTTTTTTGTTAATATGGATCAGATACAATTTTTTTATAAGAAACAAATTTATATATAAACAAGTTAATAAATTTAACTTACATTTTTTTATGTTATTGTTAAGATGCAAGGTCTTTAAGTTTTTAAAGCAGACTACAAAATTATTAATGTGAACACTTATATAAAATATAAAACCTCTAACAAATATTTGTTGTTTTTCTTTAATATATTTATATATACATATAAAAACATGGTTTTGTTATTTGTTAGTTCTTTAAAATGCTTATATGTTCATATAAAACCATATTTATACGAAACCATGATGTTTGAAGTTTTTTTTTTTTTTTTTTTTTTTTGAGAAAATTCATCAAATGACCAAACAAAAGGGTATGTATGAAGCAATTAACCATAAAAAACTGAAATTTGTAAAATGACCAACACTTCCGCAGAGAGAGGCTCTGCGGAGGCCTTAAACCTATGAGGAACCTGAAAATAGCACTGAGGAAATGAGGTGGCAGGGGTATTTTTGTAAAATCACCAAACACAAAACCGGGTTTTTAGTGTTGGCTGCGGAAGGAGGAAGAGTTTGGGGGAGGTTTGCTGCAGAGCGAAGACGAGAAACGGGAAAGAAACGATCGATCGAATCTCGAAGAAATAGGAACGAATATGGTGAGTAAACAGCTAGAAAATCCGGAATTTGGTCATTTTCAAAAGAAGAACAGTTTTTCAAAGTTGTTTGGACGAAGAACAAATCCACAGAGGCCTTTCTGCGGATCCATAGTGCCCTCTCCGGAATTAGCCTTAAAAAAAAAAAAAAAAAAAAAACTGTTTTTTTTTGTTAAACATCCTCAGAGGTTTCATAGTTCCGCAAAGCCATATGCATTTCCGTAGAGACATCTTCTGCGGAAAAAGTAAACCAGCGGGATTTTTTTTTTTTTTTTTTTTCTCACGTGTCCGATTACTCAGAGGTTTAAGGCTTACGCAGAACCCCTCTCTTCAGAAGTCATGGTCATAAGTCATTTTACAAATTTCAGTTTTTTATGTAAAATTGCTTCATACACACGCCTTCCTTTGGTATTTTTTTTAACATAGAAAAAGGGAGGTGCTTTAAACTGCTTTCTAGGTATGGCTGTTTAATTATTTTTTAAATATGCTTATATATATAAAATAAAGTTAAATTTTAATAAAGATTTTGCACTTGACGTGGATAGAATAGAAATAATGTTTTATAGTTCTACCAAGTAAACTACAACTTATGTATTTAGTTTTTTTAAATATGCATAAATATCAACAAAATTAAATTTAGTAAAAACGAAGGCATAGCCATGTGTTGGAACCGTGTTTCTGTCAAAGATGGAAGCTGCCTTAGACCATCCAGATGGTCTTGCAAATGAGTTTTCATTGTCACCTAGGATTTGATCTTGCAAGTTTAGAAAAGCTTGCAAACCGCGGGCTTATTCTTTTTTATTATATATCCATATTATTTCTAATGTCTACACACAAATATATATTTTAAGATATATAAAACATTTTCTTAATTTTTAGTGGGACCATTTTAAATAAAATGTTAATATTATAATAATTAAATTTATAGTTATTTATTATATATATATATATATATATATATATATATATATATATAAAGTAATTATTGATGTGGCAGTGGGGACCACTTTGGAAAGATGGGTGTTATTGTATTGATGTGAGTAGTCATTGCAAAGCTAATATGACATAATTGAAATTAGTGATGTTGCACTGATGTAGATGGTCTTGGTAATTAGAATTACATACGTGAAAACACACACACACACACATATATATATATATATATATATATATATATATATATATATATATGTAAAGTAATTGTTGATGTGGAAATGGGGACCACTTTTAAAAGATTGGTGTTATTGTACTGATGTGAGTAGTCATTGCAAAGCTGATGGAACATAATTAAAATATTAGTGACGTTGCACTGACGTAGATAGTATTACCTAGGATTACATTTATTTATTATATTGGAGTAATGGCTAGTATAATAATACATATAAGGGATGTTTGGGCCTATATATAAACATACTAATGGATATAGAGTTGGGCCCACAGATGTTGTGGGACCCTGGTCGGTCCCTAGCTTACCCACTATTAGGCCGGCCCTCGAGGATTCATATTTATGTTATGCGGATGCAAATGTATATATTTATGTATGTATAGATGTTATATGATACTCAATTGTTGCGATATATGTAGATTTTCAAGCAACTATCTATGCTTTGGAAAGAAAGGAGTGAAGCATACACCAAGGCCCATGCAAGAGTTTCCTTGGAAAGTACGTAGACCATGCTTTTTATCTTAGAACATCTCCAATGTTTAGAGGTCCATAAATGCCACATCACCTTTTCACTTTTTGCACATATCACCAAGAATATTCTTTATAAACCTATATACTATTATACATCAACATTTTAAAGATTTATAGATGGGAATGTTAGAAAAATGACCATTTCCGCCCAAAGTGGCCATTATCGACAAGAATCGGACAAAAAATATCCTTCGGCCTACAAGGCATGGGTAATTACCAACGCACTTCTGAAAATTTCAGGTTTGACTATTTTCTACAGATAATTGGTAAACGTTATATTATATTTTACTACCAACAAATAACTAACAAGAATTCATGTTTAACTATTTCCGACAGAATACCAACAAATCTTTTAGTTTCTTGGTTTATTCTTGCGGAATACATACATATACACATACACATACACATACAAATCCATACATATGCACAAACGTAAACGGATTATAAATAATACGTTATTTTTTAATGTTTTCATCTTTATTTGCCGACTGATTTTTGATGAATAATAATCTTTTGAAAAATATTTTCATTATATTACATCGGTAGCATTTCATTATATTACATCGGTAGCATTCAACGAATTTCCGACGAATTTATTAGTGTTGCTAGTTTGTTGCAAATTGGCGTTAAATTAGGGTTTTTTTATGCTTGTTGGAAATCTATCAATAAACTCTTTGTTTTTCCTACATAATTATTTCCGTCAAAAAGTTTCGTAGGAAAATTGGCGGTTTTCTAGTACAAGTGTCTAGTGTAGTTCCATTCATTTTGTTTCTTAATTTAATCCATAAATTTTATAAAAAATCATAAAACAAAAATGAGAGGTATTAATATTGGTATTAATTAGTCTTTTGATGGTGTGATTGCTTAAAAATAATATTCATTTTTTATTATGTTTTTCTAACAAACTAACAAAAGGAGAGGTGCAAATTGAAATTCTAATATGAAAAGAAGGAAGTGAAATTAAATAGGAAACAAATTGTAGTACAAAGAATATGTATTGTGAATTATATAGACCAATTCGTTGCAATAAACCCCTTCGTGACATTTCATCATGAATTTGGCTGCGCCTATGGGGTTGCTTTCATGGAGTGCTTTTTTAAAATTACGGACCTTGTTTACAAACATCATACTTAGACACTCTTATATCATTTTGATCATAGTTGATACACTCTTATATCATTTTGTTTATCCATATAAACTCTCTATTCATTTAAACTCTCTTTTATACTTGTATAGATATTGCAGTCAAGTTGGGGCATCGCAATATATGCAATATTACTCCTACTCAAATTGTGATAGAGGTCTCTCTCTCTCTCTCTCTCTCTCTCTCTCTCTCTCTCTCTCTCTCTCTCTCTCTCTCAACATATTTTTCTTATTTAATCAACAGTTTGTAACAAACTAAGTTAGTAAAAAGTTAAGATTAGTAGTTTTCAATTAATTTTCTTGTTTTGGTTAATTAATTTGGTAAAAGAAAATTTGCTAGAGCTTATTAGTAATTTTCAATATCAACTTCGATAGAACGCATATCTCTCTCTCTCTCTCTCTCTATATATATATATATATATATATATATATATATATATATATATATATATATATATATATAAACCCACCTCAAACAAAATGGCCGAAAAACCAAACTATTTTTAAAGTACAAGGTTTTGAATGTTTTAGTATTTCAGAAGCCAAAAATTTAGGTTAGGTTTGTAAACTTCTGTATTTTTTTTTTAAGCAAAATGCATTAAAGAAAATCAAAACCAACATGGACTGGAAACAATACAGAAATGAGCAAAAACAAAAAACAAAAAACTATGATTGATTATGCGGTTGCACATTATTTTGGTCGTAAGATTGGTATTAATTCACATAAAATTCTGTAAACTAATACCAATCTTACGACCAAAATAATATCAATCTTACGACCAAAATAACGTGCAACAACATAATCAATCTTAGTTAGTTTTTTAAGTTACCTTCATAAGTTTTCTCTAATAAAATAAATATTAATCTCACTACGTTTAGTTATTTCATGGAATACAATGTTGGTTACAATTTGTATTTCCATTTCCTAAAATTATTTATCAAGACAATTCGTTTATTCTATTTTTCAACTAAATCACTTACATTATGTCAAAAGCTTTTTTCTACCACTTACAAATTTAATGTGAGGTTTCAAACTAGTATTTAATTGTCAAAACTTGCTTTCAAGTGTCTTTCTCTCATTCCCCTTTTTGTCTATTCTTATCAGTTTTCATGTATTTTGTCGTCCCAAATTATCTTATAAATTTCAATCATTGCTCTTACTATCCAACATCATGAAATAGAAATAAAACCATATAAATGGTTTCCAATGGCTAAAAAAATCAAGCCATTCGGATTTGGTTTAGGCTTAGGTCAAAAAGAAAAAGAAAAAAAATCTTATTTTCATCATTAGATCCTTTGTTGACTGTTATTATATTAGAAATCCCAATATAAAAACATTATGACTTTCATGGGATTTGATGAAGTACAATGTTCCGGTCTAATTAAATATATTGACTATATTTTTCCATCAAAATCATTATTTTCTTAAACTGATTATAAGAATAGAAAATATACATTAACTTATATATTCGTGCTATAATAGCAATATGGTGGAGTTGGTTGAATATTTGATGGAAGTAACGGATTTAGTTTTGCAATGTTCAAACATGTAATATCTAACAAAACTTATCTTAATGCTCGACATCAAATATATGTTTCTATGTTCGATGGCTTATGTTGTTTGTTAAAATTGCACAAGTTTTCTCTTTCTCATTTTCGGATAATTTGGCAGGTGCTTGTACAAATTGAAAGTTATTTACAGATGTTGTGTGATTGATGTATTCTCTTTTGCAATTAAGCTCAAATGCTAGACGATGGAAATGTTCTCATTAATTTTTTGTAACAATGTGAATAATACTAATAGATTCTATACTATTTCCATAAACTCGCTGACCTAGGTTTTCTTTGGGACACATCTTAAATTATCATTTATGAAAGTTTAAAATTGTGTTGTATCTCCTTTATTGACTGGGTAGTGGCAAGTGTGCGGTTGTTAGAACAATGTGCATTGTCACAATAAAACTTGTAGTATTTGATGTTGGTTATTTTCATAACCAAACCATAAAACATGGAAGCATAACTGTGGATCTTTATTTTCGAATCTATTTAAAAGAATACTTAAATATAAAAGAACGATTACATACCCGCTTCTATATATAGAGATGTTCGGATCTGGAGAATGGAATGAGTTTCCAGTTGATCACAAGAACTCTCTCTAAAATCCCTCAACAAACTCTAAACGAATTTATATGTGTATTTTGTATATCTTTATGTGTTCCTCATCACATGTATATATATATATATATATATATATATATATATATATATATATATATATATATATATATATATATATATATATATATAAATGGAGATATACTCTAATGTGAGAGATGGAAGGGATATAGATAATCTTGCGTCAAATCGAGAACCCAACCCATAAAAGGTAAGTGAATATATCGTATAAATCGGTCCAACAACAAGTTATATTTTAACCATAATAACCGGATTTAATGATAACAATATACATATTTATGAAGTGATCCCATAATTATCTAATAACCTCCCAATGGACCACGCATATATAAATGTACATATAGCCATATAAGCGCTATATTGTATGTTATCATAGTATTGGTACCCTTAAACAAACGGTCTTCGTTACAATTTACATAACTAAACTCATCAATGGTCGCATATAAATATATAACTAACGACATAGATTAAACATGATATGTGGCTTTAAAATAAAAATAGATTTCCAACGAGTTCCTCTTTAGTTAGATCAAACTTCAAATAAGTGCAACTAATAATGGAATAACCGAATTCTTAATTCTGTACAGAAAAACATAATTGTTTTAAAAAAAACATAAAGCACGAAAAGAAACTCTTACTAAAACCAAATATCACACCAATGTGTATAGTATGCTCATGAAATACCTAGGGAGGTAATCAATTTATGAGCAGATCTGCTATCATGGAGTTTGTTCATATGTGATATATATATATATATATATATATATATATATATATATATATATATATATATATATATATATATATATATATCCATTTTGCACTATTATTTTAACAGAATGAAACTTGATATCAATATGTTTTGACTTAATAGAACTTCTGTTGTTGGATATAACATTGTTGACTTATTTTCACAACTTTAGTGGTCTTTCAATACCAATAATATGCAGTCCCGTGACAAAATTCTACAACCATATTCCTTGATTTAATGTCTCATAACATGCTATAAATTATGCATCCATTATGGAAGAAGTTACCGACGTCTATTTCATTAAATAGTTCATCATGATTACATGTTAATGTATCCCGATATGGATCGGTAACCATTTTGGCATGTAATAAAATCAGATTCCTAATACAAATGATCTCCAAATCATCTAATTTTCTATTGTTGAGCATATAGACTTTTGTTCTCTATAGGTATCTCAAAACCCATTTGGGTGCTTTCTAATGATCCCGACGTCTATTTCATTAAATAGCTCATCATGATTGCATGTTAATGTATCCCGATATGGATCGGTAACCATTTTGGCATGTAATAAAATCATATTCCTAATACAAATGATCTCCAAATCATCTAAGTTTCTATTTTTGAGCATATAGACTTTTGTTCTCTATAGGTATCTCCAAACCCATTTGGGTGCTTTCTAATGATCCCTAATTAGGTTGTTTAGATATTTATCTAACATCCTTATAATATAGGGACGTATACATACTTGAGCATACATTAGATGTTTTGCAACTATTACTACTACTACGACGACGACGACGATGACCACCACCACCACCGCCACCACCACCGCCACTGTTACTGCCACCTCCACCGCCGCCACTACTATTACTACTTCTATGATAATAATCCATAAATAATAATCCTTCAAAACCAACTGTTGCCAAATAGTATATCATAGAATATAGATATCTCTAAGACAGTTTACCCTTAGTTATTCATCTCGTCGATTCTCACATATTGATCCTATAACAGTGATCTTATGAGATCTATCCTGAGGGATCACACACACACCATTTAATGCGACCTAATTCTATGGCTCCGGTTCTGGGAGGTGGTTTCTTTAACGAAGACATGAAAAGATCAAAACAGAGAGAGATCTGTCAACCGTTCTCCGGGAAGAGGTCCCGAGAGAGTGGTCTGACGGTCAAGTCAATTGTTTGGGATAATGAGTGTTTAGGGAGTAAGGAAGAGGATGGCTTACCTCTTCGGTAAACGAGTGTGACCTTTTATACGAGGATCTCACTGCCATTCCATACAATTGGGAGATCGTGCTCTTGGACGTTTCAAAGCTTGTGATTGGTCCAAGTGGTAACGATCTGATCTTACTCTTTGTCGTTTAGAGTCGTTAGGTTTTTCATGAGGCGAAGGTATCGGTTGGAGCTTTGTCTCGTGCGAGCTTCCCCTGTCCAGCGGACGCTTGTGGGCGCGGGGCTACCTATGTTGGTTGTTGCTAGGAGTCCTCGGCCGCACCTGTGACCGGACAAAGCTCTTGGCATGGGTGGAACGTGACCCTTGTCCTGCTCCAAAGGGTACGTTATCAAGTCCCCTAGTCCAGTACCCGTATCGTTTGTAGTAAACTAACTATGATGTTTTGGACTAACTGCCTTTACACATGTCATGTTATTTTGTATCAGACACTTTATTTTCTTTGGTGGCATGACCGCTTGTCATGCTGTCGGTTACATCATAGTGGCAGAGTTTTTGAATTTCCTGCCTCCGCGTTCATTTATTATTTCTTCCTTCTTCATCTATAAGCCCTATGAAGGTTGTCGAATTCAGTGGCGGAAGGTACAACTTCAGAATGATTAGCCATGAGAACATAAAGAATAAGAAATGATGACGGTGTAGAGTTCCCTGCTCCTGATTACATGATCTTGTTGCCTCTTCTAGGGAAGGTCATTGTTTACCTAAAGATTTTCGATGTCGGACTTCGTCTTCCTCTTTCCGATTTTCAAGATGAACTTCTCTAAAAACATGGTTGTGGAATCAATATGTTGACTCCTAACACTGTGAACAAGATGGTGGCATTCGAGATGATATATTGTGCCAATCACCTTCTCCCTGACTTCTTTGTCTTCAAGTTCTTCTTCCGGTTTAGCGCTATCTGATAGCTTATTTTATTTCCTTATTTTTATTAGTTTATTTTAGATTTTTAGATCTTTTTATCATTATTGCATTGTATTTTATTTATTTTCTTTAGTATGGATCGTACCGGGTGCTTTTTATGTTGCATGAGGTATTTTGCAGGTTTTTGGAGCTTATCGCGATTGTGGATTTGATTAGATACTGGCTTAGTGGGCTCTCGAGGCATTGTTGGGCTTGGCGGATCCATAAAAGAAGACTTGGGCCTTAAAGAGTTGAAGACTTGGATATTTTGGGCTTGCGAAGATGGGTCATAAACTTCTATTTTTGGGCTTGGAGCATCCATTTTTGTAGCTAAATGATGATTGGTTGGTTTAAATCACATGGATATGGAGGGGACCAAAGGAATCTTTGGTAGTGGAAGGGTGGAGTGGAGGAATGAAGGACCAATAGCATTCCAGCAGCACTTGCGCCTGTGGAATTTTCTTTGCGCGGGTGCCCGCGCAACTGCCCAATTTTGGGCATTTTGGTCATTTGGCTTGCCATTACCTTAGGGGATCAGATCTAGGAGCCATAACTTCGATTTTACACCATTGGAGACCAGGAGGAGGCGATTTTGAAGCTCAAGACTCATTTCTTTTCATCTTCCCAAGTTATTGGTAGTTTCTTTATGCAATTAGACTTTTGTGATTGTTATTCTAGTGTCATGAGTGACTAAGCTCTCTATTTGGTTAACTTTGGTTAAAAACCCTTGAATGTCTGTGGGTTTTTGAAGGATTCATGTTTGATTATCAATTATCTCATGTTTATGATTCTAGTTCATATTTCTTATGCTTGTTTGATACTTTGATCATGAGCTTGGTACTTGAATGAGCAATTGTTGGTTTATTTCTTTGGTTTTGCATTGAATCATTGAATTTACTTAGAACAAGAGCTTTATGATGGTAGAAATCATCTCTAGCTTATGAATCATAGCTTCTTTATGGATGTGTAAGCATTGACATCCTCTAGGAATTGGGGATTCCTTCATTCTTAAGGCTAATTAACTTCTTGGGTTCAATTGCTTTAATTGGATCTTTGATTTTGATTAAGAAGGTGTGTTGTGGGCTTCCCCAACCTCCATACTACCTATGAGGAATCTTGGCATATCATTCTTCATGATTGCTATAACCAATTTGGGATGAATGATAAGCTTTGTATTGAATCCTAATGATAAACACACAAATGTTCATTGTGTTGAGTTGCCTTGGTTAACCAATTGTTCCCAACATTTGAGCATCTCACCATCTCGCTTAATTGCAAGCTTTTTAGTTATTCAAGTCTTTTAGTTTTCAAGCAATCACAACACCCCCCCCCCCTTTTAGTTTAATTGTAGTTAATTAGTTTATTTACACTAGTTCTTCTAGATTGCATTGGTGATTGAATACAACCATTTCCCCGAGGATCGATACCCCTTTTTACCATTATATTACGTTTTATTTGCAAACAAATGGTGTAATTTTCTTGGTGGACTTGACATCCCACCAAGTTTTGGCGCCGTTGCCGGGGAAATTAGTTATTTTTATTTGATTGTTTATGCCTAGGTCTACAAGAACCGGTGAACTACTCTACAATCCGGAAATTGACAAAAAAGTAAAAAGATTGAAAAAGTTAGCCAAACAAGCAAAGCAGCAACAACTCGTTCAAGCTTCTTCCTCTTCTCCTCTAATCAACATAGAAGATCAAGTTCATACTTCAAGTGATACCGACACCGAACCGAGTTCTCAAATTGTTGGCCATCCCTTTGAAGATATTCCGTTTGAAAACTACATAGCCATGAATCACACTCCACCTCACAATCCCAACCCAAACCCAAACAATCAAGATGCCAATACACCACCCCATCAACCAAGACAACAACCATAAGAACCTCTCATTGATATGCCACCTTGGAATCAAGCCCCTCCACAAAACAAACCCAATTATCAACCACTACAACCACAAGACCAACACTTCCACCAAAACAACCAACCTCAAAACAATGTTTTTCAAGTTCAACAAGTACATTACCCAAATCAACCCAATTACCAACCCCCTCCAATGTACCAAAACCCGATGTACCCACAACAACAACCTCCCTACAACCAATACCCTAACTACCAACCTTATCCACCACAAATGTATAATCACCAACCATACCCATACCCACCTTACCAACAACAACCTCCCAATTACATGCAACAATATCCCAATAACCCCAATCCACCCAACCCCCCTCAAGAGTTGACACTTAGACAAATGATGGAGACGGATGTTACTCACACACCCCTTGGTATTGTTTATCCCGCAAACCGCCAAGGGATTGAATTGAAGTCAAGTTTCATACATCAACTTACCAAGTTCCATGGGTTGGATAGAGAAGATCCTCAAAAGCATTTGAAGTCCTTTCATATGATATGTGTTAGCATGTTGCCCGAACATGTGACATTGGATGATTTCAAGCTAACCGCCTTCCCGCTCACCTTGGAAGATAAAGCTAGAGAGTGGTTATTCAACTTCCCACCGGGATCTATTCACACATGGGAAGAGTTACTCAAAGCCTTCAATAGCAAGTTCTATCCCACCTCCCGGATATCAAGTCAAAGAAGTGACATTTTGGGGATTCGTCAAGGGGAGAATGAGGCCTTTCATGATTTTTGGGAGCGATTCAACAACTTGTGTACAAGTTGTCCTCAACACAACATACCCGAACACCTACTTCTTCAATAATTTTATGAGGGTATGAATGAAAAAGATCGAATGATGATTGATGCTTCAAGTGGTGGTGACATCTTCAACAAGACACCTCAAGAGATAAGATCACTTTTTGGAACCATTTCTCAAAATCAAAGGAACTTTGGGACTCGAAATAAAATGAAGAGAAATTCTCCACAAGTGGTTGGTGAAGTTAGCAACACTCAACACTTGGAATCAAAGCTCTTGGATTTGACTAATGTGCTAAGTTAAATGGTGGTGGGAAGTGGTCAACAATTGATGGTATGCGGTATTTGTGCCATGACGGGGCATTATACGGATAAATGCCCCACACTTGGAAGTGAACCGAAGGATGTGAATGCAATTGGAGGATATCAAGGTCAACCAAGACCCATGGGATTTCAAAACAATTTCAACCCAAATTGGCGGAATAACCCAAACAACCCATACCTACCAAAGCAAAATCCACCAAATATTTTGATGAGACCCCAACATCTACAATATCCTTCCCAAAAACCTCCATATCTACAAACTTCTTATACCCCTCAAAATTAACAACAACCTCCACAACAAGGTCAATCAAGTGGTAACCATCAAATGAGCCTTCAAGAACTCGTCACTTCTCTTGCTCAAAGCCAAACCCAATTTCAACAAGAGACCAAGAACACTTTCTCCAACATTCAAGCACAAATTGGAGACTTGTCCACCGCTCTCAACAAGATAGAATAAAAGGGTAAACTTCCATCTCAAATCGAGAAGAATCCCAATGTGAGTGCAATAACCTTGAGAAGTGGGAAAACACTTGGAGAAAGCAACCCTAAAAGAGTTTTCAGGGAAGAAGAAGATGAAGTTATTATCGTCGAACCTCCAAAAGTTGTAGTTCCTCCAAAGGAACCGGTTGTGCCAAACGTTGATTAACCCGACTCTTCCAACAAACCCATCAAACCATTAGTCATACCACCACCTTTTCCATCCCGGTTGGCTTCCTCAAAGAAACAAGAGGAAGAGAAAGAATTCTTTGGAACTTTCCGCAAGGTCCAAATCAACATTCCACTATTGAATGATATTAAGCAAATTCCAAGTTATGCAAAATTTCTCAAGAATTTATGCACCAAGAAGAGGAAATTCAAGGCAAATGAAAAGATTCAAGTCAATGCAAACGTGTCTGTGGTTATCCAAAAGAAGTTACCTCCAAAATGCAAGGATCCGGGAATATTTGCTATCCCCTGTACAATTGGTGATTAAATGTCGAAAGTGCCATGTTAGATCTTGGAGCCTCGATTAATGTGATGCCATATTTGGTTTTTAAATCTCTCAATGTTGGACCTTTAGAAGAAACCGGAGTAATCATTCAATTAGCGGACAAGTCAAGTGTGTCTCCAAGAGGAGTGTTGGAGGATGTGTTAATACAAGTTAATCAACTTGTTTTTCCCACGGATTTTTATGTCATTGATCTTGAAGAGAAGACTCCTTCCAAATCATCTATGATCCTCCTTGGAAGACCTTTCATGAATACCGCTCACGCGATCATTGATGTCCATAAAGGAAAAATTACTATGGAGTTTGATGGAGAGATCATTCACTTCAACATCTTTGAAGCAATGCGGTACCCTAGCAACATTTCTCCATTGTACCGGGTTGATGTGATTGAGCCAATAAATGGGATAAGCCCTAAAGTATGCACACACAAGATTCTTATGGAAGATTATTGCAAGCCTGAGAGAGAGGCTCAAATAAGATTGAATCCTCCAATGATGGAAGTGGTCAAGAAGAAGATAATTAAAAGGTTCAAAAGATGCAAAGAGAAGAAAAAGGCATTTCATGACAAGCACATAACCCAAAAACACTTTATTCCGGGTCAAGAAGTTCTTCTTTATCATTCACGCTTAAAGATATTCCCGGGAAAATTGCGATCTCGATGGCACATACCTTTTATTGTTATATAAAAGTGTTTAATCACGGTGCGGTTGAAATTAAGAGTTTGGAAACAAATCAAATATTAAAAGTGAATGGGCACCGCTTGAAACCATTTTATGAAGGCTTTGACATGGGAGAATTCGAAAACGTACCATTGGAAACTCCGATTTACGAAGGTTGACAAAAAAAGGGGCTATGTCTTGGCAAAGACGTTAAATAAATGCATTGTGAATAAATAATCTCCTCTTGACGTTTTGATGTTTCTAGGCTTGAAGTTGGTCAAAAATAAGCATCTTGAGTTTTAGCAATGATCTTGGTAAAGTATGGAAGAAAACTGGAGCTTGTGGAGCGAAAAATTGCAAAAAATGTCAAAATCTACAACTTGCGCGGGTGCCCGCGCAACCGTTGCGCGACCGACCCCCAGCCGCGCAGATTCTGAGCTCAAAATTCCCCCAACACGAGTTGCATTCTGATGTATGCGCGCAGCTGCTCCCCACCTGCGCAAAGTTTGCGAGGGTACCCGCGCAAAGCTTGCGAGACTGCCCCCCACCCGCGCAAAGTTCGCGAGGGTACCCACGCAAATATGCCACTTCATAAGAAAATTTTGAGCCATTTCATATGCTTCCTTTGCGCGGCCAAGCTTTCACCCATGTGTATTTAGGTGGCCAAGAACTCCACCCACACATCATTGTACGACCTATGTGTTGCTTTTGTACCGTCCTCGCCGGCCTCCTCCACCTTGATCCCGGTACGATCCTTCCTTACTCTCATCCTAAGCATTGAGGACAATGCTTAATTTTAAGCTTGGGGTGAGGTATTCTTTATCTTTTATTATTTTATTGCATTTATGTTATATATAGTTGCATTTAGACTAAGTCATTTAGGTCATTCATAAAAAAATTGCATAAAAATTCAAAAATATTGCATATTTTGTTTCTTTCTTTTCTAATTTTCATACTTTTTAGATGCATTCTAGTTTAAGTTCATGCATTTTTGTTCTCTCTTGTCTTCTCATCCCTACAGATACCAGAGCGCCGAGTCATAAGTATTAAATCATAGATTGGTCCCGGGTCTTGATATGGAATTCCTTGTATTTGATGAATGGGACACGTTTTGAGCCTCACAGGCCACTTTAAGGCCGCTTGTGTGGGGCTCAGATGCAGGTAGCTTGATTGGGTCTAGGTGCGGAGGGATATGGTTGTTCAAACCGATGTGTGCGAGCAAAGATTAGCCCGGTAAGGTATTTTGAAGACATTGAAGACTCGTATCTTGGTTTTGGGGGGGAGTACCCCTTAGTACTCCTGAGTCTCGTCCGAGCCTTACTTAGTTAGATTCTCACCGCCTTTTTAAGATAGGTTATCATTTTTCTAGGGGTCTAGAGTAGATAGTTAGATAGATTTTGGTTATCACACCTTGCATTGAGGTGCTTGATGAACTTTGAAGTGGGTCCCCCAATTCACATCTTTTGGGACCAAGTTTTTTTTTTTCTGTAACACCCATTTTTGAGTCATTCCCCACCCTTTTTAGTTGATCTTGGCACATTGTCAATGATCTTTAGGTGTTCATGTTAGCCTCCATCATTGGTTACATGGTGAAATTCCTTAGACCTTCAAAGAAGAAAACACAAAAAATGAAGAAATTAGAAAAGTGAAGACAAAAAGAAACAATGAAGAAGATTAAAGAAAAGCAACAAAACAAAGAAGAAAAAGAGCAACACAAAAAGAAGAACAAGAATCCAAGTTCAAGGCTTTAGTTAAAAAAAATGAAGATTTAAGAAGACTGAATATCAAGCAACAAAGAGGCTGAAGACCAAATAATAGAAGTTCAAGATTGAAGATTTAAGCTGTTAGGTTTAGATTTAGGTTAAGTAGAATTTTTATTATTTTATTTTATTTTTGATTTTTGGTGAGAAAAGGCATTGACGATGAGACGGTAAATTGTAAAGGACAGTACAAGGGAGAAGCCTCTGAAACTGGATGTTTGCCCGGAGGCCGTGCTGCAAAAACCCTATTTCATATTAAACACTTTAGCCTGACAAATGTAGGAATCATAGTGTGTGAAGAGGCGCCTTTCCTTCGTGCACTATGGTCTACATTGGTGATTTAAAGTGCCCCCACTGGGCGCATCTCTGTTTCCTTTGTCTTGCACACCGCGACTACATCCAGTCGTGATCTATTCGCCCATCAAGTGGTTGAGAATGTGGTTTATGGTTCTAAAGCGAGGAACATTTTGAAGATGCGTGGGGTCCATGAAGGACTAATTCTGACCATGTTGACTGATGTTGACCAAGTTCTATAGTACCTTTCTTTTTCCTTTTTAGTTTAGCTCATCCCGAGTTCATTTTAATCTTGTTCTAACTTGAGGACAAGTTAGGGTTATGCTTGGGGTGATTTGATAGCTTATTTTATTTCCTTATTTTTATTAGTTTATTTTAGATTTTTAGATCTTTTTATCATTATTGCATTGTATTTTATTTATTTTCTTTAGTATGGATCGTACCGGGTGCTTTTTATGTTGCATGAGGTTTTTTTCAGGTTTTTGGAGCTTATCGCGATTGTGGATTTGATTGGATACGGGCTTAGTGGGCTCTCGAGGCATTGTTGGGCTTAGCGGATCCATAAAAGAAGACTTGGGCCTTAAAGAGTTGAAGACTTGGATATTTTGGGCTTGTGAAGATGGGTCATAAACTTCTATTTTTGGGCTTGGAGCATCCATTTTTGTAGCTAAATGATGATTGGTTTGTTTAAATCACATGGATATGGAGGGGACCAGAGGAATCTTTGGTAGTGGAAGGGTGGAGTGGAGGAATGAAGGACCAATAGCATTCCAGCAGCACTTACGCGGGTGGAATTTTCGTTGCGCGGGTGCCCGCGCAACTGCCCAATTTTGGGCATTTTGGTCATTTGGCTTGCCATTACCTTGGGGGATCAGATCTAGGAGCCATAACTTCGATTTTAAACCATTGGAGACCAGGAGGAGGCGATTTTGAAGCTCAAGACTCATTTCTTTTCATCTTCCCAAGTTATTGGTAGTTTCTTTATGCAATTAGACTTTTGTGATTGTTATTCTAGTGCCATGAGTGACTAAACTCTCTATTTGGTTAACTTTGGTTAAAAACCCTTGAATGTTTGTGGGTTTTTGAAGGATTCATGTTTGATTATCAATTATCTCATGTTTATGAATCTAGTTCATATTTTTTATTCTTGTTTGATACTTTGATCATGAGCTTGGTACTTGAATGAGCAATTGTTGGTTTATTTCTTTGGTTTTGCATTGAATCATTGAATTTACTTAGAACAAGAGCTTTATGATGGTAGAAATCATCTCTAGCTTATGAATCATAGCTCCTTTATGGATGTGTAAGCATTGACATCCTCTAGGATTTGGAGATTCCTTCATTCTTAAGGCTAATTAACTTCTTGGGTTCAATTGATTTAATTGGATCTTTGATTTTGATTAAGAAGGTGTGTTGTGGGCTTCCCCAACCTCCATACTACCTATGAGGAATCTTGGCATATCATGCTTCATGATTGCTATAACCAATTTGGGATGAATGATAAGCTTTGTATTGAATCCTAATGATAAACACACAAATGTTCATTGTGTTGAGTTACCTTGGTTAACCAATTGTTCCCAACATTTGAGCATCTCACCATCTTGCTTAATTGCAAGCTTTTTAGTTATTCAAGTCTTTTAGTTGTCAAGCAATCACAACACCCCCCCCCCTTTTAGTTTAATTATAGTTAATTAGTTTATTTACACTAGTTCTTTTAGATTGCATTGGTGATTGAATACAACCATTTCCCTGAGGATCGATACCCCTTTTTACCATTATAGTACATTTTATTTGCAAACAAAGGGTGTAATTTGTTTGGTGGACTTGACATCCCACCACTATCGGAGACAAGTTCACTTTCTCCGCCCATCGGGGCAGACATGTTCTTGTTCCCGACGGAAAGAATTTAAAGAATTGGCAGGAAAACAGTGATTGTGGGTCAACGTGAGTCGAATCGGTCGTGGGTATTTTCACTCCGGTGGGTTTTCTGATGTTACTCCCAAACTATTTCCCCAAAACCAAGCGATCATTGATCTTCTGAAGGGTATTCAGGCTCCTTTACACGAGTACCCTAAGCATATTCTTGTTGGTGCTTGGATGACTTCGAACTGGCGGGCGAGGAGGAAAATTTCGGTCTTCTACACCATTGTTGACGGTATGGTTGTGATCTCTATTATTTTGTTCCTTGTCATCCTCCCCTTCTTTTTTGTTGTAACTGGTTTGTTTTCTCATAGGTGTCGAGTCCCCACTTTATTTTGACTTCGTTCTCTAGAAAAATTTCAAGGGTAAGTTTGAGTATTGCGAGGTTGATCTCCACGAGACTCTTCCTCCTCTGTGTAGGGTTGAACGTCTGGTTGTTTTTCCCGAGTAACCAGACATGCCTGTGGATGACTCTGCCATGTATGGTGTTGATTCCCCTGAGATGGTTCTGCCCATCTCTTCCGTCGTTCCCCCAATGACAGTCGTTCCATCTTATTCTGAGATGGTGGAGGATAGGAAAGAAGGTATCATCTCTGGTGTTTATCGGGCCATGGCGAAGAGGAAAGCCATTTTGAGTGTGCCTGACATTTCTTCCGATGTGACTGATGAAAACATAAGAAGATGAATGCATCAACGAAGGGGTCTCGCTCGCTTGTTGGGTTCTACGTCCTATGAGAAAGATGGGGTTATGGTGATTCCCAATGATGACGTTCAACAGTCTGAGGGAGACCAGGGGCATCAAAGCAACCCATTTCTATAGATATTGTTGTTCCTATTTTAACTTCTGGAAGTTTCTTTTCTGACCCTGATCGTACTCCTGTTTCATCCATCGGAGGTAGTTCTGGGAGTCATGGTCGATATCACTCTTATGAGAATGTCCTCCCCGAGCACATGGAGCAAGGTATCTGCCCCTTTTTCCGATTAAAATCATGTGGATGGGTCTCGTATTTCCGTTCGTTTCAATGTTATTGAGTTCACTCGTCATGCTTTTCCTCTGGCTACTGTGGCGGATTTGGATAACATGATCAGTCCTGTCCTGGTTCATAATATGAACTATGTTGCTGCTCAGTGCATGTTCTACCTGGGTGATGGTGCTCGGCGCGTCCAACGGCTGAGCGACCTAAAGAAAAGGTGTGCAACATTTATGGCTAATGAAGCAGAGTTAAAACGTCAGGTTTCTGTTCTCGATGGGAAAACTCGTGAGTTTGACCAGAAGTATGAGTTCTTAATAGCTGAGAATATGTATGTTGAAGAGGTGAGGGCTACATTGGAGAGCAAGGTAGATACCCTTACTCAGGCCAATGAAGGCTTGATGATATAGAATGAGAACTTGGACTGAGTTTTCAGCGATCGAGAAAATCTTATTGAGGAGGCTAGGTCGAGGTTAGTGCAGATGGGTGAGGATTTGGATTGGGTGTTCCGTGTGGCTGTTGTTCGCATCATGGACAAATTGATTGAACACCTTGAATTTGCCAATCGTGTTTGTAACATCCCAATTCGTAGGTATGGAATTTCGGGGTTTTATGCTTATTGAAGGACCTACTCGACGAGTTGGGAGGCCCCAACTCGTCGTGTAGAAACCAAGGAGGTCGCGCAATCATACAAATCTACTCGACGAGTTGCAGTGCTCAACTCGATGAGTTGGAGCTGAGTGTGAAAACCCTAATTTTTAGGGTTTGAACCCTATTTAAAGGACCTTAAGTCCTTTACCCTTAAGTCCTTTACCCCGCCTCCCTCATCACCTTATCACCCAGAGACAAACCCTAATTGAGTTACCTTCCATCTTGAGAGTGTATAAGGCTAAGAGTGTGTGTTTTGGTGCATTCCTTGAAGAGTGAAGAGCTTGGAACAAGAAGGAGTCTATAGATCCGACATCCATTCAGTTGTAGCAGCCATTTGAAGGTAAAAATCCATTACCTTGATCACTTGTTTGTTAGATCTCTCCATTAGAGAGTTTATGGCCATTTCTAGCTTCTTCTTGAGTCATTATTGGTTTTGAGCATGCTTTGAAGCTAAGATTTCAAATCTGAACACTATTAGGCCCTTTACGCCTAAAGACTTAAGCTTTATCAAGCTTTGGCCAATCTTCATGCCATAAACCCCTTGTTGAGCCTTGTTTTGGCAAAGTTAGCCCCGAAATGCCATGCATGGATGTAAAGCTTGCAGCTTTACGTGGTATCTTAGCCCTAGAAGGCTAGATCTAGAGTTTGGGGCCTTAGTCTCGCTAAAAAGCGTCTGAATAAGAGAAGGAGATGAAGGAAATTGACGAGTTGGTTAGCCAACTCGACGAGTTGGCTAGGGTTTTCCCTGATATTCTGGACACTGTGCACACTCGACGAGTTGGTGGGACAACTTGAAGAGTTGACTCGAATTTTCCCGAGTTTCTGAGAACAGAAGGAACTCGACGAGTCGCATAGATACACTTGACGAGTTCAGTCAACATGGACTTTTGACTTGAGTGTTGACTTCCATTTACTTTTAGGGTTTGGTCAAATTGTGGACCTTGGAGACCATGGAGGGGTAAAATGGTCTTTCACCCTTTCTGATAATTAGTAGAGGAGTTAGCTTAACATCTTTGGGAGTTATTAATGCAAATTGTTAATTAAAGATGATTGTGATATATGTAGGCGGAGTCTAAACCGACAGTTTGAGTACGAGACATACTTGCTTTACTTACGAGGTGAGTCTTCTCACTATACTTACCTGAGTGGTATTTACTATGCGACCGGAGGGTCTTATTTGAGTTACTGACCGAAGCGTCTTATGTGCTTATACTGAGATATGTGATATTATGCATTTTGTCTTTGTGATTTATGTTGTATATTATTCTGTGCTTTTATTGAGATAGGACTAGAGGGTCCAAACCGAGTCGTGAGAACGGAGGGTCTTCACTGATATACAGGACTGGAAGGTCCAACTGAGCCGTAAGACCGGAGGGTTTTCACTGAGACACATGACAGGAGGGTCCTTATCGAGATATAGCCATGAGAGGCTAATTATTTGTGTGTGGTATTTGGGGAAATCACTAAGTTGTGTGCTTATAATGTTGTGTGAAATGTGTTTCAGGTACATCTCAGGATTGCGGTAAGGCGCCGACATGATTGTACACACCAGCTTGTTGATTTATGTTTTGAGGATTCTGGGATATGTGACAAACAGTTTTTATGGTTGTGTTTTGAAACCTATATAAATTGAGTATGAGAGATGTTAAACTATGTTTTGTGTGGAATTAAAAATGAAAATTTTATTTGAAAATTTAGAGTGTTACAAGTTGGTATCAGAGCCTTGGTTTGAGGGATTCGGATGTACCCTCGGGTATGTCTGGACTCAAACTGAGGACTTGAGGAATTTTTCTAAAAAGAAATGATTTTCTAAACGAGCAAAAGATTTTAAGAGGAAACAAGATGAAGCAGTGTGTACAATCAGCCAGAGGCCAAACGGTGATTTCCCAAAATACCCTTACTTGTTTATATTATGATATGAGATATTTATGAGATATTAGAGTTGCATGCTAGATGGTAGGCTAGGTATTTCAGGAATTTAGAGCTAGAGTTGCCTGATTCATGATGCCTTAGCCTAGGAGGATGCTATTGATTGACATTATCTGTTATTTTCTCTCTGTGTGTGTGCTGAGTAGGGGTACATGGCAGGAAATCTTTAAGAGATAGTTTTGAGTCAAGGAGTAGTCTAGGAGGGATACCTAGATGTTCACTTGAGGAATCTACTGAGAGAGTGGTTTGATATCCGTGAGGGATAGAGTACCGGTGAATTAGGATCCTGGGAGGACTTAGGACAACTACAGGTTGGTGTGGAAGGTGGTATTGGACCCGTACTACTGAAAGCGCCAGATCCGTACGCGACTCAAGTAAGAATTACAGAGGGTCTAAGAAGCAAATTGAGGGGAGATAACATGGTTTGGGTACCATGATTTGTGGCAGAGTGTGTTTCCGTCTTTACCGGTTGTCCTGCTATGGTTGTCTAGACTGAGAGTGGATATGGTAAACTATGGGGCCAGAGGGCCATGTCGGTTGAGCTTATATGGAGTATACCTTACGAGAAGAATTGAGTTTAGGTCTCGAGGGATTTGACTGGTGAGGTGCCAGTTGGAGTCACAGGACTCAAAAAGGAGGCGAAGATGATGCACTATTGAAAATTTCAGTCTGGATAGAGTAATCGGCCGATGGTTGTGATGTTTTCTGTGATGAGAATTAAATTATTTCCGCTTTCCGTAGGGCACCATATAGTTGCGATATTTTCGCTAGAGTATTTTGTAGTATGTCTGCTGCGAGGTATTTCTTATACTGTAAGAGAGTCATCAATGGGGACTGAGACGGATGAGGACAAGGATATGCCTTAGTTGAGTATAGTAAAGCATATTTTAGCAACAGTTCCACGTAATCAAGAGGAGTATATCGGGGTGACGGTCCTCGTTGTCTATGTTGTGTATCGACCGTGAGAGTGTGGTCTCTTGCTGTTATGATGATCCACTCGATGGAATGTTGGTTGCGGAATCGGAGATGAGGTGTGTGTGATAGTCCATTATTTCCAGATTGAGAGTCGTAACTAATTCGGGAAGTCGAGATGTCCGGTGGTGTATCGGTATGAGATTTTTGGTGATTGGAGGCAATCACATTGAGAAGATTCTGAGGTTTCCATCTGAGAATCGGAACACTTGGAGTTGCTTGGTCTTTATCGAGAAGGTAATCGAGTGTTGTGTGGTGCGTTCCAAGAGTCGGGCATTGTAGATCTGGTGAGCCAGTCCGTAGTGTGGCATGTTTGGTATGCCAATTGGCGATGGTTTGAACCCTAAGTGGGGGATAATTTGGTATTCTCTTGTGAGGATCATCAATCTGTTAAGTTGCGATTAAGAGGATTGGGTTATGGGGAATCTGCGTCCCGGGTATATGAGACTTGGGTCTAGTTGATGGGTTTTGAGCATTTTAACACTCCTATGGTGTACATGCAACCCTAGAAACCTTGGATCTATGTTTGACTAAGATACATGCAAATAATTATTTTTCCAAGGTTCTTATCCTAACTAGCATGGCATGGGGTACTTGAATCAAATAAAACTAGTAGAATTACTTACCTTGTAGTAGTAGTTGATTGCTTGGAGTTTGAGAGCCTAGCACCAATAATGTGGATGCCTCAAATGGAAGTCACAAATCACCACAAACTTGGAAACTTGAGAGAATAGTCACAAACTTCTTGAAATCGGCCCTCTTAGTTTACACACATCAACTAGTGTTATTTCAAGAACCAAAGCCTCCTTTATATAGTGTGGTGGATTAGGGTTACATCCATGTAAACCCTAATACCCATGTCTTTTCATTTCCATGAGATCCATGGGTTAAAGCTCCATGGAGTATCCATGGACTTTCCATACAAGCCTAGCCCATTCCAAATAAGCATTAGCCCACACTATATAAATACAAGAGCCCATATTTAATTAGTCATATTTTTGATCTCTAAATTAATTCTAAATTAATTATAGATCAACACTAATTAAATAATATGATTTTTTATATTAATATATTAGAACTTATAATATATTAATAAATCATAACTTATACTATTCTCAAAAGTTATCCGTAAAGTGTTCGGGTGAAGTGCAACCCAAATGGACCATGCCGGGTCGGGTCAAGTATATACCAAATATAGTTATGGACTTAGACACTATATCCAACAGTCTCCCACTTGGATAAGTCTAATAACTATAGTTGCAAGTATGACTTCAGGAACCGATCAACAATTGTAGCTCTTTAAACTCTGTTGAACTATGAAGCGCCATTTTAGATAAGTGATCATATAATCCTCTGTTGTAGATATCAGCCGGACAAATACATGGAACATGGTCTTGCTTATTGTCCAGCATTTGTTTCCCGATTTCCGATTTGTTTGACATAGAACTTAACTGAACACATCAATTTAGTTCTGACCGGGCCCGGTACATAGGTCAAAACAAAATCATCGAGGGGCCCAGATATCGCTTCTAATCCTAGAAGGAACAGATAAACTTCGACTCATATGTTTGCTCTACTACTTGTTGAATTACACACAAAAGCACGGTTTATAACATCGAGTTACCATTTCATATGCTTCCTTTGCGCGGCCAAGCTTTCACCCATGTGTATTTAGGTGGCCAAGAACTCCACCCACACATCATTGTACGACCTATGTGTTGCTTTTGTACCGTCCTCGCCGGCCTCCTCCACCTTGATCCCGGTACGATCCTTCCTTACTCTCATCCTAAGCATTGAGGACAATGCTTAATTTTAAGCTTGGGGTGAGGTATTCTTTATCTTTTATTTTTTTATTGCATTTATGTTATATATAGTTGCATTTAGACTAAGTCATTTAGGTCATTCATAAAAAAATTGCATAAAAATTCAAAAATATTGCATATGTTGTTTCTTTCTTTTCTAATTTTCATACTTTTTAGATGCATTCTAGTTTAAGTTCATGCATTTTTGTTCTCTCTTGTCTTCTCATCCCTACAGATACCAGAGCGCCGAGTCATAAGTATTAAATCATAGATTGGTCCCGGGTCTTGATATGGAATTCCTTGTATTTGATAAATGGGACACGTTTTGAGCCTCACAGGCCACTTTAAGGCCGCTTGTGTGGGGCTCAGATGCAGGTAGCTTGATTGGGTCTAGGTGCGGAGGGATATGGTTGTTCAAACCGATGTGTGCGAGCAAAGATTAGCCCGGTAAGGTATTTTGAAGACATTGAAGACTCGTATCTTGGTTTTGGGGGGGAGTACCTCTTAGTACTCCTGAGTCTCGTCCGAGCCTTACTTAGTTAGATTCTCACCGCCTTTTTAAGATAGGTTATCATTTTTCTAGGGGTCTAGAGTAGATAGTTAGATAGATTTTGGTTATCATACCTTGCATTGAGGTGCTTGATGAACTTTGAAGTGGGTCCCCCAATTCACATCTTTTGGGACCAAGTTTTTTTTTTCTGTAACACCCATTTTTGAGTCATTCCCCACCCTTTTTAGTTGATCTTGGCACATTGTCAATGATCTTTAGGTGTTCATGTTAGCCTCCATCATTGGTTACATGGTGAAATTCCTTAGACCTTCAAAGAAGAAAACACAAAAAATGAAGAAATTAGAAAAGTGAAGACAAAAAGAAACAATGAAGAAGATTAAAGAAAAGCAACAAAACAAAGAAGAAAAATGAAGAAAAAGAGCAACACAAAAAGAAGAACAAGAATCCAAGTTCAAGGCTTTAGTTAAAAAAAATGAAGATTTAAGAAGACTGAATATCAAGCAACAAAGAGGCTGAAGACCAAATAATAGAAGTTCAAGATTGAAGATTTAAGATGTTAGGTTTAGATTTAGGTTAAGTAGAATTTTTATTATTTTATTTTATTTTTGATTTTTGGTGAGAAAAGGCATTGACGATGAGACGGTAAATTGTAAAGGACAGTACAAGGGAGAAGCCTCTGAAACTGGATGTTTTCCCGGAGGCCGTGCTGCAAAAACCCTATTTCGTATTAAACACTTTAGCCTGACAAATGTAGGAATCATAGTGTGTGAAGAGGTGCCTTTCCTTCGTGCACTATGGTCTACATTGGTGATTTAAAGTGCCCCCACTGGGCGCATCTCTGTTTCCTTTGTCTTGCACACCGCGACTACATCCAGTCGTGATCTATTCGCCCATCAAGTGGTTGAGAATGTGGTTTATGGTTCTAAAGCGAGGAACATTTTGAAGATGCGTGGGGTCCATGAAGGACTAATTCTGACCATGTTGACTGATGTTGACCTCATCCGATGATACCCTCTTTGCCACGAGGATTCCTTCTTCTATTCGATGTCTGATGAAGTGATATTTTCTGTCAATGTGTCTGGATCTCCCATGATCTCTTGGTTCCTTGGCTAAGGCAACCGCACTATTGCTGTCACAGAAAATCTTCGTTGGCTCCTTTATAGTTGGTACAACTCCAAGGTCTCCGATGAAGTTCTTTAGCCATATATACTCTGATTCACAAGTGGAATCAGCCACTGTCTCCTGCTTGGAACTTTTCCAAGTAATTGCCCCTCCGTTTAGAGTAAAGACCCAGCCCGACTGAGAGCGGAAATTATCCCTGTCAGCCTGAAAGCTAGCTTCACTGTACCCTACAACTCTCAAGTCCTCACTGCCACCGAGGGTAAGGACCCAGTCCTTAGTCCTCCGTAGGTACTTGAGGATATTCTTTACCGCAGTCCAGTGTGCCTTGCCAGGGTTCCCCTGATACCTGCTAACCATGCTCAAAGCAAAGGCTACATCAGGTCGAGTACACGTCATAGCATACATGATCGATCCTACAGCTGAAGCATAAGGTATGCGACTCATTTCTGCTATCTCAGCCTCAGTACTAGGGCTTTGTGTCTTACTCAATCTGGCGTTACTCTGGATGGGTAACTCTCCTTTCTTGGAGTTATGCATGTTGAACCTTTTCAACACTTTGTCCACATAGGTGCTTTGACTAAGTCCAATTAGTCTTTTACTCCTGTTTCTCAAAATCCTTATCCCTAGGATATAGGCAGCTTCTCCAAGGTCCTTCATAGCGAAACACTTCCCAAGCCAGGACTTTACTTCCTGCAGGGTTGGGATGTCATTTCCTATGAGTAGTATGTCATCCACATACAGTACCAAAAAGCTTACTATACTCCCACTAGCCTTGATATAGACACAAGATTCATCTTCACTCCTTGGAAAGCCAAATTCTTTGACTTTCTCATCAAAGCAAAGATTCCATCTGCGAGGTGCCTGTTTTAATCCATAAATGGATTTCTCGAGCTTACACACTCTACTGGGGTACTCTGTAATGACAAAACCCTCTGGCTGAACCATGTAAACATCTTCAGCCAACTTTCCATTAAGGAAAGCGGTTTTGACATCCATTTGCCATATTTCATAATCATGAAATGCAGCAATGGCTAACAGAACCCTAATAGACTTAATCTTGGCCACTGGTGAAAAGGTCTCATCATAATCAACTCCCGGAGTTTGAGAATAACCCTTTGCAACCAGTCGTGCCTTATAAGTGTGTACATTACCATCCATGTCGGTCTTCTTCTTGAAGATCCATTTGCACCCAACTATCTTACGATCAGGTACGTTGTCAACCAAGTTCCAAACTTGATTGTCATACATGGACTGTATCTCGCTATCCATAGCCTCTTTCCATTTAGCAGCCTCAGGGCCTGCCATGGCTTCCGTGTAGCTGTTAGGCTCATCCAGATTTACCAGTGTGTTATCACTGATAAGTATCTCACCTTCTGTAGTAATATGAAAACCATAATAATGCTCAGGTGCATTCCTAACTCAGGTGGAACGCCTCAGAGGTATAGATTCTTCAGTTGGCTCAACAGGAGTTTCCTCCTCAGGTTGAGGGCTAGGGTTTGAGGTTCCTTCACCACTTGACTCTTGAATTTCCTCAAGGTCAATTTGCATCCCACTGTCTCCTTGGCTCATGAATTCTCTCTCTCGAAAGAATCCTCTTCTTGCTACAAAGACCACATTATCACTGGGTCTGTAGAAGATGTAACCAAAGGATTTCTGTGGGTCGCCGATGAAAATACACCTTTCGCTTCGAGGTTCGAGCTTATCGTGAGTCTCGCGTCTCACGAAAGCCTCGCAACCCCAAATCTTGATGTGGTCTAGATTGGGAACTTTTCCAGTCCACAACTCGTGAGGTGTTTTGGCAACCTTCTTTGTAGGGACTAGATTAAGGATATGGGCGGCAGTCTCTAAGGCATACCCCCAAAATGAGATTGGTAGCGAAGCTCGACTCATCATGGAACGAACCATGTCCAACAAGGTCTGATTGCGCCTCTCAGCTACACCATTCAACTGTGGTGTCCTAGGAGGTGTCAATTGTGAGACAATCCCACATTCCTTAAACTCTTTGAATTTCTCAAAGGTTTCTGACTTATGCTTGATTAGGTAGACATATCCATATCTACTAAAATCATCAGTAAAAGTCACATAGAACCGATTAGCATCTCTTGTGGCGGTTCTGAAGGGTCCACACACATCCGTGTGTATGAGGTCCAACAAACCTTCACCCCTAGCACAAGTGCCAGTAAAAGGTGACTTTGTCATTTTACCAAGCAAACAAGATTCATAACTATCATCTGACTTTAGGTCAAATGACTCCAAGACTCCAACCTTTTGGAGTTGGCCTATACGTTTCTTGCTTACATGTCCAAGACGACAATGCCATAAGGATGCTTTATCTAAGCTAGTGGAAGAGTTAATACACAATACATTATTTCCTAGATTATCTACAACAGATACAGTTTCATACACGCCATCACAAGGTAATGCTTTAAAATAAAGAACATTATTAAAGAAAGCATCAATACTACCATTATTATATCAAAATAAAAGGTAAAACCTTGTTTATACAATGCATGAAAGGAAATAACATTTCTTGCCATTTCTGGCGAATAATAACATTTATTCAAATCTAATGTAAACCCACTATTTAGCACTGAGGAATAAACTCCTATCTTGGTGACAGGTGAAGCTTTCCTGTTTCCCATGATCAAGTTTATCTTTCCCTGCTCCACATTCTCACTTCTTTTTAGTCCCTGCAAATCACAACATATGTGAATACCACAACCTGTATCAAGGACCCAAGACTTAGAATGAGGTGAGTTATTAGACAATATAGTGTATATACCTGCATGGTTGGGTTTTACTTTCCCATCCTTCAAATCTTGCTGGTACTTTGGGCAGTTTCGCTTCCAGTGCGACTTTTCATGGAAATAGAAGCATTCAGCCTCATTAGGGTTAGCAGAAGGAGTGACAAAACCTTTCTTGGTTTTGCTTGAAGAGGAGCCTTTAAGGGTCTTACCCTTGGTACCCTTAGAAGGGTTCTTTCTCTTCTTCCCTTTGCCATGCCCGATTGCCAAGACATTGGCCGCAGTTGGAGTAGGAGTAGGAGTAGGAGTAGGAGTATTAACAACCGACTTACCCTTTAGACCACTTTCGGCGGTCTTCAAGAGTCCTTAAAGTTTGCCGAGGGTGACTTCTTCCTTGCTCATGTGATATGTCATGCGGAATTGATCATAACACGATGGCAAGGAGTGCAAAATGATGTCTATTTCTAACTCCTCAGGGAAGTTCACATTCAGCTTCAGTAAACGGTCCACATACCTTTGCATTTTCTGCATGTGGCCCGTGATGGGTTCACCATCCTTCATTCGGGTTGTTATCATGGAGGATATTATTTCATATCGCTCTTGACGAGCACTTTGATGGTAGCGGTCCATCAAGTCCTGGTGCATCTCAAAAGGATAATAGTCCTCATAGGACTTTTGGAGCTCGGCTGTCATGGTGGCCATCATGATGCATGCCACTTTTGTAGCATCTCTTTCATGTACCTCATATTCAGCAAGCTCTTCAGGAGTAGCAGTTGGCTCGGGTACCTTCAGCTCCTTGTCGAGAACATATTCTTTGTTCTCATACCGAGTGACCATCCTGATGTTTCTGATCCAATCTGTAAAGTTGGACCCATCAAAGATGACTCTCCCACAAAGATTCATGAGAGAGAAGGAGCTAGTAGGGTTTGAGCCAGAAGCATTGTTATTGGAAGACATCTGAAAAGAAGAGGGAATAGATTAGATTAGATATAGAGATAGTCCTTAAAAAAACACCCAAATGTAATATTAAGGCTAGGACCCAACACAATATTTTATAACTTAGAAGAGGGATGTCGTAATCTAAGCTATAAGATATTTGAAGGTAGGTGAATGACGATTCACCAATTTCCACCATGAAAAACGAAATATTTAATTAGGTTTTAATTGGTTTAGAAACTCCTAGATTCTTTGAGATTCATTGAACTTTCTTCAATGGCATGTTTCAATCTCGAGTGTGCCCTTCAAGTTTTGTGACTAGGATGCCGAGGATCACAAAACAAGGTGTGAAGTAACCATGCAAATTACTTGGTACCCTTAATGTATTACCCCTCAATCGATGTGCCAGTTAACCACACACGCTCCATCGATACTATGATAAACATTAAGTCACCCTTTACCTACCTTGTTAAGTTCAAGTTAGTGTGCCGGTTAACCACACACGCTCCACTAACGACTTAAACAAAGTGTAAAGTGTAATTTCATGGATTAGCACCTTATTCACATTTTCCTAAAATAACTAAGATTGGGAATTCAATAAAGTTTAGTTGCTTTAGTATTATCATTATACTTTTAATGAGAATTTATAAGTCTTTGTCCTACCCGTTCGGCTAACGACCCTCCACCGATCAAGGAAGCGGTGGGTGAGAGTGGACACCCATTAAGTTGCCATTTTATAGGCAACAACCTTATACCCCCCTTATAGACCGGCTTCGTGAATGAGGCGTACTAGCGGTAAGACGACTTGATCTTATACATATATAAATATTATTAAACTTATAATATTATAAAGTATAAGGGTTGAATTTTAACTTTTAAAATTCTAGGGGTTGGAACTAAAGTTTTTAACATGTTCCAAAACTTAAGGGCAAGTTTTGTAAACTTTCAAAACTTTTCATTTCTCATAACTTATGAGTTAATGGTTATTAAAAATGAAGATTCTTCATTTTTTGTAGCCTATGTGTTCTTTTAATGGTTATTTATAAATGTGACTTTTGGTTATCCATAACTTAAGAACTAGTTATGGACTCCATTAAAACACATAAAGATCAAGAATTAATCTAATCAATTATTAGCACATAATTTCTATGATCTTCTAAACTCATATGTTTATGAATGTTCATATCAAAAATTTCAAGAATCGTAAGTACATATACAAAACTTGAAATTTTGATACGAGCTTTTGAACAAAACTTCGATTTTCAAGTTTTTTTTTTTGCATCAAGTATCAAATAAACAAACCAGACTCTGATACCACTGATGGGTTTTGAGTATTCTAACACTCCTATGGTGTACATGCAACCCTAGAAACCTTGGATCTATGTTTGACTAAGATACATGTAAATAATTATTTTTCCAAGGTTCTTATCCTAACTAGCATGGCATGGGGTACTTGAATCAAATAAAACTAGTAGAATTACTTACCTTGTAGTAGTAGTTGATTGCTTGGAGTTTGAGAGCCTAGCACCAATAATGTGGATGCCTCAAATGGAAGTCACAAATCACCACAAACTTGGAAACTTGAGAGAATAGTCACAAACTTCTTGAAATCGGCCCTCTTAGTTTACACACATCAACTAGTGTTATTTCAAGAACCAAAGCCTCCTTTATATAGTGTGGTGGATTAGGGTTACATCCATGTAAACCCTAATACCCATGTCTTTTCATTTCCATGAGATCCATGGGTTAAAGCTCCATGGAGTTTCCATGGACTTTCCATGCAAGCCTAGCCCATTCCAAATAAGCATTAGCCCACACTATATAAATACAAGAGCCCATATTTAATTAGTCATACTTTTGATCTCTAAATTAATTCTAAATTAATTATAGATCAACACTAATTAAATAATATGATTTTTTATATTAATATATTAGAACTTATAATATATTAATAAATCATAACTTATACTATTCTCAAAAGTTATCCGTAAATTGTTCGGGTGAAGTGCAACCCAAATGAACCATGCCGGGTCGGGTCAAGTACATACCAAATATAGTTATGGACTTAGACACTATATCCAACACTAGTGGTAGTCAAGGCAAGGTATGGAGCGAGATGATGCATGTTGTAAGTGCTCAGGAAAGAATGAGTGTCTCCACGGCAGGTAGCTGTTGGTCAGAGATCTTATTGTGATCAATGTTTCTTCGGGTTTGCCAATGTTCGAGTTTCAAGGCGGTTGGGTCGTTGCGGGAAAGTTTCGATTGTTGATAGATTTGTTAGTTCGACGTATAGATTGTTATCTATACTCCGGGAAGGGTAGCAGTTGATTTGTCAATCAACTTCAGAGTCGGTATGTGTAGTTTCGCATGGGTTTTGATCATTAGAGGATGGGGTTTTGGATTTTCGTCAACGCATTCTCAGTCGTTGATGATTCCTCCGTACTTCAAATTATGAGTTGGATTACTTCAAGGGTTTCGAGTTGTGTAAGTTGAAGATCAGTGGTCGTGGCAAGTTGTCATGAGATTCTGTGATGGTGTATCGAGGTATCCGAGTATGATGCCCTAAATTGTTGGATTATTATGAGACTCGGGTTTGCTAGACGGCAAGTGGAGTATCGAGCGACTATTATCTATTCCAGTTGTGGACCCATCAACTAATTGTCACCAGACGGTAACTTTCCAAGGGCATAGATTTGTATTGAGGAAGATGCTTTGTATGTGACCATCTTCATCAGGAGTAATAATGCTTGATCTGAGTAGGTGTGTGCACCCATTTAGGTTGGGCTACGGAGTATGAGTTCAGTGAACTCGGTATGGTGATAGCTTGATAGTGAGATTGTGGGATTGGTCGGTAATCGAGCAGTTGCAGGGTTGTAAGAGAGAGTGGATGAATCCAAGTGGGAGTAATCACTTAGGACTTTCGGGAAGGACCGTGGGGTGAGCCAGAGCGAGTAAGAGGGTGTTGTAAAATTTCGGGGAGCCGTAGCATTCACTAGCCAGTGAGAGAGTGTTGTAAGACTGCGGGGAGCCGTAGCATTCACTAGCCAGTGAGAGAGTGTTGTAAGACCGCGGGGAGCCGTAGTATGCACTAGCCAGTGTTAAAATGTTGTAAGACTGCGGGAGCCATAGCATTTACTAATCAGTGAGAGAGTGTTGTAAGACTACAGGGAGTCGTAGCATTCACTAGTCGTGAGAGAGTGTTGTAAGACTGCAGGGAGACGTAGCATTCACTAGTCAATAAGAGAGTGTTGTAAGATTGCAGGGAGCAGTAGCATTCACTAGTCAGTATGTGACGCAGAAGGGATCTTAGGCTAGGTAGCCCTGCCATTTGAGTCGTTGGGAGTTTGGTGGCCGGACCAGGTGCGAGACTAGGGTCTCCGCGAGGGTCGAAAACCATTATATCTCGATTTAAGGAGGGGTTGTCGCAAGTCAAAATGATTGGAGTGTAATGCATGCGTAGAGACGCGAACCTCGGGTAATGAGTTGAGTATCAGATTGGATATGAGTGGGTTCAATTTTGCTGTCCGACCAGACTCTTGTGTTGAGTTCTGCTCTATCTGTGTAAAGGATGGGCAGGTTGGGGTTTCGGAGTTTCAAATGGATTTCATATTGAGTGGTTATGGTTTCCATCTAATGTGTTAGACCTGGGTGGGTCGGTTTGTTTGGCTTGGGGAGGACCACAACACGCATGGAATTAGTAAGTCATAGACGACAAAGGTCGGAGGTGATGTGTGACTGCAGATCGATTGTAATTTTGTTTGGGGCTTATGTTTGCGGATATCGGTGAATAGTTCCGGTCGGTCATGGTCATTCAGCTCGGGGTCGGAGCTGAATCGTCTTGGACTTGGTAGTAGATTGGTTCTGTCCAACGAGGGGTCGGACCTAGTGTAAAATTTTGGTTTCCATGCGGATCGGCAGGTCATTCTTTTAGCATATGAGGGCAGAGTATTTAGGTTCATTCTTCAGATGGGTTCTGATAATAGTATCGGTGGTTGGTCTTCAGTGCGAGGTGACCCCTCCGTTTATTTTGGGTTTTGGGTTAGGATCGACTGGTATGACGGACATTAATGTTCAGCAGCTGATTATTACCAACGACTCATTTCCATCAGTCGCATCGAGGTAATCATAGTTGGAGGTGCTTTTTCAGGACAGCTATTCGACGAGTGACTGGCATGGTGACATTTTGCATGGGCGGTCTGTCGGGGGAACAGACCGATATAGGTTCTAGGTTTTTGAAAGGCAGAAGTGGTTCTGCAACGGCGAAGGGTTCGTTCTTCTTCAGACTGAAGGGTTCTGATTGATTTCGGTTGAATTGGGGAAAGTCATTTTATGTTTTGATTTTTCGGATGCACTTCTTGGAGTGTTTGATTTGATCTGAGTCTTGATAAGGAGCACCGAGATAGTGCTCAAGACGACAGAGCATATCCAGCAGGTCATACAGAGGATGCTGACAGCTCAGAGTCGTCAGGAGAGTTACGCAGAGCGAAGGCATTCTGAACTAGAGTTCCAGGTCAGCGACTTTGTTCTCCTGAAAGTATCCCCGTGGAAAGGGTGATCCGATTCAGGAAGCGGGGCAAGATGGGCCCTAGATACATTGGTCCTTACAGGGTAAGTGCGCGATTGGAATATAGAGCTTATCGGTTGGAGCTACCTGAGGTGTTAAGCCAGATTCATGACACCTTCCATGTGTCCCAGCTAAGGAAGGGTGTAGCCGACGAGACGACAGTGATTCCTTTAGAGGATATTCAGGTTGATGATCGCCTGAACTATATTGAGAGGTCGGTGGCAATATTGGATAAGAAAGTAAAGACCTTGAGAAATAAGGAGATGCCCTTGATTAAAGGCCAGTGGCAACATCGTAGGGGACCTGAGTGGACTTGGGAGTCGGAGTCTGAGATGTGTGAGCAGTACCCAGACATTTTTCCATAGAATGACTTCGAGGGTGAAGTTTGATCCTAGTGGGGGAGAATTGTAACATCCCGATTCACAGGTATGGAATTTCGGGGCTTTACGCTTATTGAAGGACCTACTCGACGAGTTGGGAGGCCCCAACTCGTCGTGTAGAAATCTACTCGACGAGTTGCAGGGGTCAACTCGACGAGTTGCAGCTGAGTGTGAAAACCCTAATTTTTAGGGTTTGCACCATATTTAAAGGACCTTAAGTCCTTTACCCCGCCTCCCTCATCACCTTATCACCCAGAGACAGACCCTAATCGAGTTACCTTCCACCTTGAGAGTGTGTAAGGATAAGAGTGTGTGTTTCGGTGCATTCCTTGCAGAGTGGAGAGCTTGGAACATGAAGGAGTCTATAGATCTGGCATCCATTCAGTTGTAGCATCCATTTGAAGTTAAAAAATCCATTACCTTGATCACTTCTTTGTTAGATCTCTCCATTAGAGAGTTTATGGCCATTTCTAGCTTCTTCTTGAGTCATTATTGGTTTTGAGCATGCTCTGAAGCTAAGATTTCAAATCTGAACACTATTAGGACCTTTAGGCCTAAAGACTCAAGCTTTGGCCAATCTTCATGCCATAAACCCCTTATTGAGCCTTGTTTTGGCATAGTTATCCCCTGAATGCCATGCATGGACGTAAAGCTTGCAGCTTTACGTGGTATCTCATCACTAGAAGGCTAGATCTAGAGTATGGGGCCTTAGTCTCGCTGAAAAGCGTCTGAATGAGAGAAGGAGCTGAAGGAAATCGACGAGTTGGTTAGGGTTTTCCCCGATATTTTGGACATTGTGCACAATCGACGAGGTGGTGAGACAACTCGGCAAGTTGACTTGAATTTTCACGAGTTTCAGAGAACAGAAGGAACTCGACGAGTCGCATAGATGCACTCGACGAGTTGAGTCAACATGGACTGTTGTCTTGAGTGTTGACTTCCGTTGACTTTTAGGGTTTGGTCAACTTGTGGACCTTGGATACCATGGAGGAGTAAAATGGTCTTTCACCCTTTCTGAGAATTAGTAAAGGAGTTAGCTTAACATCTTTGGGAGTTGTTAATGCAAATTGTTAATTAGAGATGATTGTGATATATGTAGGCGGAGTCTAGACCGACAGTTTGAGTACGAGACATACTTGCTTTACTTACGAGGTGAGTCTTCTCACTATACTTACCTGAGTGGTATTTACTGTGCGACCGGGGGGTCTTATTTGAGTTACTGACCGGAGGGTCTTATGTGCTTATACTGAGATATGTGATCTTATGCATTTTGTCTTTGTGATTTATCTTGTATATTATTCTGTGCTTTTATCGAGATAGTACGAAAGGGTCCAAACCGAGTCGTGAGACCAGAGGATCTTCACTGAGATACAGGACTGGAGGGTCCAACCGATCCGTGAGACCGGTGGGTCTTCACTGAGACACATGACCGGAGGATCCTTATCGAGATATAGCCATGAGAGGCTAATTATTTGTGTGTGGTATTTGGGGAGCTCACTAAGTTGTGTGCTTACAGTGTTGTGTGAAATGTGTTTCAGGTACATCTCAGGATGCGGGAAGACGCCGGCATGATTGTACACACCAGCTTGTTGATTTATGTTTTGAGGATTCTGTGATATGTGACAAACAGTTTTTATGGTTGTGTTTTGAAACCTTTATAAATTGAGTATGAGACATGTTAAACTATGTTTTGTGTGGAATTAAAAATGAAAATCTTATTTGAAAATTTAGAGTGTTATAGTGTTCGTCGGATCCCCCATGTTTTATTCGTCGTTGGAGAGGAATCTAGTCGTGCGGGCCTGAAAGTTGAGATTGTCGTTGGGACATATGACCCTGGTGCTAGTGATTCTCGTTCCAATTATACTACCGACATGAACCCGACCATTGACGACTTTGTGATGCTCGATTATGTATCAATGCTTGGTATTGGTTGTCTTGACATTGAAGGTCTGAAGCATATGTGCACTTTCGATGATGAGGATATTGCTGTTGCACCTGGTGGTGATGGTGGAGCTGGTGGTGCAGTTGTTTCAGGAGGCCAAGGTCTTGATGGTGTTGGGCCTAGAAATGTTCAAGTGGGTTGAAACTTGGTGTCCCATTGTGCTACCCTTCGGGGTGTGAATAAAAACTTATGATTTTGTGTTTCTTTTGGATGATGGACCTGCATGGCGTATGGTTGTTAACGGCCGTTTGGCTTATCTTTGAGATAATTCTCTAATCATTTCCCCCCTTTATGTTGGGGTAGTTTGTGTTATTTTGTATCTTGGTATTTGGTGTTTTTTTTCATTCTTCCACTTTGGGCCTCTTTTTTGAGGTATTGGGCTTTGATTTTTGCATATTGTGGTTGTGATAGAGTTTATTATCTATGATCATTCCCCAGGTTATTACCGTAATCTTTCCACCCTTGGGGGTCTGGTCTTGTTGTCCTTGTTTATGGGAATTTACCAGAATGACAGGCGATTTGGGATGGAAATCTTCGAGCCTTTGTGCTTTGGGTCTATTGGACTTATCATGGAAGTTGGGTGGGGAAGCCAAGCAACTTAAAAGCAAAGATTGGGATCTCTAAGCTTTTGTTTCTGGGACAGTTGGCCAGCGTGTGGAAGTTGGGCGGAGATGCCAAACAACTTCAAAGTTGAGATTATAATCTCTAAGCTTTTGTTTCTGGGCTGCTGGCCGGTGTGTGGAAGTTGGGCGGAGATGCCAAGCAACTTCAAGGCTGAGATTAGAATCTCTAAGATTTAGTTTCTGGGTCTGTTGGACGGCGTGTGGAAGTTGGACGGAGACGCCAAGCAACTTCAAAGTTGAGATTAGAATCTCTAAGATTTTGTTTTAGGGTCTGTTGTTTGGAATGTGGAAGTTGGACGGTGATGCCAAGCAACTTCAAAGCAGAGATTAGGATCTCTAAGATTTTGTTTCTAGGGCTGCTTGTCAGCATGTGGAAGTTGGCCGGAGACGCCATGCAACTTCAAGACTAAGGTTATGAGCCTTTCGAGTCTTTTTCCTCCCCTCCTTTTTGTGTTATTTGAGGGGTGGTTGTAAACCTTTATCGTAATTGTCGACATTGGAAAGTAAATGCATTCAAATTAAACATCAGATTTGGTGATCAGCCATCCAGAAAACAAGTAAACAAGATATGAAAAATTCATAAATTCATCCCTCCTTAATAGGGGTTACATGATATCCTAATCGTGATTGTGCTTGACATGGAACTTGATTCTTCATCCTCCTTGTCAGACTTCATTCTTTTAGAAGAAAAACCGTTTAAGGTTCCTTGCATTCCATGTCATGGGTATGCGTCTGTAACGCCCGAGAGTTAGGCTAGACGTTAAGGGGATAGTAATAATAAATATTTGTTTTATCAAATAATTAAAATCCTCAAATAGGATAATTTTTCTTCGTATGCGTTACAGGTTATATAAATACTTATTTATTATATACGTGTTATGTGGACAAATATTATGGGTATGTAATATTTGTATAAATCTTGTTATAAATTTATCAAAAAGTGATAAAACAACATTTTTAAATAGAAATATTATTTAGGATAAATAATTTTAACGAAAATTGTAACAATTTTAAAATCTCAAACTATATAAGACGTATTTGGTCTAAATACATTTAAGGGTGAATCCAAGTAGTGAAACGATAATTTTTCCGTTACACCCGTTTTTCAATAATAATTGACCAGGTACTTTTTACGACGTTAGTTATTGATTATAAATTCGGATAAGATTTTATTATAAAGGGTATAATGATTTTATTAATAAATAATTAAGGGGCTATAGTGTAACTTGAATGATATATTGTCTTAGTAAAAGAATAAATGAGAGACCATAAATGTAACTATAAGTTGTAAATTTCAAACCAACATACACGTTTAAGAAATATAAGAAAGGTCGTACTTTATTAATTAAAAATAACACGCGTTGTTTAAATATGTGATCGTACAACTTCATTTAAATAATAGGCATACGTGGAGACAAATGGTGGAGGAAACGTATCGGAATAAATATTTAAGTGACATGTAGTAGTTTTGTTTTGATCTTATCCTAACTTCGGTAGTAGTATAAATAGAGAGATATTTTGAGATTTTAAATCAGAATATTTTATTAAATTTATAAAATATTTTGGAAGGGGGAATTTCACTTAATAAGAGCTTGAGGAGTTATTGTCAGAATTAATTACGATCTGAGATATAGATTTGGAATATAAGGTGAGTGCATCGTTACTTTCATCTTACACATAGATATGAAGTATTTAATATAAATTACGTGTTATGCGTGCATATTATCTGTGTTCTTGATATTTATGCTGGATGAACGTTTTATACATGTTTTTAAATGATTTAAATTGTATATGTATTTTATATCTACAAATATGTTGGGTAGGATATGGGTAGATAAATAATGAGGAATGAAAGATGATATAGAAGAATATTAGCAGCCGCGCCATAACCCGTACGTATTTTTGATTTAAGTGTTCACCAGATGTACTCTAAATATCCTGGCAGCTGCGTCTAAAGGATAATACTGGCAGTTGTGCCTAATAGAGCACATCATAATTCTGGCAGTTGCGTCTAAACGATATTGGCAGCTGCGCCTAAATGATAATATTGGCAGCTGCGCCTAAATGATAATATTCACAGCTGCGCCTAAAGCCCTATACGATATTGACAGCTGCGCCTAAATAATAATATTAGCAGATGTGCCTAATCAGGGTCGGCCCAATAGGGCGGGCAAGGTGGGCGACCGCCCCGGGCCTCGCTACGGCTTGGGGCCCCAAAATTAACATTCTTTAATACTTTATTTATATGGGCCATGTTAAATAGTAAACCAAGATTTCATTAGATGAGTTGGTTAGTATTGTTGTAAGAATCGGTAAGTTTTATAGGCTGGCGTGTTCGATTCTTATTATAAGCATGTGATTTTTGAATTAACAAGAAATAATCATTTTTGCTCTCGTATTGTTGTAAGCATTCTTATTATAGACGCCTCATTTTTTTATGTATTTTTTAATAACTTAGGTGCGTTTGTTTTTTGGAAAAAACCTCTTCAGACCTCTTATTGTTGCGCGGCGCAGCACACGCGCAGCACTTTTCATCTCGCAGATGTTTGTTTTTCAGAAGTCTTCGGATTAAAAAACATCTGCGCGTGCGCTTCTTGGCGCAGCACTTGTTTCGCCTCTTCCTACCTCTTCCAACCTCTTATTCTTCTTTTTTTCTTGATAAAATATTGATTATATATTATTGAAATCTTATTTCACATTTTTTTCGTTTTTTTTTTGTTTATTCTTGTTGAAACTTTTTTTCTTTTTTTATATTGAATAATAATAATTTGTTGATGAAATATCATTATTTTATGCTAAAATATCTTTATTTTTTGTTAAAATATCATTAGTTTTTGCTAAAATATCATAAATTATTGACGAAATATCATACATTATTAAATTTTCGGTATTAAAAAACTATATTCGGATTATAAAATCCGTTTATTTTAATTTTTTAATATCTACAACAGTATGCAGATGTTAAAAAAACAAACACGCTTCTTATTATAGTCTGCAGCCGTTTGGTCCACCTCTTCTACTGCAGAGGGCTGCAGAGGTGGTCCGCAGACTTTATGATTTTTTGCTTCAAAAAAACAAACAGCACCTTACCCTTCATTTTATTGAAAATTGGAATTCAAATTACAAAAATAACCCCTGCATTCTTCTTTGTGTTCATCCAAGTTATTTAAATGGTCCCTCATTCTTTTTATTTTTTTGACAAACCACCCAAATACTTATTTTATTAAAATTTTGGTATTTTTCTAATCCTTATCATGCATGATTTTTCTATATGAGATTTTCTACCTTGCATCGTCTTTTAATATATAATAACTATTATTTGTATGTTTGTTAACAAAAATCAAGCTAACCTATAGGTTATGCAGGCCATTTTTTAGTTTTATAGTTTTCATCAAATTTTTTTCCAAACACTCATTTTTTTGTTTTTTTACCAGACACCAAAGTGACGGTTTTGACAAACCATCAAAACACTTATTTTATTTAAAATTTTGGGGTTTTTCTAGTCCTTATCATGCATAATAAAGTGACGGTTTTGACAAACCATCCAAACACTTATTTTATTTAAAATTTTGATGTTTTTCTAGTCCTTATCACGCATAATTTTCCTATATGAGATTTTCTACCCTACATCCTCTTTTAATATATAATAACTATTATTTTTATGTTTGTTAACAAAAAAACAATTAATATATAATAACTATTATTTGATTGTTTGTTAACAAAAACTCAAGCTAACCTCCAGGTTATGCACACCATTTTCAAGTTTTTTTACTTTTAGAGTTTTCATCCAAATATGAATTTTTTTTCCAAACACTCGTCATTTTGCTTTTTTTTTTACCGGACACCAAAGTGGCGGTTTTCAAAATGGTTTGATTGTTCATTTTTATTTTATTTTGGTTTGTCTTTTTTTTTTGCACTAACCTAATGGTTTATTGGTTTTAATATTTAACTCACATACTCTAAATCCGCTTCAATTTTTTTTCATACTATATATATTTAATTTAATAATAAGTACTCATGTACTTGTATCCATACCATCATTGTATTATTGTTTGTGATTACTAAATTTTGAAGGGCCTCATTTTTTGTTTTTGCCCTGGGCCTCAAATCAACTTGGGACGGGCCTGTGCCTAATAGATAACATTGGTAGCTGTTCCATTAGCAGCAAGGAACTTCGTGCATGTTCCTTAGGACAATCCTTAGGAATGAATAAATGTAGAATAAATGATTCTTAGGGTAGATCCTTAAGAATAAAGAAGATATTGGGGATGGGTAATTGAGTTAATTGTTCGATGATGAAACATAATAACTTTATTATTGTGGGTTGAAAACCCTATGTACTCACCAGGTTTCCCAACCTGACCCACCCAGTTTATTTGAATCACAGGTATCGATGCGAAGATGTATTATACTACGAGATTAAAGGAGATGTAAATTACTAGTGTAAATGAATGTAATGTTTGTTTATGTTTATGTTTCTGTATTGACGATGACATCCCAAATTTTTAATATAAACAAATGTATTCGGAAATGCTTTGATAATATATTATTCATGTTTTCTGGGAACAAATTCCGCAATATTATTCTTTAAAATGAATACTCTTATTTTCAAATAAGCATAAATAAAATTTTTAAAATGACCGTGAATTTGGGGATGTCACAGTTGGTATCAGAGCATTAGTTTAAGCGAACTAGGAATAAGGATTTATTTCTAGACTTAAACTTAGAATGCTAAGCGATGATCGTGAGGAGTGTGTCTAATATGTTTTAGGTAGTACACCTGAATAGACACAAAAACTAGCTTATTTAGGGAAGATGCCTAAAATGCTTTTATGTGCTAAATAATTCGTGATGCTTTATGATGCTATCGTTTGATCAGATCTATGGTCTGTTGCCGACTAGATTTGGAAACTTTATGTGTTCAGATTTCTAAACGTTTAATTACGATATTAAAACAGGCATAATAAGGGGATGTATACATCTATCGTGAATAAAGCTTTCCTATCTTAATTCTCATCACCGAACACCTAACGTCTAATTTGGTGTATAGATCGACATGGTGAGAACTCGAAGCGGACTCGAAAACGCTAATGGAAATGCTAATCAGCGGCCTGTGATTGAGCGTGCACCGGAAGTAGCAGTTGCACCCGAGCCAATCAATATGGAATGAGTACAAGCAATGATTCAAATGATGTTGGATCGCTAGATGGAAGAGACAAGGCGTCTACTTCAACAGAATATGGATGAACCTACTGTGCCTGTTGAACAACCTGAACTGAATGAGGGTCAGTCAGAAGAAGGAAACTACAGCAGAACCGCTGACCAAGCTGAACCACCAGTGGTTGGAAGGAATAACCAAGATGGAGGGAATGACAGGGATGCGCGTATGTATAAGAACTTCTTGGGTGCCAAACCACCGAGTATTTCGGGAATCCCAAAGCCAGTGGAGATTATGGACTGAATCTCCGAGATGGAAATGGTATTTGAAAGCTACAACTGCAGTAACAAGCAGAAAACCATCTTCGCAGTCAGACAATTAAAGACTGGAGTTTTAAGCTCGTGGAAGTTATTGGCAGATACAATGCCACGAGGAGAAGACCTGAGGATGTCTTGGGAAGAATTCATGGAGCAGCTGAAAATGCAGTACTGCTCGGGAGTAGATCTAATAGACCTAAACAACGAGTTTCAGAACCTGAAGAAAGGAAAGATGAGCATTGATGACTATGCTACTGCATTCACCGAGAGTATGAAGTTATTCCCTTACTTGGTGCATACTGAACTCGCCAAGATAGAGAAGTTTGCTAACGGATTGCCATCAGACTTTGGCCCAACAGTCAAAATGGCAAGCACTTTGAAGGCAGCCGTTAGAGCAGCTAAGAATGTTGAGACCCAGATAAGGGAGAAGGGTCTGGAGAGAGCTGAAGTTAGCGAGAAGAAGAAGTTTGAAGGATCTTCAAGGTCCAACAAGAAGAGAAAATTCTTGAAGTTTGGAGGAGGAGGAGGTGAAGCAAGATGATACGATAAGTGCAAGAAGAAACACTCTGGAAAATGTGGCGAGGAGGTGACTTGTTTCAAGTGCGGTAAGATCGGGAATTACGCCAATGAGTGTACATTTAGCAAAAGGGTGTGTTACGGATGTAATGAAGAAGGGCACTTCAAGCAAGACTGCCCAAAGAGGGAAGGAGCTACAAAGCCAAACGTACTGCCAAAGCCAAAGGCAAGAGCATTCCAGATGATCCTTAATGAAGCAGCCGAGGACGCGAGGGATTAGGAGTAAGGATCAATAAAGTAGCCATATATATGGTATCATTTGATGTGGCCTATTATAAGAGGCATAGTATAGGGTGAACTTGAATACCTATCGTTTAGAAAAATAATATAAACCGTAGTTATGTTATCCGATGTGTTAAATGACTATGTGAAGTTCTTGTATGGTGACTTGGAAAACCGCGAGACAATACTTGGGACGAGTATGAGTATGTATGAATGGTAGTAGAGGCCTATACTACCGGAAGCATAGGACTCGCACTTGGAAGAAGCTAGTAATTGATTCCGTTTTGTTCAAGTATGTCGTTACCATCGTTTCGGTAATAACTAAGAAGATGATTGTTATTCCGAACCTAGTGGTCATATCAAATCGAGTCCGAGTTAGATACGTATGAACCAAGTTCGATGTAGCATCTGACTTAACCCAAAAGATTGAGGTGAAAGGTAATCGAAGCGATCAATAGAAGTATCGTGATCGTTGTTAAGGTAAGATCTCTAAGCTTGAAATGCTACCTGCTATGAAGAGATTATATCACATTAGAACATGAAGGAAGGCTTCTTCCATGATAGTATTTGACTATTAGAGACAAGAGTCTGGTTCATTGTGTGTCTTTTGCGTTATGCAAATGAAGGTCATTAGAATATGATCATTCGAGTTGTTGTTGTAGCAAAAGAGAAGACCTTATCTTGGGTTGTGTCTATGACACAATTTTAAGGAGTAGGAGTCTCCAATGAGAATTGAGTTTTTAGCTTGGAGATTATGATCGAAGGTCCAATAGAGAATAAAGAGAGGGTGTAGGTTTGAGTACCGCCATCAACTGAGAAGTCTGAAGAGTTTGAAAATCGTTAGCAAGCCATAAAAGTAACAATTGATAAAAATATGCATAAGGATGTCTGTTGTGCGTCTGTGTTCAAGTAATTTAGATGTGGTCAAGATGATCAATTGAAGAGTAACAAGTTAATCGTCCCAGCGTAGAGGAAAAGAAACTATTGAATTTAGCAACCGTTGTTGTTGCTAGTATTACCCTCTTATACCATTGTGTACACATGTACATTGGTAGACGACTTCGTGCTTGTCGTGATCTTGATCAGACCATGATTTTGAGAAATGAGAAGATCATTCGTTGCACACAGTGATGCTACGTTGGTGATGATAAAGTCATTAATATGACGATCATAAGCTTCTTTCAAAGAGAAAGAAGATTAACAATCACAGAGACGGATCCGACTTGGGCTTTGATTGGTTGTAAGTAGCAGCAGAAGAGAGGTCGAAACCAAGTGAGGGACAAGCAACCATTAAAGCAAAAGTACGAAAGACAACTCTTACTTGAAAAAAACGCGAGTAACGGAGATCATATGTATTTGTGGAGTTTGTGATTTCAAAGACGAAATCATCCTAAGTGGGGGAGAATTGTAACGCCCGAGAGTTACGCTAGACGTTAAGGGGGTAATAATAATAAATATTTGTTTTATAAAATAATTAAAATCCTTAAATAGGATAAATTTTCTTCGTATGCGTTACAGGTTATATAAATACTTATTTATTATATACGTGTTATGTGGACAAATATTATGGGTATGTAATATTTGTATAAATCTTATTATAAATTTATCAAAAAGTGATAAAACAACATTTTTAAATAGAAATATTATTTAGGATAAATACTCTTAACGAAAATTGTAACGATTTTAAAATCTCAAACTATATAAGACGTATTTGGTTTAAATACATTTAAGGGTGAATCCAAGTAGTGAAACGACAATTTTTCCGTTACACCCGTTTTTCAATAATAATTAACCGGGTACTTTTTACGACGTTAGTTATTGATTATAAATTTGGATAAGATTTTACTATAAAGGGTATAATGATTTTATTAATAAATAGTTAAGGGGCTATAGTGTAACTTGAAGGATATATTGTCTTAATACAAGAATAAATGAGGGACCATAAATATAACTATAATTTGTAAATTTCAAACCAAACACGTGTAAGAAATATAAGAAAGGTCGTATATATTTTATTAATTAAAAATAACACGCATTGTTTAAATATATGATCGTACAACTTCATTTAAATAATAGGCATATGTGGAGATAAATGGTGGAGGAAACGTATCGGAAGAAATATTTAAGTGACACGTAGTAGTTTTGTTTTGATCTTATCCTAACTTCGGTAGTAGTATAAATAGAAAGAAATTTTGAGTTTTTAAATCATACTATTTTATTAAATTTATAAAATATTTTGGAAGGGGGAATTTCACTTAATAAGAGCTTGAGGAGTTATTGTCAGAATTAATTACGATCTGAGATATAAACTTGGAATATAAGGTGAGTGCATCGTTACTTTCATCTTACACATAGATATGAAGTATTTAATATAAATTACATGTTATGTGTGCATATTATCTGTGCTCTTGATATTTATGCTAGATGAACGTTTTATACATGTTTTTAAATGATTTAAACTGTATATGTATTTTATATCTACGAATATGTTGAGTAGGACATGGGTAGATAAATAATGAGGAATGAAATATGATATAGAAGAATATTGGCAGCCGCGCCATAACCCGTAGGTATTTTTTATTTAAGTGTTCACCAAATGTACTCTAAATATCCTGGCAGCTGCGCCTAAAGGATAATATTGGCAGTTGTGCCTAATAGAGCACATCATAATTCTGGCAGTTGCGCCTAAACGATATTGGCAGCTGTGCCTAATTGATAATATTGACAGTTGCGCCTAAATGATAATATTGGCAGTTGCACCCTAAAGCCCTAAACGATATTGGCAGGTGCGCCTAAATGATAATTTTGGCAGTTGTGCCTAATAGATAACATTGGTAGTTGTTCCATTGGCAGTGAGGGAACTTCGTGCATGTTCCTTAGGACAATCCTTAGGAATGAATAAATGAAGAATAAATGATTCTTAGGGTAGATCCTTAATAATAAAGAAGATAATGGGGATGGGTAATTGGGTTAATTGTTCGATGATGAAACATAATAACTATATTATTGTGGGTTGAAAACCCTATGTACTCACCAGGTTTCCCAACTTTATTAATGGGGATGGGTAATGTGGTCAAAGTTGTGATCGCATGGACAAGACATGCGATTGCATGCCTTCATTTTTGTCTCTTTTTGATTGTCGTTCCTCCTTCCAAGTTGTTCTTGATCATTCCTCGACATCCTTCCTTAGTTTAGACTCCAGTTAAGCTCCAAAGCATCCACTAACGCATCTCGGACTCGCGTAATCATCCATGTGCTCCAAATTGCCCTGAAAATGATAACAAATGTGAGCGGTATAGGCATTCTACAAAATAACCACGAAACACACAATACATAAGAAAATTTTGGAGCGAGTTAGCTTTTTATAATGAAATACCAAGGAAATTATGCTAAAAGATGCATGTAAAATACATCTAACAATAAGATCCGTACTCGAGTCAAGGATGACACGGAGATCTTAAGAAGCTTCAAGTGTGAGAATTCCCTAGAGTATATTCTGGTTGTTTATATGTTTGTATTTCAGTATGGTGGTGACTACTCGAGGAGGAGGTTTTGGTTCAAGTCTTGGTTCTCGCTCCAGTGCCGAACCGATTGATGAAAGGATACACAAGTTCATCACGTCTGAGATCACTCGTGGTATTATAGAGGCCACCCTGTGATGTTCGTTACCATCAAGGAGGGGATCATAGAGCTTTTGGATGAGCGTTTAGGGGCATTTCCATGCTGAGATTGTAGTGGGTCAGTTGGGGGCTCGAACTCTCTATTTTCAGAAGTTCAAGGCTTGTGGAGCCCCAAAATTCTTCGGGAATGACCCCATTTCTAGCCGACGATGGATCGTTGACATGGAGAATGCTCAACGAGCGAGTTTCTGCCCTGAGGGGTCGAAGGTGGGATTTGCTTCCTGCCTTTTGAGGGATGTAGCCCATGATTGGTGGGAGGAGGCCAAACACTCTCTGGGAGTTTCGGTCGTGGCAACCATGACTTGGGATATAAGGAGGAAAGCACATCAAAGGGACCAAACATGACATAAAGGTAGATATAAGGAAGAAAGCATCAAAAGATGGAAACTTGAGGACATACAAAGAGTCCAGAAGATGCACACAAGCAAGGGAACGATTTGCTTGCTAAAACAAAGAACCTACTCTTCTTCATCCTTCAAAACCACCAAAAGCTTGCAAAATGAGCACAAAAAGCCCCAAGAGGCTAGGGTTTGCTTCAAGGGTTGTTTACGAGGTGGTGGAGGCTGAGGGTGGAGGAAACCCTAGCCATCACTTCCTTTAAATAAGGTTCAAACATGTAGAATTAGGGTATTGGTCATAACATGTCACCACGTCTTGGCCCATAGAGTGTCACGCCGTGGGAATCAAAATGAGACTCGCAATCAACCTTGTCATTCCACGTCGTGGTGATGCCTCTACCATGTCGTGGCCTTCCATTTTATGCAAAACTCAAAAATTAATTTAATAAGTAATACCTTAAGATTTCAGATGTTACATTTATTTATTATTATACTAAATTAGAGTTTTCATTTTGCTTATGAATATACTATTCATATTTAGTTTATTGATCTACAATAAGCTACTAAGTCAAATTTTTTATAGACAAATTTGTTAAATCAAATAGCCTCTTTAAAGACATCCTAAATTATTAAGGTGATGATAAATCATTTGATTTGGCATCAAATTTAAATGATACTGTTTTATATAATTATATGTGTTTTTTAAACAACAAACTTAACAAATAAGTGTTTGGTAATACATATGATAAAAAATTAGCCTAACGTATATAAATATTACATTTTTGTTCAAATGTAATGTGTGATGTGTGATATCCATGTGGCATATCTTATGCTTTTAAGTATGTTCAAAACACTTGAGTGTTGGTTATAGCCAACGTGAAGCCAACATTCTAATGGAACCTTAATTTAGTCTATTACTTTGATGTTATAATAGACTTAGTCTTATGTTGATTGTATTTGTCTTATGTGATTATCCTATATGTTTTATCTCACTTATCTTCTTCTAGATTTAAACACACGACCCGAAATATTGAAAGATGTAATTTAGTAAAATAATATTGATATAAATATGAAAGTATATTGTTATTATAAGAATAAAGAGATATGTTGTGTAAAATGTATAATTAAAAAACATTGGCACGTGGATATAAGGATGTGACACTTCAAAGTAGCAGACACGTGTTGTCAATGTATAACATGTGGCGGTGAAAAAGAAACATGTCAAGGACGCGACGCATCGAAGAAGAAGCACAACTCATGCAAGATGATACATGGCTAAGTAGACGACACATGTTTAATCATGGCGTCTTCTAGATACGATACATGGACGCAACGTGTCGGTTGGGATTTCAACCAAGTATAAATTGTGTGAAACATGCATTTCAGTGGTTTCTTTTAGGAAAACGAGATTGGAAGCTTGTGATAATGACTGGTAACATGACAAAGTAAATTGTGGGTTGAGTATACGAGGATACAAAAACTAGACGGATCAAGGTATCCTCTTATTTCGTATTTTGTGTAGGTAAGAGGTATAAAGTAAGTATGAAGGGTTGTGGACCCTAGATTATGAAAATTTATTGATCCATTAACGAGTAGTTATCATAATCAAGGAGTTATTGGGTAAACGATCACTATTTTTGGATCCTTTTACTTGGGTGTTGGTTGTGTGATGGAATTTTAATTCTTAAGGAAAGTCCCAACATATATTGTTTGATGATAAACTATAATAACCATTTTCATAACATGTATTATTTCGAGGGGTATAACTTGTTTTAAGACAAATAAGAGAAATAAAGCATGGAGTTTGCTTTAAGTTACTTATAGAAGGTGTATTGGTGTTTAGTTTTGAAGTATAATTAGAATATGAAAAGTTATAAAGTACATTGTCATTTCTAGAAAGACGCGACACAACTACGTATATGCGTGACGCGACGGTCGAAGTCATGGTCAATGAAAGCCAACGACGAGGTTGCGCCAAGAGGGTGATATTGGTTGAGATGCGAAGATGTTTTCGGTGTTGGATACATGTTGAGAGGTCGAGACACGTGGTAAGTAGGCAAAACACGTGGCAACAAGAGGCGACATGTGGTAGGTAGCCAGACGTGTGGAATTGGTCGCGACATAACATACTTGAGGTCACAGTGTGATTCCCCGTATATTTGGTATATATCAACGATTTATTTTGTTTATTTGGAGGGTCGGACACAAGTGAAACTAGAGAGAGAACTACGGAGAGATGGTTCTCAGGATCATTGATCATAGAGTCGATGCTAGAACGTGAGGGTATGAGTATTGACCGGTGTGACACCCGCATAATCCGGTACACGTAAAATGTTAATTTTATACATCATTTTATTGATTTAATAATATTAGTGTATAAAATAAATATTATTGGTGTATAAATCATATTTAAGTTCATATTATGAGAGTATAAATAAAGTAGTAAATAATATGAATTTTATTATGGAAAATATAAATATTATGAATAGTATTTCATAAAAATAAAAGTGAAAATATATTATTTTTTAGCCAAATTAATGTAAAATAAAGTGGAATACACGTGAATACGAACCTATTGACATAAAGAACGTCGAAAACGGAGTTCGTATGAAGAAGTTGTGATTTTTCAAAGATACACATTGTTAATTGTTTCCGGTCGTTGTTTATAAATATCAAGGTTCTAAAATGCTCGCCATGGCTCCAAGGCTTGTGTCTACCGCCAAGTTTTACCAAAACGCCGCCTTAACTCATATATGTGTATTAAAAAGAATAATAGTTGAAAATACATATAAAAATATTAATTATATACAAAATTGTCGCCTTAAGTCATGCCTTACAAACGACGTGGCTCGCCAAGGATCGGAAAAAGCTTGAGTCTTGACATTGCCGCCAAGTCACGCCTTACGTTTTTTAGAACCTTGATAAATATACAAAGTAAAAATATATTACGAATTCGCATAAATGATCTAAAGGAAAGTTGTATTAGACGAAAATGCGAAACTGTATATATAAATAACATCAAAAATGGAGTTCGTATGAGAAACTTAGAATCTTCAAATATAATGAGATAATAGCAGTTTCCAACGCAACAGCCAACAAAACGTCACCTACCAAATGCAAGGCTCCCAAGAGGCCACATGATTTCCTAGATTCCCCCCCCCCCCCCATAAATAACAAACCACCCTTTCTAATTTGTTGCTAATTCCTTCTTTCTCCTCTCGAGATTCTAGTCCCTCGTATTTTTATTTCAACCCATAATATTATTATATTTATATTGCAAACACAAACATTATGAAACAATACATATATGATACATCTCTATGATAATGCACCATTAGTTATCCAACCCGTCGATTCTCACACATTGATCCTATAACAATGATCATATGGGATCTAACCTGACGGATCACTATAAGCAACTAGTTGACTATTTTGCTTTGGGAATTCCTTGTCAAGTGTAAGTCAATAAAGGAAACCATGGATGGGATCGAGTACGCAAATGCATATCATACCTACTCGAAGTTATAGATGATTCACCAACACCTACGGATTTCTAACCCGATAATGTTCCACAAGACTGTCTAGAATAGTCAGTGGTCGTCAAATTGCTCTGTTAGATGACTTAGTATATATTATACTCTAGCACGTAATGGTACCATGACATGTAATAATGCTACAGAACATAGCTCTCCTCTCCATTCCAATATCACATACACCCCGAGACTACTCATTATCCAGTTTAAATGCAATTTAATCACGATAATAAGAATAATAAATATATCATGTTAACTAGACAATGTATAACCATATTTGTCATGCACAGTACATGTCATGTAATATTATCGAATATACATTTAACACATATTCTACATAATAATCATTCAGTACACATATAATCATTCAATTGATATAAAATACTTTTATATGAATGTGTGTCGTGAAAGCAACTGCACATTCACCTTTAAAATGGCGGATGTTTATTCGTGCAAATTTGTCTTACGTCTTAACACTTTTGCTTTCCTTTCCAATGATCTAAACACAAATATTGTTGATACTAATGATCGCCTTATGAATACATAGTCATATGCAATCGGGAATCAGATAGACAGACGAAGCAGATGATCCCACCTTAAAGCAATAAATCAAACGAGAACCATGCAATAAGGCTTTAGACCAAGAGTTCTCAGGCTATCTAATATAAACTACATACGACCCCTAGGGTATCTACTCAACGATCAACCAATATTATCATTACCCTAACCAGTCATGACATCTAACAATATCATACAATCCACATGCAAGACTCTACAAGTCTAACATATCGTGATACAAAGTGCCATACACTGCACATACATGACAAGGAGTTATCCTAGTCAACCAGCATACTCGTACTATAACATTACCTATATCCTACCATATAAAGTGTATATAATGTCGTACATAACATAGTAAAAAAACTCCCTTGAATCATAAAATCGGAGAAGCACTGCTGCACTCTCAACTCCTTGCACCGATCGATCCTGTGAATCGTCTAACACCAAATAAAGGTCAAACCTCAGTCTACAACACAAAACCTTCAAGTTTGACCCAAGGTCGGACTGGTTAAAAGTCAACGGTCAACAAAAGTCAACAGTCGTCGCACCGTGGTGGACCCTTGGTCGTGGCGTGACTAAGTCCAAAAAAAAACGTGTTGCAGCGCTGTAACATCCGGATTCCCAGGTATCTCATTTTAAGTATTTATCTTGAATTTTAGAGAGGGACTCGGCAAGTAGGCGCTCAGACTCGTCGAGTAGGACCGCGCATTTCTTGCCTGATTTAATGAAGGACTTGACGAGTCGATGCGTGGACTCGGCAAGTTCGCGCTGTATTTGGAAACCCTAATTCTCGGGGTTTGTGCCCTATTTAAAGGCCTTTATAGCCTCCATTTACGGCCAATGTACTCCTGAGAAACCCTAGAGAGCAGAGAGAAAGCTTGTAGTGCAAGAGGAAGGCTAATTCACCATTTCTTGCATGCTTTAGCAAAGGAGAAGTGGTTTCCAACAAGAGGAGGTCAAGGGAGCTGTGGATCCAGGGTTTTCAAGTTTAGATCTACACTATTGAGGTATCAAATCGAACTTCCTTTCTGTTTTGGGTTAGGATCTATGATTTAGGGTTTTCTTTAACCTTTTAAGGCTTGAAAAGTTGAGCTTATGGTTCCTTGCTGGGTTAGACCTCAGATATGGACACATAGAGGTCCAGAGAACCTTCCCCTTTCTGCTTTATGCTTGTTCATGGAGGATTGGAGACTAGGTTGCCATTCTTAGAGTTATTTCTCCATTTATGACTTGATGTGGGTTGCATGTACGTAAAGGTTGCACCTTTACGTGGCATTTGAGCACTTGAAGGGTAGATCTGATAGTTAGGGAAGCAGATCTGACCTTAGAAGGTCATTTGAGTAAGAACATGGAAGCAACTCACCGAGTCCACAAGTGGACTCGACGAGTCGAGTCGGGGTTGCCCCGCGATTCTTGACAGGTGGAACCCGTCGAGTGGGTCGATGACTCGACGAGCCAAGAGAGGCTAGAAGGATTCAGAGAACCAGCATGGACTCGCCGAGTCGCCCATGTGCACTCGACGAGTCGGTCAAGGTTTGACCATTGACTTTCGTTGACCTTAGGGTTCTGGTCAAGACTGATTCAAGAAAGTTCAGGGAAGGGTAGAATGGCCTTCTACCCAATCTGTAGCGATGAGGCTATGAGAGAATATTGATCGGGAATGTTATTTGAATAATAGGAGGAGGCTAGGTCGGGACGTTAAGCATGAGAGTTTATCCGACTTCATTTGAGGTGAGTCTTCTCACTATACTGTACCTGGAAGGGTACCTATGTGTGACCGGAAGGTCTTGTATGCTATGAGATGTATGTGTTATATGTGGTTATGTGATATGTATGTGCTATGTGAGTTATGTATGTTATGTATGATAAGGACCGGAAGGTCATGATGATAAGGACCGGAAGGTCAAGAGGTTACGGACCGGAAGGTCGACACGGGTAGGACCGGAAGGTCTACCGGAATTCGGGACGGAAGTCCCCTGAGACACATGGATCGGAAGATCCTACAGGGTTATGGCCTGGAAAGACGTATGTGTTGTATGTGGTATTTGGGGAACTCACTAAGCATTTATGCTTACAGTTGTAGTGTTATGTGTTTCAGGTATTAGCGAGGACCATGGGAAGGCGCCGGCATGATCCGTACACACTTATGGAGACTATGTTTTGAGATTCTGGGATTTGTTTGTTAAGATGACTTTGGATACAGTTTGCTGTTATTGTTTTTGATGATTGAAAATATGATTTAAAAATGAGAAAAATTGTTTTGAAAATTTACGTTGTTACAAGCGCGCCACCACGCCACGGACCTTTCTTGGTCGCGTCGCAGTTTCGATCAGAATCACTTTCTTCATTAAGTGCTTAATCCTAATATATCAAGGCTCATCTTTTCAGTTTTGGTTCTTCTCAATGACTTAATGGATAAAGTTTCTAACTTTATCTATCCCAAGGTCTAGATCTAACTCAATCCAAAACCCTCACAATATTAAGTCTGTAAAAGCTCCTAATTATAAGCATGGTTGGAAATGGACATAAGCAACCATCTTTTCTTCTTCCACAAGTCCACAATATGACAAATTGGCATCCAAAGTTCTAGAGTTACTCAAAATCCAAGAACACAAGGCCAAAGTGACCAAAAACCCATATAAATCTTAACCCAAAGCACAAACTTTAATGAAACTGAGGTCTTGAAGACTTACAATGCAGAAGATGGGAATAAGGGAAGATTCTTGAGTTGAGGATTGAAGCAAACACCAATATTGAACACTTGAGAGCTTCAAAGATTACCAAAATCTCCAAAGATGCAGCCACGGGGTTATAAGGCTAGGGTTTCGAGTTGGGGGAATGAAGGCTGAAGAGAATGATCTAGTTCTTGAGTTAATGTCTTTAAATACGGAAGAAACCCTACCTTTCATGGGCTTGGGCTGCAGCTTCACTGCGTTGTGGTAGGCTATTTGTAACCCCCGTGTTTCTAGGCTAGGCATTAATATTGACGTTATAGACTAGGTTAACCTTTGTAACTCATTTTGAAGAAATGAAAAGGAATTATGTGAATATTATGTAAAAATTATGGTTTTATGCTTAATTATTAACGTTTAATTAATTAAGAATAAAAATGAGCGTCAAAAATAAATATTAGATAAATCCGATATCTATTAAGAAAGTTGTAGCGGGCGTAACAAGGATTACAGATATATAAAGAATACCGAAATCCGAGTTATAACGAAGAAGTTATGACCTGTAGAAGTTTCGCGACAAAACCGGCACTGTGCCGAATGTCGTAAAAAGTGAGTTTATGATAAACTACTTTTTAGCATTAGTGATCTAAATGAAAGTCGTAGTGTTCGTTAAACCGAGAGTATGTATAAAAAGAACGCCCAAATCTGACTTCGTATGAGGAAGTTATGATTTTTTTAAGTTTCAGCTTAGCAGTAGACAGCTAAAAACTCGAATTTTAGATCGAGTGATTTTTAGCCGACACAACCTAAACGAGAATCGAAGGTCTCGTCAATAGTAGCACAACGGTAAAAAGACAGACGAAAACGGACGTCGGATGAAGAAGTTATGAATTTTTAACGGATTTCCTGTCCCGGTCTGTTAAAAATAATAATATAAAAATTAAAATCAAAATTAGCCGACGAAGTCGAAACAAAAGTTGTAGAGCGTAACTTTACCTACGCGTGCATATAAAGAACGTCAAAAACGGAGCCCGTATCCGAAAGTTATGGATTTTAGAAGTTTTAGCACAAAAATCGAGAAAAAAATGCTAAAACCGAGGAATTTCGCATGGCTGGTGTTCGACCACGTCACCCGGAATCTCGCATGCATGCCACGTGCTCACTGCTGATTCGACTGAAGGGAGGCCCAACCGAAGCAGTCCGCGTGTCGCCTCGTGTCCGAAGGAGCTTAGTCATCGATGTGTTGTGTAGCCGAGGGTCCGACGCGTGCCTTCTCATGAGGTGTCCGACCTTCGCATGGTGTGCCACGACCGAAGCCTCGGACCTAGACCTCGGTCCAATCAGAGGCCAACAGCTCACCCCTCGCACGTGCAAGGCACCTGACTTCGCTTCGGATCTGCTGACGCGTGGAGACTTCTCAGCCCTTGGATCAGGAGCCTCGCCCCTATAAATAGAAGGGTGCGAGACCTCCCGGGTATATTTTGGAAACTTGTCATTTTTAACCCCTTTTTCAATATTTCTTTCATTCCAACTTCCCCCAAAGCCCCGGTATTATACCAAACACCCGAAATACACCCCGAAGTGCCCGAGAAGCCCGAGAAATTTATCTTTTCGGTTTTGAAGCCCAACCCTCGCAGAGCCCGGTTTCTCAATAAAACTCCCGGTTTTATTAGAAACGATTGTTTTAGGAAACGAAGTGTTGCCCGATTATCAGTAAATCAGGTGAGTGTGTAGTCACCTTCATCTTACACCTAGATATGAAGTATTTTCTATAAAATACGTGCTATGTGTAATTATATTAATTGTTTAATTTAGGTGACTGTTGAATAGATGTTTTATACAAGTTTTAAACTGTATGTGCATTTTTATCTACAAATATGTTGGGTAAAACATGAGTAGATAGTTGAAGTGTGATGAAATAAAATGATGAGAGGCATCGATGTGATAGTGATCCAGTCATCTAGCGGAGTATGGATGAAGACCACAGACTTTTCTAGACAGTCCAGTGGAACGCTGGCAGACTCGCAACATGTAGGTGTTAATGAACTTGGGTGTTCATTTGTTGTACTTCATCCCCCACATGGTTGTCTTATTTGACATAAATTGATAGGAAACCCCCAAAGCAGTGTTGTCGCCCCGATGAAAATCCTTAGGCTAGGTCCCTTGTGATAGGTGTTTAGGGACGTAAAGTGAGGATAACGGGAATGGGTAATCAGGGTTATTGTTGATTGATGAACTTAATAAGTTTATTATTATTGTGGATTGAAAACCCTATATGCTCACCAGGCTCCCAAGCCTGACCCACTCAGCTTTTTATGTTACAGGTAGTGGACCCCGAGCATAGTCGGAGGATGATGATAGATTTTTGAATTATAGGCCAGTAGTTGTAAATAACTGTTGAAAGGCTTATAATGTCTTGCTTTTGATCTGTATCGGAACATGACATCCCGAAGTTTTGATATGAAATGAAATTATATATTTCTAAAAGAAAAGTTTTGATAAACTTTTATCATGTTTTGTTTTGGGACCAATTCTGCAACATCTTTTAAAAGGATTTCTCTAACTTTATTTTAAAAAGCATAAATTAAATCGGTCTTTTCTGGCCGAGAAATTAGGGGATGTCACAGTTGGTATCAGAGCATTAGTTTAAGCGAACTAGGAATTTGTAGGATTTCTAAACTTAAACTTAGAATGCTAAGTGATGATTGTGAGATGAGTGTCTACCATATTTTAGACACGAGCACTAGTTTATTTTAGGAAAGATGCCTAAAATGCTTTTATGTGCTAAATGTTATATGTTTGCCATATATGCTATTATTTGTTCGGATCTATGGTCTGTTGCCGACCGGATCTGGAAACCTTATGTGTGTAGGATTCTAAGCGTACGATTACGATATTAGAACTAACATGTAAACGTTTCAGAGTGATAAGGGAATTTAAATACCTATCGAGGATAAAGACCTAAATTCGCCTTATTCGGTATATAGATTATAATGGCAAGAACTCGCAGTGGAGTTGCAAATGCAAATGGAAATAGGAATCAACAACGTCAACCCCAAGTAGTTGAGCAAGTACCTGTTGTAGGAGCTGCACCTGAGCCAATGACGATGGTTGGGGTACAAGCAATGATGCAAATGATGTTGGATCGCCAAATGGAGGAGACAAGGCGGTTACTACAACAGAATAGGGAAGAAACTACGATACCTGTTGAACAGCCCGAATTGAATGAAGCGCAATCAGTAGGAGGGAACTACAGTGGGACTCTTGGTCAAGCCAACCCACCGATAGTTAGACAAAACAACCAGGATGTTGGAGTTGATGGACGTGGATGCAAATACAAAGATTTCATGGCATCCAAACCACCGTGTCTATATGGAAGTCCGACACCGGTGGAAGTCATGAATTGGATCTCCGAAATGGAGACGATGTTTGAAAGTTGTGAGTGCAGAAACAAACAAAAGACCGCACTTGTAATTCCTCTGTTAAAATCTGGTGTATTGAGCTGGTGGAAGTTACTAGCTTATTCGATGCCCAAGGGAGAAGCTAACAAGATGTCTTGGGAATACTTTGTGGTACAACTGAAATTGCAATACTGCTCTGAGCAGGATCTTCTGGAAATCAATAATAAGTTCCATAATTTGAAGAAGGGAAAGATGAGCATTACTGAATACGCTGCTAGTTTTACGGAAAAGATGAAGCTTGTTCCTTATCTAGTTCCAACTGAACTCTCCAAGGTCAACAAGTTTGTCCTCGGATTACCAGCGGACTTTGGTCTGATGGTCAAGCAAGCAACCACTTTGAAAGCCGCCATCTGGGCTGCTAAGAATGTTGAGACTCAGATAAGAGAGAAGGGTCTGGAGAGGGTAGAAGTTGGGGAAAAGAGAAAGTTTGAAGGAACTTCAGGTTCCAACAAGAAAAGCAAATTTTCAAAGTCTAGGAAGTTTGGAGGAGGAGGAGGCGAAGTGAAATGGTGTGAGAAGTGCAAGAAAAAGCACTTTGGGGAATGTAGTGAGGGGGTGACTTGCTACAAATGTGGAAACACTGGGCATTATGCCAATGAGTGTCCATCCAACAAGAGGGTATGCTTTGGATGTAACGAAGAAGGGCACGTTTTGAAAGACTGTCCGAAGAAGAAGGATGCAGCAAAGCCCAATCTTCCACCAAAGTCGAAGGCGAGAGCCTTTCAGATGACACTTGAAGCTGCGAAAGAAGAAACTGATGTCGCTTCAGGTACCTTTCTCGTAAACGAATTGTCTGCCCAAATTTTGTTTGATTCTAAAGCCAATTACTACTTTATTTCGCATGAATTTGGTAGAAAACTAGATTTGCCTGTAGATAGACTAGTTAATGCTATAATAGTCGATATTGCTAGTGGCAAGTTTTGTTGGATTAGTGTCTAAGCCTGTAACTATATTTGGTATGTACTTGACCCGGTTATGCATGGTCATTTTGGGTTGCCTTCACCAAAGCAACTTGACAAGGTAATTTAAGGAAAGAGAGAGGATATTATGGTTTATTAATATATTATAAGAATAATATATTAAAGGAGAAATCATATTTATTTGATTAGTATTAGTCATAAATTAATTAGGAATTAATTTGGTGACTAAAAGAGATTAATTAAATAAAGGGACTTAAACTGTCAAGTGTGTGATAGTTGAGTTTTGGGCTGGGAAACCTAATGGACTAAGGGGGAACGAAATTATGATAAAGGATCATCATATTTTCGTCCAAGGGCCCTATTCCAGAAGGTTCCTTGGGCTACTTGGTGGCTAAGGTATCCATTAGGGTTTAGACTGAAACCCTAGCAGCCTATGGTATAAATAGAGACCCTTGCATGCAATTTTCGGCCACTTGTTCCCAAGAAGAAAACCCTAGGCCGAAAATTAGCATCCTCCTCTCTCTCAAAGTTGCCTTCTTGCTTGTGTGGTGTTTGTGATCCATTAGAGGAATTACAATTGTGATTCTAAGCTAAAGAGAAGAAGATTCAAGCTACTATTTGAAGAGGTAAACATCTAGATCTGATGTTATATGTTAATTTCGAAATTATGTATGCTAGATTAGGGTTTATAAGTCTTGGATTCATTGCATGTACAATAGAGAAACCTAGATCCAAGCATTAGGGTTTGTATGAGCACATAGGATTGTTCTTATGCATAAAACCCATCAGTGGTATCAGAGCCTTGATTGGTTTCGGTTGTATGTGATGCAATTGTCGAATTCTTGCTGAAAAATGATTTTCTTGCCTCTGCCCGAACCAACTCGGCGAGTCAGTATCTGGACTCGGCGAGTTCAGATTGCTACTCGGCGAGTTTGGGACTCAGACAGAGGATATCTCGGGATTTCTTGCTGTTTTGGTGAAGAATAATTGCCTTATATGTTTTTAACTGATAAAATTCAAATTTTATTGTTATTGAAAGATTATCCTTGCCAAAACACAAGATAATTACCAATTGATTAGATAATAAATTCCTTATATGATTAAAATTGATTATTTGAATTAATTGGGTAACTTATCTTGCAAGAAATTGAATTAGGTCAAATATAGATAATCACTAAATTAATTGTTTGATTTATATTATTTGTTATTTGATCCTTTGTGTTTTGAAAAAGTTCAAAACTTGCCCTCAAGTTTTGAAATTTAATTTTTTGATTGAAAAGTTTAATTTTGAAAAATTTTAAAATTTCAACCCTTAGAATTTTACAAGTTTAAAATTCAATCTTATACATTATCTATTACAAGATTAATATATATATATATATATATATATATATATATATATATATATATGTGTGTGTGTATAAGAATAAGCTAGTCTTATCGCTAGTAGGCCTCATTCACGAAGCCAGTCTATAAGGTGGGTATAAGGTTGCTGCCTATAAAATGGCGCTTAATGGGTGTACACTCACACCCACCGCTTGCTTGACTGGTGGAGGGTCGTTAGCCGAACAGATAGGATAGGGTACTTAATTCCTCATTATAAGTATAATGGAAATATTAAAGTAACTACATTGTTTTATAAAAATTCCCAATCTTAGTTACTTTAGGGTAAAATGTGAAAATGATGTTATTCCATGGAATTACACTTTGTACCCCTGTCAAACGTTAGTGGGGCGTGCGTGGCTAACCGACACACTAATTTGGGATTGACATTGGTGACAAAGGGTCACTCGATGTTTATCATAGATCAATGTAGCGTGTGTGGCTAACCGGCACATTGATTAGGTGATAATGACATTGGGTGCACCATGTTGATTCGCTTGGTTATTCACAACTTGTTTGCGATCCTCGGCATCCCAGTCGCAAATTTGAAGTGCATATCGAGATTTAAACATGTCATTGAAATGTTCAATGAATCTCAAAAGAAATCTAGGAATTTTCAAATACATTTAAAACTTAATCTCTTTTCGTTTTTCGTGGTGAAAATTAGTAAAAATTTCATTCACTTACCTTCAAATTATTTACTTTTAGATTACGGCATCCCTTTTCTAAGTTGTAAATAATGTTGTTGGATCCTAGCCCTAATTTCTCATTTGGGTGTTTAATTAGGGATTCATTTCTAATCAAACTTTTTCCTTTCTATTTCAGATGTCTAACGCAAACGCAAACAACAACACTTCTGGGTCATTCTCGTTGATGAACCTGTGTCAAAAGGTGACATTTGATGGGTCGAACTTCAACGAGTGGATGAGATACATTTGCATGATAACTCGCTACGAGGACAAAGAATATGTCCTCGATGAGAAACTAGAAAAGATCAACCTAGAAGAAGCTACTCCTGAAGAGATGGCCGCCTTTGAGGCCCACGAGCGTGATGCGACGAAAGTTCATTGCATCATGTTGGCCACCATGAACCTCGAACTCCAAAAGTCCTATGAGGACATGTATCCATATGAGATGCATCAAGATTTGCTGGACAGGTACCACCAGAGCGCGAGGCAAGAGCGCTATGATATCATTACCAACATGATCACCGCTAGGATGGGGAGTGGAGAATCCCTAACTGCTCATTTGCAAAGAATGCAAAGGTATGTCAATCGTCTTCTCAAACTTAATGTTAAGTTTGATGAGGATTTGGCTATCGACATCATCCTCCACTCCTTGCCTTCCTGCTACAACTAGTTCAGAATGACCTACCACATGAACAAGGAAGAGGTCACCCTGAGTAAACTTCAAGGGCTCCTGAGGACAGTTGAGAGCAACCTCAAGGACAAATCTATTGCATCATCCTCTACTGTAGTTGCTCCTGTGTTGGCAATTGGCCAAGGAAAGGGAAAGAAGAGGAAGGCTCCTTCTAAGAGCCACCATAAGGGTAAGACCCAAGATGGTTCCTCTTCTAGTGGGACCAAAGCAGGTTCTGTTAAACCCTCTTCTGACCCCAAGGAAGCAGAGTGCTACTATTGCCACCAGAAGGGCCACTGGAAACGAAGTTGCCCAAAATATCTGCAGGATATTAAGGATGGGAAGATAAAGCCCACCTTTGCAGGTATGTATTTAATTAAATCTAATAACTCATCACTTGCTACTTCATGGGTCCTTGATACTGGATGTGGTTACCACATTTGTTCTGATTTGCAGGGGCTAAGAAAAAGTAGGGAAGTGGAGCATGGAAGGATAAACTTGATCATGGGAAACAAGAAGTCTTCACCAGTCACCAAGATCGGAGTTTATTCCTTAGTGTTAAGTAATGGGTTATGGCTAGATTTAAATAATTGTTGCTATTCGCCAGATATGGCAAGGAACATCATTTCTTTTCATGGATTGTTTAGACAAGGTTTCATATATTCGTTTGATAATAGTAATGGTTCTATTAATGCTTATTTGAATGGTGTCTTTTATTTCAATGCATTACCTTGTAATGGGATTTATGAATCTGTGTTAATTATAGATAATTTAGGAAATGATGTTTTGAATATTGATTCGTCCACAAGTTTGGACAAAGCATGCTTGTGGCATTGTCGCCTTGGCCATGTTAACAAGAAACGCATAGCCCAACTCCAAAAGGATGGAGTCTTGGAGTCATTCGACCTTAGGGACGATGACGTGTGTGAGTCTTGTTTACTTGGGAAGATGACCAAGTCACCCTTTACTGGCACATGTGAAAGGGGTGAGGGTGTATTGGATCTCATACATACTGATGTATGTGGACCCTTTAGATCCACCACAAGGGACGCTTGTCGCATCTACGTGACTTTTACAGATGATTATAGCAGATATGGATATATCTACTTAATCAAGCAGAAGTCAGAAACCTTTGAAAAGTTCAAAGAGTTCAAGAATGAAGTGGAGAATCAGTTGGGCAGGAAAATCAAGATGCTTCGATCTGATCGAGGAGGAGAGTACCTAAGTCTTGAGTTTCACGACTATCTGAAAGAATGTGGAATAGTTTCGCAATTGACGCCTCCTAGAACGCCACAATTGAATGGTGTGGCTGAGAGACGTAATCGAACCTTGTTGGACATGGTTCGTTCTATGATGAGTCGCGCTTCGTTATCAATCTCATGGGGGTATGCCTTAGAGACTGCCATCCATATCCTTAACTTAGTTCCCACCAAGAAGGTTGCCAAGACACCTCACGAGATGTGGACAGGGAAAGCTCCCTTGTTTGCACATATCAAGGTTTGGGGTTGTGAAGCTTTCGTAAGACGAGAGACTCACGACAAGCTAGAACCTCGTAGTGAGAAGTGTTATTTCATCGGCTATCCACAGAAGTCTTTTGGCTATCTCTTCTATAGACCAAGTGACAATGTTGTCTTTGTTGCTAGAAGAGGAGTTTTCAGAGAGAGAGAACTCACAAGTCAAGGAGACAGTGGGAGTCAGATTGACCTTGAAGAGCTTCAAGAGTCAGGAGATGAAGGAACCTCTGACACTGGCGTTCAACCTGAGGAGGAAACTCCTATTGAACCAATTGACCAATCCTTACCTCTTAGATGTTCGAGTATAGTTATTGTTCCACCCCAGTTTTATGGTTTCCATATTACTACTGACGGGGATACGTTTATTAGTGATAGTACACTAATAAATCTGGACGAACCTAATAGCTACAAGGAAGCCATGGCAGGCCCAGAGTCTGCTAAATGGAAAGAGGCAATGGACAGCGAGATTCAGTCCATGTATGACAACCAAGTTTGGAATTTGGTTGATAATGTACCAGGTCATAAGACAGTCGGGTGCAAGTGGATCTTCAAGAAGAAGATAGACATGGATGGGAAAGTGCACACTTATAAAGCACGATTGGTCGCGAAGGGCTTTACTCAAACTCCTGGAGTTGACTATGATGAGACCTTCTTGCCAGTTGCCAAGATAAAGTCTATTAGGGTAATGCTCGCAATAGCTGCGTTTCATGACTATGAAATATGGCAGATGGACGTTAAAACTGCTTTCCTTAATGGGAAGTTGGCTGAGGATGTTTACATGACTCAGCCAGAAGGTTTTGTCGATGTGAAGCATCCAAATAGAGTGTGCAAGCTTGAGAAATCCATTTATGGATTAAAGCAAGCATCTCGCAGATGGAATCTTTGTTTTGACGAGAAGGTCAAAGAGTTTGGTTTTCTGCGAAACGAAGATGAATCATGTGTGTATGTCAAGGCCAGTGGGAGTATAGTGAGCTTCCTCGTATTGTATGTCGATGACATACTGCTCATAGGAAACGACATCCCAACCTTGCAGGAGGTCAAGTCCTAGCTTGGGAAGTGTTTCGCTATGAAGGACCTCGAAGAAGCTGCATATATATCGGGAATAAGGATAGTGAGAAACAGAAGTAAGAGACTGATAGGACTCAGTCAGGATACATACTTGGAAAAGGTACTAAAACGTTTTAGTATGGAAAATTCCAAGAAAGGGGAGTTTCCAATTCAATGCAATACCAAACTGAGTAAGACTCAGAGCCCGAGTACGGAGGCAGAGATAGCTGATATGAGCCGAGTACCTTACGCTTCCGCAGTTGGCTCGATTATGTACGTTATGACCTGTACTCGCTCTGATGTGGCCTTCGCTTTGAGCATGGTCAGCAGATATCAAGGGAACCCTGGTAAAGCGCATTGGATTGCTGTCAAGAATATTCTTAAGTACCTACGAAGGACCAAGGAATGGTTTCTAGTCCTCGGTGGGAGTGATGACTTAAGGGTGCGAGGGTACAGTGACGCTAGTTTTCATACGGATCGGGATAATTACCGATCGCAGTCAGGCTGGGTCTTTACCCTGAACGAAGGAGCAGTGACTTGGAAAAGTTCCAAGCAAGAGACCGTAGCTGATTCAACGTGCGAATCAGAGTACATTGCGGCAAGTGAGGCGTCAAAGGAGGCTATATGGTTGAAGAACTTCATTGGAGACCTTGGAGTTGTGCCATCCATAAAGGAGCCCATGGAAATTTTCTGTGATAATGAAGGAGCGGTTGCCTTAACCAAGGAACTGAGGGATCATGGCAGATCTCGACATATCGACAGAAAATACCATTTTATTAGACATCGGGTAGAAGAGGGACTCCTCGTTGTGAAGAGGGTATCGTCAAAAGATAACCCAGCAGATCCCCTTACGAAGGGACTGAGTAGGGTCAAACATTTGAAGCAGGCTAGGAGCGTTGGGCTAAAGGACGATATTAGTTTAGATTAGATAGGTAGGAAACTTGTAATGGATAATTTTGTATTCAACATTTGATGATTAAATAAAGGTGTGTTATTTATAAGAAAGTTACTATCTTGTGTTGATTACTTATCTATTGTTTCGATTTTGCATGTTTTGACTTCCTGAATAATAAGATTATTCGAGCGGTCCACAATCGCTCATATGTTGGAAGTAGATATGAAAGAAGATTGTCATAAATTGTTTGTAGATTGTCTAAAAGGTTTTAGACATAGCAAAGGTTTGCTACAAAGTTTATGAGTGCTTATGAAATATGTTTTGAGCATTGGAATAAACCCGCACTTGCTAGTATCACTTCATGAAAGTTATCACAAGTGATCGCAAGATGATAATATCATATAATCTTTAAACCTAGAGATATGGTTATTGTTTGCTAGTTGATTATACATTGATAATGCGAAACCGCATCAGTAACTTGATGTTATAAAACGCATTATTGTGTGTAACTTAGCTAGTAAATGATAAAAGCATATAAGTCGAAGTTTTTCTGTTCGTTTCATTCTAAGAGAATAAAAGCAATATCTTGGCCACACGATGATTTGGTTTGACTTATGTGTCGGGCCCGGTCAGGATGAGGTTGATGTGTTCAACTGAGTTCTATGTCGAACAAATCAGAGATCGAGGAACAAATGCTGAACAATATGTATTGTAAGCATGATATCTAGAACAGAGGATTATACGATCCCTTATCTGAAGGACAGGATTTTGATCAGAGTTGACAGAAGCGTATAAGAGCTACGATTGCTAACTGGATTTTGAAGTCATATGTGAGATATAGTTACTAGAATTATCCAAGTGGGGGACTGTTGGATTAGTGTCTAAGCCCGTAACTATATTTGGTATGTACTTGACCCGGTTATGCATGGTCCTTTTGGGTTGCCTTCACCAAAGCAACTTGACAAGGTAATTTAAGGAAAGAGAGAGGATATTATGGTTTATTAATATATTATAAGAATAATATATTAAAGGAGAAATCATATTTATTTGATTATTATTAGTCATAAATTAATTAGGAATTAATTTGGTGACTAAAAGAGATTAATTAAATAAAGGGACTTAAACTGTCAAGTGTGTGATAGTTGAGTTTTGGGCTGGGAAACCTAATGGACTAAGGGGGAACGAAATTATGATGAAGGATCATCATATTTTCGTCCAAGGGCCCTATTCCAGAAGGTTCCTTGGGCTACTTGGTGGCTAAGGTATACATTAGGGTTTAGACTGAAACCCTAGTAGCCTATGGTATAAATAGAGACCCTTGCATGCAATTTTCGGCCACTTGTTCACAAGAAGAAAACCCTAGGTCGAAAATTAGCATCCTCCTCTCTCTCAAAGTTGCCTTCTTGCTTGTGTGGTGTTTGTGATCCATTAGAGGAATTACAATTGTGATTCTAAGCTCAAGAGAAGAAGATTCAAGCTACTATTTGAAGAGGTAAACATCTAGATCTGATGTTATATGTTAATTTCGAAATTATGTATGCTATATTAGGGTTTATAAGTCTTGGATTCATTGCATGTACAATAGAGAAACCTAGCTCCAAGCATTAGGGTTTGTATGAGCACATAGGATTGTTCTTATGCATAAAACCCATCAAGTTTGTACCTGTTAGCCATCGTATGAAAAACATCTTCATTGACTTGAATGGGAATAAGTTCCACGAGGAATTATTACCTATCGAGTTAAATGGTTTCGACATAGTTTTTGGAATGGATTGGCTTAGCGCCAATGATGTCGAAATATTGTGTAGGAAGAAGATAGTAAAAGTAAACCCGTCAGGGAAAGAGTCGTTTATGGTGTATGGAGACAAACACAGAGTAAACTCTGGAATCATTTCCCTAATGAAAGCCAGAAAGTGTTTGGCCAAGGGATGTACATCATATCTAGCATTCGTGATCGATGCTAAGAAGGAAAAGAAGGAGGTGCAGAATATTCCGGTGGTGTATGATTATCTGGAAGTCTTTCCCGAAGATCTTCCCGGATTGCCCCTTGATCGACAAGTAGAATTTCGTATCGACTTGTTACCAGGAACGACGCCGATAGTAAAAGCACCGTATCCATTAGCACCAACAGAGATGAAAGAACTTATGACACAACTTCAGGAGTTATTGGAAAAAGGTTTTATTCAACCTAGTTCATCACCCTAGGGAGCCCCGGTGTTATTTATAAAGAAGAAAGACAGTAGCATGAGAATGTGCATCGATTACAGAGAGCTGAATAAAGCGACAATAAAGAACAAGTACCCGTTGCCGAGGATCGATGAACTGTTTGATCACTTGCAAGGTTCGAGCTATTTTTCGAAGATCGATCTTAGGTCAGGATACCATCAACTAAAGGTGAGAGAGCAAGATATCGAAAAGACTGCGTTCAGAACAAGATATGGGCACTATGAATTTTTGGTAATGTCGTTCGGACTAACCAATGCCCCAGCAGCTTTCATGGATTTGATGAACAGTGTTTGTAAACCATACCTTGATAAATCCATGATAGTATTCATAGATGATATATTCATTTATTCGAAAAGCAAGCAGGAGCATGACAAACATCTGCGTGAAGTGCTAGAAGTTCTGAAAAAGGAGAAGCTATATGCAAAGTTCTCCAAATGTGAATTTTGGATTCAAGAAGTCCAATTTTTAGGTCATGTGGTTAACCAAGAAGGAATAATGGTTGACCCAACAAAGATTGAAGATGTGATGAAGTGGGAACAACCAAAAAGTCCTACGGAGATTCGAAGCTTTTTAGGATTAGCCGGATATTATCGCCGATTTATCCAAGGCTTTTCTTCAATCTCGACTCCATTAACAACTTTGACCCACAAAGGAGCTACTTATACTTGGAATGAGAAGCATAAGGAAGCCTTTGAAAAGTTAAAGAAGAGATTGTGTGAAGCACCGATTCTTTCTTTACCTGAAGGAGTTGATGACTTCGCAGTTTATAGTGATGCCTCTGGAGTTGGGTTAGGTTGTGTTCTGACCCAAAGGGATAAAGTGATAGTGTATGCATCGAGGCAATTAAAAGAGCATGAAAAGAACTACCCCACTCATGATCTGGAGTTGGCAGCGGTAGTATTCGCCTTAAAGATATGGAGGCACTATCTTTATGGTACTAAATGCAAACTTTTCACTGATCATAAGAGTCTTCAATATCTCTTTAATCAGAAGGAATTGAACATGAGGCAACGGCGCTGGCTAGAGTTACTCAAGGACTACGACTGTGAGATACTTTACCACCCTGGTAAAGCAAATGTTGTGGTTGATGCTCTTAATCGGAAGGTAAATCGTGAAAAGAAAAGGCCAAGAGCGTTGAGAATTGAAGTTGTCTCGATGTAACGCCCGTAGATCCGGGCTAGTCAATTTAGAGATAATAGGGGTCGAAAATGACTTTTCGACAAAAGATTATTTAGAATAAGTAATCTTAACCAAGTTGTAGAATATGTCTCAAGGGTTCCATACATATAAAGAACGCCGAAATCCGAGTTATAAGGAAGAAGTTATGGTCTGTCGAAGTTTTTCGGCAAAACCGGCACGGCACCGAGAGACGTAAATAGTGAATTTATGATAGAGAACTTTTTGGCCTTAGTAATCTAAACCAAAGTCGTAGAATATGTTAAACCGAGAACATCCATAAAAAGAACGCCCAAATCTAACTTCGTATGAGGAAGTTATGATTTTTCTAAGATTCGGCTTAGCAGTGCACGGCCCGAAACTCGAATTTTAGATCGAGCGATTTTTAGCCGACACACCCTAAATGAGAATTTAAGATCTCATTAATAGGAGTTCAACAATAAAAATACAGTCGAAAACGGACTCCGTATGTAGAAGTTATGAATTCTACACGATCGTTTAGCAGTATAATCTTCTCATACCGATAAATTTAAGATTGGTCGAGAATTAGCCGATAGAGTCAAAAGGAAAGTTGTAGATGTTGTTTTTACCTACGCGTGGATATAAAGAACGTCGAAAACGGAGCTGGTATGCAAAAGTTATGGGGTTTAGAAGTCGGCAGGGTGCTGCAGCGAAGTGGGTGACGTGGCACAATCTGATGACGAAACGTGGCACCGACTCGACGAGTTGGACCAGCAACTCGACGAGTTGGGGGTCAGAAACTCGACTATTTGGGCCAGAAACTCGACGAGTTCACCCCTTTTCCAGCCTATAAATACCACCCGAGAGCCCCTTCGTTTCTCACACTTTTTACCCTTTCTTTCCCTCTCTAGTTACTCTCTAACACCCCCAAACCCTCCCCCCCCCCCCAAAAGCCTAGGAAAACCTCCTAGCATTAGAAGAAAGCCTTGGAAAGCCCGGAGGCTCCAAGAAAAAGAGTTTTTCGGTTTGAAACTCTGCCCGCGCGGAGCCCGGTTTTCAAGCAAACTTCTTTGTTTCGTCAAAGAATATTATTTTTAGAAGCGAAGTGCTGTCCGAATCACTCTGTATCAGGTGAGTGCATAGTCCCTTTCATCTTACACATAGATATGAAGTATTTTATATAAATTATGTGCTATGTGTATATATATGTTATCTATTTACCTGAGATGTTTGCTGGATGAAAGATATATACTTCTTTCTTTCATATCTGAAACTTTTTCCTTCAGATCTACACTTTCTCATCTCAGATCTAAACTTTTTCTTCAGATCTAAACTGTATACTTTGAGATCTATGTTTGATGAAAGATCTGAACTTCTTTCCTTCAGATCTGAACTTTTTCTTCAGATCTAGACCGTATATATATTTTATGCTTCGAAAGTTATGCTGGATGAAAGATGTAAACATTATTTGTCAGATCTAGACTGTATAAATATTTTATGCTTTGAAAGTTATGTTGGATGAAGGATGTAAACATTGTTTTTCAGATCTGGACTATATATGTATTTTATGCTTTAAAAGTTATGTTGGATAAAAGATGTAAAGCTTTATTTTACAGATCTGGACCATGTATCTATTTATATCTACATAATATGTTGGGGTAAAACATGGGTAGATGAAATATGAGTTGGATGACGAGTTGAGAGGTGATATAGACCATGAGGTAAGGCTGAGAGGTGGACGATGTGAGAAGCCTTGTTCCTAAATGCTGGCCCCGTCATCTAGCAGAGTATGGATGACAACCACGGACTATTCTAGACAGTCCAGTGGAGCACTAGCAGGCTCGCAACCTGTAGGTGTTGTGAACGATGTGTTCACCCGGTGTACTCAAAACCCTAGCGATCATGCAGACTTGGTGCCTAAACCTTGGCGATCATGCAGACTTGGTGCCAAAACCCTGGCGACTATGCAGACTTAGTGCCTGTTGTATAAAACCTTGGTGACTATGCGGACTTAGTGCCTGTTGTATAAATCATGGCGACTATGCAGACTTAGTGCCAAAACCCCGGTGATGATAGACTTCGTGCCGATTCCTTAGGATGATCCTTATGAATGAATGAACAAGAGATAGGTGATTCTTAGGGTAGATCCTTAAGAGTAAATAAGATAATGGGGATGGGTAATTGGGTTAATTGTTTGATGATTAAACCTAATAATTATATTATTGTGGGTTGAAAACCCTATGTACTCACCAGGTTTCCCAACCTGACCCACTCAGTGTATTTGTATCACAGGTGTCGATATGAAGTTAATTTACACTGAGAGATTTAAAAGAGATGTAGATCACTAGTGTAAATGAATGTAAGTTCTGTTTATGCTTATGTTTCTATATTGACGATGACATCCCAAATGTTTTAAAATGAATAAAAATACATTTCTTCGGAAATGCTTTGATAACGTATTTATCATGTTTTTCTGGGAACAAATTCCGCAAGATTTTTATTAAAAGAAGTACTCTGATTTTTATAAAGCATAAACAAAATCGGTCTTTTCTGGCCGTGAAAATGGGGATGTCACACTCGACAATTGTGGAAAGTATAAAGAAAGCTCAGGAGAAAGCTTTAGAGAAAAATCACCGAAAGGAGGAACATTTGGGCAAAACGTTGGTGTTTGATACAAACGGTCAAGGACTGAAGGTATTCAAAGATAGGATTTGGGTACCTAAGACGGGAGGAGTAAGAGATCTTCTGATGGAAGAAGCTCACAAGACCATGTACTCGATTCATCCCGGCAGTACAAAAATGTATAGGGATCTAAAACCCTATTATTGGTGGCCGACGATGAAGCTCGATGTTGCTAAGTATGTGGCCGAGTGTGTAACTTGTGCTAGGGTTAAGGCACAACATCAGAAACCGTATGAGAGTTTAGAACCTTTACCTGTACCCATGGGTAATTGGGAAGACATCACTATGGATTTTGTGACTAAACTGCCCAGAACAAGGAACGGTCACGACATGATTTGGGTAGTCGTTGATCGCTTCACTAAGAGTGCGTATTTCATAGCAGCCAACGAGAAATGGTCTATGGATAAACTTGAAATTTCTTACGCGAAGGAAATTGTGAGGCTTCACGGTGTTCCGTTAACGATTGTATCCGATCATGACAGTCGTTTTACCTCAAGGTTTTGGAGAAGTCTACAAGAGGAATTGGGTACCAAGTTGTGTTTGAGTACAGCTTACCATCCGCAAACCGATGGTCAGAGCGAACGAACAATTCAAACATTGGAGGATATGCTGAGAGCATGTACCCTAGAATTCCAAGGTAACTGGGATGAACACTTACCTCTAGTAGAATTTTCCTATAATAATAGTTTCCACTCAAGCATCAAGATGGAACCTTATCACGCTTTGTATGGAGAAAAATGTCGAACGCCGTCATGTTCGCTGGAGGCTGGGGAAAAGCAGTTTGTGGGACCTGAAATAGTCCATTAGACTGCTGAAAAGTTGAAAGTGATTAGAGAAAGGATGTTGGCAGCTCAAGATCGACAAAAGAGTTATGCTGACAAGAAAAGACAACCGATATCATTTGAAGTTGGAGATTCGGTTTTACTTAAAGTCTCGTCGTGGAAGGGACTTATAATATTTAGTAAAAGGGGAAAGTTGAGTCCAAGGTTTATTGGACCGTTTAAAGTTCTTCAGAGGATCGGGAATCAAGCTTACAAGCTAGAGTTACCGGAAGAACTAGAGGGTATTCATAACACCTTTCATGTGTGTTATTTGAGAAAGTTCACGGGAGATGTGCCCGACATGATTCCCATTTATGAATTAAGGTTGGATGAAAACAAGAGGTTGATTGAAGAACCTGAGGCAATCGTTGACCATAAGACTAAGAAGTTGCGACGCAAGATGGTTGATTTAGTGCTTGTGCGATGGAAACATACGAATAGGCCAAATCTCACCTGGGAAACGGAGAGTGACATGATGAGTTGCTGCCCGCATTTGTTTGCTGATGTGTGATTCCGGGGACGGAATCATCCTAAAGGGGAGAGAATTGTAACGCCCGTGTTTCTAGGCTAGGCATTAATATTGACGTTATAGTCTAGGTTAACCTTTATAACTCATTTTAAAGAAATGAAAAGGAATTATGTGAATATTATGTGAAAATTATGTGTTTTATGCTTAATTATTAGGGTTTAATTAATTAAGAATAAAAATGAGCGTCAACAATAAATATTAGATAAAACCGATATCTATTAAGGAAAGTTGTAGTGGGCGTAACAAGGATTACAGATATATAAATAATACCGAAATCCGAGTTATAACGAAGAAGTTATGACTTGTCGAAGTTTCGCGACAAAACCGGCACGGTGCCGAATGTCGTAAAAATTGAGTTTTTGATAAACTACTTTTTAGCCTTAGTGATATAAACGAAAGTCGTAGTGTTCGTTAAACCGAGAGTATGTATAAAAAGAACGCCCAAATCTGACTTCGTATGAGGAAGTTATGATTTTTTTAAGTTTCAGCTTAGTAGTAGACAGCTAAAAACTCGAATTTTAGATCGAGTGATTTTTAGCCGACACAACCTAAACGAGAATCGAAGGTCTCGTCAATAGTAGCACAACGGTAAAAAGACAGACGAAAACGGACGTCGGATGAAGAAGTTATGAATTTTTAACGGATTTCCTGTTCCGGTCTGTTAAAAATAATAATATAAAAATTAAAATCAAATGTAGCCGACGAAGTCGAAACAAAAGTTGTAGAGCGTAACTTTACCTACGCGTGCATATAAAGAACGTCAAAAACGGAGCCCGTATCCGAAAGTTATGGATTTTAGAAGTTTTAGCACAAAAATCGAGAAAAAAATGCTAAAACCGAGGAATTTCGCATGGCGGGTGTTCGGCCACGTCACCCGGAATCTCGCATGCATGCCACGTGCTCGCTGCTGATTCGACCGAAGGGAGGCCCAACCGAAGCAGTCCGCGTGTCGCCTCGTGTCCGAAGGAGCTTAGTCATCGATGTGTTGTGTAGCCGAGGGTCTGACGCGTGCCTTCTCATGAGGTGTCCGACCTTCGCATGGTGTGCCACGACCGAAGCCTCGGACCGAGAAGCCCGAGAAATTTATCTTTTCGGTTTTGAAGCCCAACCCTCGCAGAGCCCGGTTTCTCAATAAAACTCCCGATTTTATTAGAAACGATTGTTTTAGGAAACGAAGTGTTGCCCGATTATCAGTAAATCAGGTGAGTGTGTAGTCACCTTCATCTTACACCTAGATATGAAGTATTTTCTATAAAATACGTGCTATGTGTAATTATATTAATTGTTTAATTTAGGTGACTGTTGAATAGATGTTTTATACAAGTTTTAAACTGTATGTGCATTTTTATCTACAAATATGTTGGGTAAAACATGAGTAGATAGTTGAAGTGTGATGAAATAAAATGATGAGAGGCATCGATGTGATAGTGATCCAGTCATCTAGCGGAGTATGGATGAAGACCACAGACTTTTCTAGACAGTCCAGTGGAACGCTGGCAGACTCGCAACATGTAGGTGTTAATGAACTTGGGTGTTCATTTGTTGTACTTCATCCCCCACATGGTTGTTTTATTTGACATAAATTGATGGGAAACCCCCAAAGCAGTGTTGTCGCCCCGATGAAAATCCTTAGGCTAGGTCCCTTGTGATAGGTGTTTAGGGACGTAAAGTGAGGATAACGGGAATGGGTAATCAGGGTTATTGTTGATTGATGAACTTAATAAGTTTATTATTATTGTGGGTTGAAAACCCTATATGCTCACCAGGCTCCCAAGCCTGACCCACTCAGCTTTTTATGTTACAGGTAGTGGACCCCGATCATAGTCGGAGGATGATGAGAGATTTTTGAATTATAGGCCAGTAGTTGTAAATAATTGTTGAAAGGCTTATAATGTCTTGTTTATGCTTTTGATCTGTATCAGAACATGACATCCCGAGGTTTTGATATGAAATGAAATTATATATTCTTAAAGAAAGGTTTTGATAAACTTTTATCATGTTTTGTTTTGGGGACCAAATCCGCAACATCTTTTAAAAAGATTTCTCTGACTTTATTTTAAAAAACATAAATTAAATCGGTCTTTTCTGACCGAGAAATTAGGGGATGTCACACTATACATCGCGACAATCCTGGGCCAGCAAGCCTAATTTCCGATTAATTCCAACTTTGCTTTAGGCCCAAAGTCTTAACACATAACCCAATAACCTTATTTCTTAAGGTCTAAACACAATTCTTTGAGACCCGAGACCTTTACCAGATCAAATTATTGCCCAAACATTCAAATAAGAGTTATCTCGGAACAAGATGTTACAGACAAACTGATATTTGATTTATCTACAAAACCAACTTTTTTTTACCACATAAAAAAAATCTCGAAAAGTAATGTTTGTCGGATAACTTCGTAATTCTTAAGGAAATGCCTAACATATTTTGGTTGATCATCAACAATCTCTCATATTCCATCATTGCAAGCAGTAATGTAAAACTGACTAGAACTCTTTGTTTTTTTAGTGAAATAAGATTTGGAAACATTGATTTTTTATTGTTTTAATGTAGATAAAAACACATTTTATACAAATTGTATGCATTTTTAGGTACTTTTTAGTCAAAGTGTCAAAAATCATAGTAAAAGTCTCAAAAGATTAAAATGTACAAAATCATATTCAATATATTAGGTTTTAGAAGAAAAAAAAAGACACGAAATTACAGTTTTCATAAGAGAAAATTGTAAGAAATCTAGATACAATATACGATTTTTTTATATACATAAGACTTAATTGCACTTTGGACCCTTGAAATCTTAGCCTATTAAACGAAGTCGCGGACAAGGAACTATCACTTAGACTGGCCGGTGTGAGCAACTCCCACCGACGTTATTGTGACCTGACTTGCAAGTCTGAAACATCGCCTCGCCTTGACGTTATTAGGGGTTACGTTATGATGTGTTGTTGTGGTAACGAAATGAAACAACTGTTTTCCTCTCTTCTTCCTCTATCACTACGACATTTTCATGGCAAACACTGCCCCCTTTTTGGCTTTTTCATGGCGTTTTTCCGGTGCAATGTCACAAAAAAAGCAAGTGGGCATTGCCCACACCTTACAGCCTTATGATTTCGTTACTTATTTGTTTTTGATTATTTTTTTAAAAATAATTTAAGTTTATCTGAAATTTGTGTAATTTGTGTTTTTTCGCTATAAAATATCTCTAGAAAATTACTTAAAATGGTTTAGTCTGACGTTCTTAATAAGTACAAAGAAAACGGTAACAATCATAGAAATCTAAAATAAAGTATTAATTATTTAATCTATTTTTGTCCTTTTATTCGTTTTAACAAGCTCAATACAAAAAGAAATTATTTCAAAATTAATCCAGAACAAGAATTGTGAAAATCAGAATAATATTCAAAAGTGTTTGTAAAATAATACATAAAACTTGTACTCTACTCTTAATCTAGTAACACCAGCTCTGGAAAAGAGTCCACCATCTTTTTTCTACACCACTTTCTTCACTACCTCAAACCCCACTCCACTCTGCAACTTTGATGAACTCAAATCTCTAAAACCCTAATTTCCCTCCCCAAAATGCCTTTGGGAAAACCCACCACCGCCAGTTTCGTCGTCGTCGCCACCGTCCTCCTCCTCCTCTTCAATGCCGCCGTCGTAACCCCCAAGTCAACAATTGAACCCTGCTCAAACAACGACTCATGTAACGCCCTACTCGGCTACACCCTATACACCGACCTCAAAGTCTCAGAACTTGCCGCCCTTTTTCAAATCGACCCGATTCTTCTCCTCTCTGCTAACTCCATAGACATCTCCTACCCCGACGTCGAATCCCACATCTTACCCTCTCAACTATTCCTCAAAATCCCCATCATCTGCTCTTGCGTCGACGGCATTCGTAAATCTGTAGCTACACATTACAAAACTCGTCCTTCAGATACCTTGTCGAACATCGCTGACGCCGTGTACGGCGGACTTGTCTCGGCGGACCAGATTAAGGAGGCTAATTCCATATCGGATCCTTCTGTGCTTGATGTAGGGCAGAATCTTGTTGTGCCTTTGCCTTGTACGTGTTTTAATGGAACCGATAACTTTTTGCCTGCGATTTACATGTCGTATGTGGTGAGAGCGGTGGATACATTGGCGGGGATCGCGGCGAGGTATAAGACGACCACGACGGATCTGATGGGTGTTAATGCTTTGGGTAATGCAGCCATTGAAGATGGCGATATTCTTGCTATTCCTTTACCAGGTAATACTTCATATAATCCTTTGTTTTTGGCTTTTCTTTGCAAAAACGGCTCTGCTTTTGCTTAAGAACATAGATTCCCATTTCGATTTTGATTTTGATATGGAGTTTATAGCTAAGTAGCCATTATATTATTCAGGGAAAATGCCCAAAAAAGAAAATGCCCAAAAATAGCTAATTATACTTGGGGAGTGTTTGGTTGTGCATTTTGCATGTCATTTTTTACCACTTAAAGAACCAGAATCGAATTACAGAAACTTCTTAAAATTGTTTTGGTCTTGAATAAATTAATAATCCTATTGCATAATTAGAATCGCATCTAATCAAACACTCATATCAAGTGTATATTACCACTTTAAGTCGCAATAATTAGTTTAAAATGCACATAAAAACATCCCCCTATTAGCTTTTGTCCATTTTCTTGGATCTCTGCCTGCTACAATGTTCTTTTTTGTACAATTCACTCTTTTGAACTACCATTCTCAATTTTTCAAAGTATAAATGAGTCTTTTGACTATTCATAGTCATACAAGTCTATAAAATATACAAAATTGTAGGATTAGAAGCATAACATTAATAGGCATATGATGACAATAGTTATATGTATTAAGAAGTGGGAGTACTAATGATGACACAATCCGTGACTTTTGACTAAAGAAAGCCCCTTTTGTGTAACTTTTACACTATTCTGCATTTTATTTCATAACAGGAAAATCATTTCTTACTTTCTTTGAATTTTTCTATTATTGTGGATTGTTTTCAGCTTGTGCCTCAAATTTTCCAAGATCTGCATCAGACTATGCATTATCTGTACCCAATGGAGGCTATGCAATCACAGCAGATCATTGTGTGGAATGTAGTTGCACAGCAGGAAGCAGGTTATAACTTATATAACTTATAACATATAACATAAACGCTTTCTTTCAAATTTCAATCCCATTGATTATATTGTCTCATTCACATGATCTTGTTTGTTATTTATTTCAGATTATATTGTCAACCAGCTTCATTATCAGTTTCTTGTTCAAGTATGCAATGTAAAAGCAGTAACCTAATGCTTGGAAATGTTACTGTTCAACAAAGTAGTGCTGGATGCAATGTCACTTCTTGTGGTTATGGTGGATTTGTCAATGGAACTATAATCACCACGTATTCTTCTTAACTTTACACTATAATTTGTCTATTAGTATTTCCTCATTTTTACCATTACCCAAAAAAAGAAATGAATAAAGATAATTTTATAATTGCAGGTTGTCGAGTTCTCTTCAACCCCGATGCCCAGGTAAAGTAATCTTGAAATTTAAGAATATGAGATTCCATTAATCATCAAATCTTGTAGCTTTTTGTCATTAATGACTTTTTAACATGTTGTAGGGCCACAGGTGGTGCCGCCAGTAACAGCACCACCTACGGTGGTTAGCCCAGACATGGTATTGGCTCCGGCCCCTTCACCCGGTCAACTCAGTGGGTCACCCATGGCGGGTCTTCCCAGCTCGGTGGTGCCATCAAGTGGGTCAAGTATAGTCCTCCCTCCATCTGCAAATGGTCCAAGTGGGTCAAGTATCAATGGAGCTTGCACCTTGGTCAACCCGTTGACCACTTCCTTCATATCCATTGGTCTGGTTTTGTTTCTCAAGGTGGTGAAGGTCGTTCCATTCTTGTAATATTTTGGGTGATATGATCTTTAAACAATGTGTTATTGTTGTTGTATATTTAAGCTTGATTTATGCCCGAAAAAAAAAATGTGTACTTTTTACACGGGATTCGGCTAATTTTGTGGTATGAGATTAGGTGGTTTTTGGAACTTGACATTTGATGAAATGAATCTTGATGATTTGGGGACGTTGTATTTGTCTTTTGCTGTGTGGTTATATTCGATTTGAAATTTTTTTTTGTTTGATGTTTTTTTTTTTGGTTTTATTTATCCTTTTGGTAGCTGATGTCTTGATTCTTGAGAGTCGAAATGCGTTGTAGCTGGCTTGTTTTGGATTCTAGTGCTGTAATTGAGTTGTTTGCAGGTGTTCAGATAGACAGACGCACATGTTTTAGCTTAGTGGGACCCACCGATGTATCTCGTGTAGTCATCAATCATCATGGGTGTTTCTTGAAATTAGGCAAAAAGCAAGTGTGTGTGATTACGTTGAAAATATTGATACTCGATTTGATCAATTGAGAAGAATTTGAGAGGGCCAAGAGCTTGAAGCCATCAATTGTGTATTGAATTGAAGAAAAAGAATGTAAAGAGAATTAGAAGTAAATACAAAAAAGAAAACTAATTGCGATGTATGCAAAATAACACTAAAGTATATAGAATTACCAAAACATATATTATGAATGCCTAAGTGGGGAAGGAATGATCCAACTTGAGTTTGAAAAAATAACACTAAAGTATATAGAGTTATCTAAATATATATTATGAATCCCTAAGTGGTGAAGGAATGATACACCTTGAGTGTGAAAATAAAGGTACCGGAAAGGACTAGGCAAATATGTCTTTGTGGAGATATTCATAGCTTGATCGATCGTAGAGATCGTGAGAAAGCCGACATTTTTATGGCATGTAGACGAACAAAATGTCATTCGGCCTCAATATGTTTTGTAAGCTTGTGGAAAACATAATTATGGACAATTGGAATAATAGTGTTGTTGTCACACTACATTGAGGTAACTACCATGTTAGTCAAAAGTCAATGTAACCATTTTTTGTAGTTATATTGGTTAGACCTCCATATTCAACTTCACTACTCAAGTGAGCCATCAAGGATTGATTCTTATTCTTCCCAAATATAAGTGAATCACCAAAAAAAGAAACAATACACAATAGTAGTCCGTTTGACATTCAGGTCAGGTCACCATCTCTGTAGGTATTTGAGAAGACTATTAGAATCGAAGAAGATTCAAACAAAAATATGAAGCCCATGAAACATGGTACCCTTTGAGGTATCAGTGGATCTAAAGGACATCAGCATAATGATAAAATAAGGAGCAATTATAAACCGACTAACCTTGTGAACCGAATAGGTAAGGATAAGGTGTGTAATTGTGAGGTAAATCAAACAAACAACCAATTGCTTTGTATGTAGTACGTCACTAATAGGAGAACCACTTCCAAGGACCAATTAAGTATTCGACTCAAGTGGTGTGAAAGTTGCTTCTATAAGGCTCGATCGAGAAAATAGATCTAATATGTATTTGGCTTAACAGAGGTATACTCATGATAAGTTCGAAAGTATTTCAAAACCAATAAAATAAATAAGTTTGACAAGACACTTTATCAAGCAAGAACCGAGAAATAATTTACCTTTACGATACAAACAATATCACTCCAAGCAATGATCATATAACATATAGTAATAGTAGAACGGTAACTACATATGTGATATATGTGAAACGTTCAGAATCGTAGTGGCTCAATTAAAAGTTGAATTATAGATTAATGGTGTTGAATTATTTGCATCAAACCCTTAGAACCTATTTAAAACCATAAAATGCTTTTTGAAGTTTCAAACATACCTTTGAGGGTGATCAATTCTACTTAGAGGCTACATGTATAATTCTTCACCAATATTGGCATTGAGAAATGTATCCTTAACATCCATTTGACAAAGCGGCCAAATACATGTAGTAGCAAACACAAACAGACTACGAATGGAGGTCGGCCACATGTGCAAACTTCACCTCATATTAATATTGTATTTTTTTTACAGAACCTTTGGAAACAAGTCGAGATTTATATCTCTCGGTTGATGGTTGTACCATCAGATATGATATTTACTCTATCCACTCTGTCGAAAATCAATAAAGTGATTTCTCTAGAGGTAGAGAACAAGATCCCAAGTTTAGGATTTTCGTAAAACTTGAAGTTCTTTATTTATAATCCTCTACTATGGTGGGTTAAATAAGGCATCCTTGTAGGAAGTAGGTTCATGATAAGACAAAAAATTAGTGTAAAAAATGATAATCATGAACTCAAGAGGGAATTTTTATGGGTTTCGCACCGAATAGTAGACTAATAAAATGCAGAGGAATAACAATTGATAACTGAAATTGTTGGTAAGGATTTAGAAAGATTCCACAAACTAGAATTTGATTTTGTACAACTACGAAGTTACCGATAAATATAAAAAAACATACCTTAAGGGTTATCAAAACAGATCCTAGAAAAACACTCTTTCCAAAATCTCCCTTAGTTAGCACTTTGTGATGAATAGTACCAAAAACTTAACCTACAAACATAATATGGTATATCAATACTTTTAGTATTACCATGAGATCATATAACTTATTTGTAGGGGGTGTTTGGCATTGCTTATTAGCTTATAACTTATTAACTTATTAGCTTATAAGTTAATAAGTAAGTGTAGGGTAACTTATGTAAAAAATGACTTATTAGAGGTTCCGTACCGGAATAAGTTACTTTCATTCAAACACTTTTTTAACTTATAGTGGTGTGGAACCTAATAAGTTGTTTTGAAAAGCTTAGCCAAACAACCCCGTAGTACAAGGATTATAAAAAGAACATCATATTATATACTATACAACAACATATGTATGAATGGATGCAAAATTATGTTCAAACAACTTACAATCAAACCATAGCCACTAAATTTAATCCAAGTTTGCAAAGGTTAATGGAGTCAAACAAAAAGATCAAAATCAAATTTAACGAAATCATTAGACATCATGTTAGCTTCATTAGGCATCTTGTCGGTAGAAATACACATCATATGTGATTTAGCAAGGTACAATGATACAAAAATAAATGCAATTCAATGTTATCACAACCACATGCCAAACACATGTGTGTTGGCCTTTTCCCATAGCCAAATTCTTAAAAAAAAATCAACATGTTAAGGGTTTTATTTTACTTTTTTCAAATTAAAACTATACATAGTTGCTAAAAAAAAATCAATGGTTAATTGTATTTGTATTTGTATCAATAAATTGGGATTATTGATGAATGAATATCCCTTATTTTGATTCTTTTGCCGGCCTGGCCCAACCCAAAAGTCAACACGGGTTTCAACTTTGATGACTAAATAAAGCAAGCTCCTTCCATGAAGGTTCTAGAGACCCACAAAGAAGCTGGTAAAAGAGAAATTCAAAATCAAGACTGCTTTTGTTTTGTTTATAAAGGCAAGGCGTCTGATCCAATCTTGTATTTTCTTCCATACGGTTCGTTACAGGTATGTGCGTATTTGATCATGTCTTTTTCAATTTCATTATCTTTTGTGTTTTCCCCCTCTTCTTAATGGAATTAATGCCTAGGGTTTGGTAATTTATTCAAGCGATTTGTTGGTTCTTTGTTTCTGTTGGAGGATCGTTGACTATTTACTATCTTTTGTCAATCGAACGTGGAAATTGTTGTTTTCTTGGTTCTAGGGTTTTTCTGGAAGTATTTGTTAATGAATCGAAATTTAGGGATTTGAAATTATGACAAAATTTACTTGCTTTTTCCGGAATCTAAATGGTATCTGATTTGAAGCTCTTATATGTATCTATGGTTTCGTTTTGGCACTCCATCTGTTTCAAGAGTAGAATTCAAATTTCACCGTTGACGCCTAGTATTTCAACAAAACTAGGGTTTTATTAGATGTATCTGTTGAAGAATCGGGTTTTAGGTATTTGAATATTCTTCGAGATTACAAAATTTTCTCCCTTTCCCGGATCTAAAAGGATCTTAATTAGAACGTGTTATCTGCGCTTAGAGTTTCAAATAAAGTTTGTGTTTTCGCTGATGGGGGGTTCCATTGTACGTCAAGAAAACTAGGGTTTTATTCGATCCTTTGTTGATGAACTGGGTTTTATGAATTAGAATCCAAAAGATTACGAGAATTGAGATTTCGTTTGATTTTTTGAAATCTGAATCAAATTACTTCGAACCTAAATATAATTTTTTTTCTTTTGTTCTTACAGATTCTTTCATAAGATTGGAGGATATTTGGGATTTTGGGTTCTGAAGCAATTCTTCAAACTTTGGCCAATTAGCTACTCAAATAAGGTAAGAGACCCCAAACTAATTCTTGAATTCTCCATTGAAGAACTTTTCATATTCTTGAAGTTGACTAGCTTTCTATTCTTATCATCAACTATTTCAAGATTTGAATTTTTATGATAGAGTAACTAACACTGTGTCATTCTCTCTTCGAGATGCACTTCCGGCCATCATCATACCATAATGCAGATTTTGATCTTGTTTTTACATCCGAATGGACTGCAAGACATTCATCCAGTTGGTTGAAGAGAAAAAGCAGCGAGTTTTGGCCAAAAAAGAAGCCCCTTTGAAATGGCAGCAGAAGCTGGAAGCTGCCATTGAAGCAAACGAAAAAAAATCGAAGATTTCAAAGCATAAAAGAAGATCATCTGAAACTGATGGTGACACTGAAAGTGATGATGTCAGAAAGTCAAGAAGAAAGAGTCAACACAAGAAACATAAGAGAGATAAGAAAGATAAGAGATCAAAACGAAAACTTAAAAGGAGATCTTCTAGCTCGAGTGATGAAAGTGAAAGTGAATCTGAAAGTGAAATAGAGGAAAGAAGGAAGAGAAGGCACTCGAAACATCATCATCAATATCATCATCATCACCATCATCATGATAATAAAAGACATAGGCGAATGGAATCTAGTGATTCGGATTCTTCTAGCTTTGATGATGATGATGTTAAAAGACATGAAAGGAAGCACCATAAGCATCATCATCATAGGAGATCAAATAGCCGTGAATTGAAGTCATCTGATGATAACAAGGATCATCATCATCATCATGGTCATCATCATAGGAGATCACATAGCCGTGAATTGAAGTCATCTGATGATAACAAGGATCCTCATGGCCATGATTGTAAAGATGATTTGAATGAAGGATATGATGGGAATAACAAGCACAGGAATGGAATTGAGGTGAATGGAGGGAATCTGAATGCTGAAACTGAAAGTGATGGAATTGAAGAGGGACAAATTGTGTAGGTTTTGTTTAGGGGCATTATTTGAAATGAACATGTTGTGTTTGGATGCTTTTTAGTTTTTATTCTATTCCTCTAACTCAAAACTCTTGACTGCAGTTCGATTTGTGTTCTTAAATGTGGACTTGTTGACTGAATTCATATGCATTTCTTTCATTATTTCTGATTATAAAAATATTCTACTGGTAGTTGAGCAATCTCATATTAAACTTTGGACTAAAATGCACAAATGGTCCTATGTCGAAAATTGCCACTTTGGTCCAAAAAGTTTTGGACTAACATCAGTGGTCCAAAACTTTCATTTTGTTGCGTCTTTTGTCCAATCTGTTATGATTATTTTCAAAATGATAGATTTGTCCCTGTTGATATGATTTTCTCTTTTTTATTATTTGTTTTTCTGATTTAAAAAAAAACAAGAAAATAAAAATAAAAATAAATCTCTCTCTAAAACAACAAAATAAAATCTCTCTCTCTCTCTCTCTCCGAAATCCATTCCCCTCTACTTTGTACCTTATTTCTTTTTCCCCACCAAAGAAACCTCCACCATAAACCACCGACCGCTGCCAGTGGCAGACCATCCTCACCAATTTCAGCATCATCAGGCACAACCCACAACTTCATCCTCTCCGATCATATTACATCCGAGGAGATGAGTGTGTCTCGCATCCATCTTAACCACTATTCAGGAGACTAAATTCACTCACATTCATCACCATACTAGCCACCAGAAACCACCACCTGGTCGGAGAAAGGAAACGGGGGAGTAGAGGGTGGTGGGCAAACCCTAAATCGTCGAGTGACTACTTCAACAAGTCGAACCCGCTATCATAGCAACGACGGCGGAGAAGAAGGGCAAACCCTAGCAGGATCCGACGAAGAAAGAGAAACAACGGTTTGGGAAAATTGTGCACAGTCAAGACGGTTTACAGCGCATCCCCATTCTCGGTTCATCTTCTCCATCAGTCCAGATATGTTCGTTCTCGTTTGGGAAAATTGCGCACAGTCGAACCTGTTATCAATTTTTCATATCTATTCAGCGCCACCCCATTCTCGGTTCGTCCTCGTTGCTGCCCTTGCTGCCTCCTGTTTTGATTTCCTTCCGGCGAGAACGAAGTGAAGGGAAGGGAGTTGGGTTGGGTTTGATCGGTAAAGGCAGTAGGGGAGTAGAGGGTGGTGGGCGGCTGCGGTGGTGACGTGGTGGAGCAAGGTGGTCCTCGGTGATGTTGAGGTATTTCTTGGTGTCGCCAGTGGTCAGGGAATGAAGCAGCAACGAGGGGTGTCGCCAGTGGGTGATGGAGGCTGCTTTCTCCATTTGGGTTTCACAAAAAAACAAAGTGGTCGTTTATGAGAGAGAGAGAGAGAGAGAGAGAGAGAGAGAGAGTTTTGTCTTTTTTTAAAAAAAATATTTTTTTTAATCAGTCAAATATTTAAATAGATAAATAAAATTGAAAAAGGAAAAGGTAAGGATAAAATCGTCATTATAAAAAAGTTTAAAGCAAATTGGGTCAAACTTGCAACAAAATGAAAAGTTTGGACCTCTTATGCTAGTCCAAACTTATTTAGACAAAAGTGACAATTTTCAGCTAACCACAAGGACTATTTGTGTAGTTTTGTCTAAACTTTGTTTAGTGATTTATATAAATAACCAAAATAGGAGGTAACATAATAGGAAAATGGTCATCTTTTTTTGCCATTTATGAATTTGCTTTATATGGTTCCACCTATAATAAACCTTACAGTATTTGAAAGTTTCACATCTTTTGGCCTTTTTGTTGTAGAAATCATTATAAAGCAATTTTGTGGTTCACAAAATCCATTTGATGAAGTTAAAAGATTATATTGTATTATATGTGAAGAAGGTTGGTTATGCCTCTTCTATTTTGGTTTTTTCTTTAATGAATATGTAATGACACATAATTCTATATTAACAAAAATTTCACAACAATAGAACAAAACTTCATACATTATTGGTTAAAACTTAAAACTAACTGTTTTTAAGAGATCTAGGCTGAAAAAAAAAACCCACCGAAAGTTGATCATTATCTAAGGAAACAACAAATAAAAAGAAAGCCATTGGAGATGAAATGATAACACAGTAACAAGAAAACGCCTCTAGAAAAACAGACATTAACATCAGCTCAATTTCAAGTTCAAAAAGAAACTAGACACATACAAAGAAAGCTACTTAATAGTGGAGGAAACCCTTAGGAACACACAAAAAAGATCTTTAATTAGAATCACACTTGACAATACAAGAGCTACTCATTATCATTAGATATTTCTACATTGGAGGAAGAAACTTGTCTCATTTGTTGATTGTTTGAGTGCTTCTGTAAAAGTTTGTTGTCTATGTAGGTGCTACCACAAGTAAGAATATCGAGCAATGGATGTTGTTACCCCCCTTTTAAACCAGTTGTTCAGATTCTCATGGTTCCTGTCAAGAAACAGCTAGACTACCTCATTTACTGCACAAAGTATGTGAGGAATATGAGTATCAAAATGAGGGAGTTGGATGCTACAAGAATCGGTGTGGAAGAGCAAATGAACCGAAACACAAATAGCCATTTTGAGACTACAAGACCGCTTCATTTCCCTCGATGGGTCCATGAGGATTCTGTGTCATCTATCGGATGCTAAGATGATAGTCTCAAGGATACTTGTGTTCCGGTTCATGTGTTCTTCAACACCGAATCTTGCAGCACTCAACTTCCTCATTTTGAAGTCCATATTCGTCATATATTTTATGAGGAAAATGAGGTAGCCTAGCTATCTCTTAAAGGAACCATGAGAACCTCAACATCTGGTTTAATAATGACAGTAACAACATCCTTTGCTCAAAATTCTTACTTGTGGTAGCACCTACATAAGCAACTAATTAAATGCATCTTAGATTCGTTTAGCTTTCGCCCTTACACCTATGATTTAATCTGCAAAAAAAAAAGTCATCTTAGAATCTATAACAAATACAAAGATTAACTTTAGGCACTTATAAACTTAACATTAACAGAAGTTGACGTTAATCCCAAAGAATGATACTTAATTTTGTCCATCTTGGTTTACTTGCTATTTTCCTTGCTATTTTCCGTTCATTCATTGTTCTTGCACAAAGTATAATTCTTTCTAAAATCATTCGATGATTCATCAAATGTTGATGTTTCAATTTAAGAAAAAACACAAAAAAACAATGGATTGTATATAAGAATTTAAAAACAAACACAACAAAACGATGGATTGTATAGAAGATGCTTGTGAATTAATACATAATGAAATATCATACCTTCACCTTTGCTTTTTTCTTGCAACTCCTTCTCGATTCACAAATCGCAATTGGGGAGAATAAAAAAGTAAGGTTGTATGGTTTTCGATTGAGGATCTTGAGTAAGGTTGTATTAGCTTCCGCCCCCGAAAGACCTGCGATTCAATCTCTAAAAAGAGTCCATCTCAGAATCTAAAACAAATTTACAATTAACTTTATAAAACTCTAAAGATGATGATAAGTAATAGAAATTAACCGAGGTTAATTGCAAAGAAAGTTATTCAATTTTGTTAATCTGTGTTCACCCATTGTTCTTACTCAAACCCAAATTCATGTAATAGTCGACGAATCAACGAGTGTTGATGTCATAATCTGGTTTCATTTTGAAAAAGTAAGTTAATAGATAATTAACGAGCATACCTGCACCTATACCTGCAGCTTCTTCTCGATTGTAAGGCCACGTTTGGCTCTCGATTTACAGAACTATATGGAGAGCGAGGGTTACGTAGGGTTTGATGCGGCGGCGGAAATGGGTACATGATGTTTTTATATGCCAGTGATTGGAATATGATGAAGGGTTATTTAATTTCTTTATTAGAAAAGGCTAATAAACATCAATTGGGAAATTAATTAAACTAACCATAATATAATATCTATGTAAAGAAAATAACAAGAAAAATAATATTTTTTGCAAAATAAACATCAATTGGCATTCCAGACTTGATAACAACATTTTTTCTAACAAAGAAATACATTTCGGACTAACATTTTGAAATTAGATTGACATTCAGATTTCAAAGTAAAAAATTTGGAGTTCGAAAAAAAATACACTCTTGAATTTCAAGAATTAATCTGAAATCTAATGAACATTTTCAAAATTTCAAGAAAAAGTTTAATAAAAATGTTAACAAACATAATAAATAGGATATTGGAGAATAAATTTCATTTGATTGAAAATTTATGGTATTAAACACTTTGAAATGACATTGGGACATAAATAGCGAGATTTATTTGAAGAAAAGATTAGTTCGGAATGAGATATTCAAAAGAATGTTTTTTTAAAACTAGAAAAAATGATTATTCTCTATAAATCCAGAATGATTAGTTTAATTAGTTTCAGAAATAAAATAAGTATAGAAAAGAGTCCTTAATTAACCTTGGTTCAATCATTTCTATTAAAGATTTAAAAAAATAAATAAATAGAGGAAACTATGGAAATGATATTTAAGTCATTTAACATGGTTTTAAAACTTTTGATTTCGATCAAATTACATATTTATAAACCAAGTGGGACACATATTTTAAATAAGCTGATAAATTTTGTTAATTTGAAAAAGGTTAGATTAAATTCATAGAGCCTGGTTTTGTTTCGATTTTCATTCTTAAGCAAAATAAAATGACTGTTTTCTAAGTTTGTTTTTACATCTCTCTTTGTCCTCACCGCCATGTCTTGTGTGATGCAATTATTTTAATGAATATCTCTCATTTAAATTATAAATTATTATATTCATGTTAATATATTATTGGATTATTATTAGTTACAAATAATTAAGATTAAAGTAGTTGCTGATTAATAAACATGAATCACTTTTGAAAGAGTGCTAATATTATTATGATGTAAAAAAAAAAAAAAACTCTTCTGATACAGTTTGAAACCAATAACTTCCCAATACCAGATATTCCAAAGACCAAAACAAATCACCCAACTTGATTGATTATAGAATAGAAACTACAACTCACATTACCTAAAAGAGCAATAAAGAATCCATAACTATAAGCCACAAAACACATTCGATAGGTACCAAAGATCAAAGGAACAAAATTCGATTCTCTAATGTTGTCAAACAATGCATACACTTGAGAATTTGGACCATTAAATTTCAGACACGATGAAATAAATATAAATTACAAAGTCTTCTTGCCATTTGGCATCACCTGGTTTCCAACATGTGGAGCTTCTATGAGGGTAAAATTGTACATTTACATCTCAAAAAATGATGTTATTCCATGATTCCAAACTGAGATGCTTGGAATAAATTATAACTAAAGTATACAACAATCCACCAATTTAGATTTTGGACCTCAAAAGTTTTTCAAAATCTTCTCATTAGGTACACCATTGTCAACAAGAATAGAAGTAACTTCCTACAAAAAACATTCATATGAAAAAACATTACTAATTTACTATTACGAATACTATTGGTTGCAGTTTATTAAAAAAAAAAAAAAAAAAAAAAAAAAAAAAAAAAAAAAAACAAACAAACAAACAAACAAACCTCAGCCATCTGTTTTTGACCACAAAGCACAGCCCCGGTTGACTCGGGTGCATAGAGTTGTTTAGCTCTTGCAAAAGCTGCTTGTACATAGCCGGATTCACCAGCCCAACTATCAGCAGGCTGAGACAACACTGGGATGATTGTAACCCCTGAAGATTCCCAGGCTTTGAATCTATCCTATAATGGTTGAAGAAAATGGAAGATTAGAATCAGTTTGAGGTTAAAAGGGTAAGAAATTTTAAGGATTATAGTGAGAACCTGATAAGCCATTCTTTGAAGGTTTCTTGCACCATAGTATAACCTCACATCTGATCTCTTGTCTGCACTAAATCCTGATTCGATTAAAGATCGAATTGGGCTGCATGAATGAGATATTATAATAGGTATTCAAATTCAGTTCATCATGAGGCAACAATCAACATCAAGAACATCTATGAAATTGATTACACATACTGAAAATTCTTATTAGTTGCTATACAGCAATATAACACAATGCATCATGGTCATGTATGGAGGATGTCATGTAAAGAATTCATCTAATTCTAGAGCTTCACCATGGCAAGCCGATATAGGTTTTAAACTGAATCAGGACAATCTCATGTCCATACTTTTACTTTGGAACATTGAAAAGTTCAGGATTTTCATCTTTGAAATCGGGATCCGATTTTGTTTATAGAAATCAATCGAGATGAAAAATGAGAGTTTTGTTGATGTTCAATGAATCTATGATTGGATAGTACCATGTAAGTAATTGAAGAGCAAAAACACGCAAGTAATCACATAATTATGATATAAGTTTGAGATCTAAATTACCTAATTCCGGATCCCGTTGCAAAAATTAGAACAGATTGGTAATCCTCAGGCGGAGATATCTGATCTGTATTGAATCCTTTCCCCATAACAGGGCTCAGCTCTACAACATCGCCTTTTCCGAGACCACACAAGAGCTCCGCCGTGGATCCAGCGATACTTTTAACCAGAAACTCAAAAACACCGGTCGTGGAAGCCAGTGACGGAGGCGAAGCAATCGCTAAAAAAGAAGGCTTCTCGACATCAGGGAGGCGGAGCTGTAGGTATTGTCCGGCAAGGGTGTAGGACGAGGCCAGATCCGGGGATTCCGAAACGTCGATGGTTATGTGGAAGAGAGATTCTGCAGCAGGCTTTACGTTGGCTAAAGAGGCGGGGGTCCAGAGAGTGGTGTCTTGTTGTTGACGAACTGCCGCGGCGATAGCGAGGGATCGACGCCGGATAGGGTTTAGATGGCGGCGGATGATGGTGGCCATGGGAAAGGATGAGGTGCGGTGACGTGCATGAGAGCTGAGGTGAGGAAACGCAAGAGGGTTTGGTGGGGAGAGAGTGGTGGTAACCGACATCGTGTGTATATTGTTTTGAGAGCGCCGCCGGGAAAGTTGGACGAGAGGGCGGCAGATGCTAGAGTGCGCATGGCTATATTTAACTTCATACACGTGGCAGGTCTGGGATATGGCAATGGATAGGATCCCATTTTTTGGACGCCCGAAAATGTATTCGACCGGATTTTTCAAAGATAGGTAACCATTGAACAAAAATACAAGCACTCGACCCAAAAAAAAAAAATGTTATTATTAGGCTATACGGTACAAAAAATGTTATTATTAGGCTATACGGTACCGGTATAATAAAAAAAATATTATTATAAGGCTATACGGTATAGGTATAATAAAGGGCGCGTTATGCTCACATGTCATGCATAATAACGCAAAAACACTCTCCCCAGTCTGTAATGTTATGTTTTATCATCCAGCTAACATTGCTTAATGAAGGATGGAGTCGTGCGGTGGGCTAAAGATTGGTTGGAATGGTATCGTCAGTTCGTGTTCCATGACTAGCGAGTCCAGCGAGTTGGAGGAGTTTATACGTTGCGAGCAAGTTGGTAAACATTTGTGTTGAATGCATGCACATATGAAGAGAATATAGGCGCTCACCTTTTTTGTTTTCATGCATCGTGTGAGAAGACCAAAACTAACTCCTTTTTATTTATTTATTTTTTTGTTTTTTTATATAACTTTGTATATACTTATCAAGATCCTACTTCTCTCAATTCTATATAAATTTCATTAAAAAAAAAAAACCTTCCGCTTCAGTTACCTTCAATGGATTCCCGAAGAAAAGCTAAACAAATCAGTTCTAGCCAAAGACGTAAATCTACGCAAGACAAATCAAGTCAATGTTGTAAATCAAACTAATAGACGCGCAAAGAAACCGACAAATAATTTTGAGAATTATATGTCGATTAGTTGCGAATAAAAGATCCAATTATTAATATGTTTACCAAGTTTCGTCCATAAACCAGATCAATCCTTATCGATTAGATCTAGTTATAAGAAAGGTAGAAGAAGATTGTCTTGTTGTTGGACGAAATTAAACGCAAGACAGAAAAGTAAAACCGACATGTCGATGGTTGATCTTGAACTTGAAATAACTGCACGGATCGGACTCCTATCCTTAAAGGTTTTTACTTCGCTTCTACTAGCTGTAAGCAACAGAGTAAAAGCCCAGGATTTAATGCAAATCTATCGATTTTCCAACAGCATTGGAAATCGATAAACACAAAGCGAATACTCGGAAACTGAAAGAAAAACGCATAGAGAGGGTGAAAGCTTCGATTTTTGTGAGAGAGTAATACGGCTCCTAGGGAGTTGTATTTATAGGTATCGAAACCCTAGAAGGCATGAAACGGGCCTTCATAGGTCGATCCCTAGAAACCCTAGGGTGACGACTTGCTCTCCAAGCAAGTTGTTTCCTGATCCTTCCAGAATATTCCGACTTGTCCTCCACGAAGTCAACGGTGGTCAATAATTTGACCCGAACTCATCAAAAATAAAAGCTCCTCAGTTCCCAGCGACCGATGTGTCGTGCACCTAAATTGCGCCATTTCGCGCACTCTCGGCGTCGGCTAGTGCTAGGTTAAGCTAGGTGCGCGCGTGGGCTTGGCCCATTCCTTTGATCCACTAAAACCTTTGAAGGCCTATCAAGTGAATAAGCTTATAAACCCATTAAAAGTTTCTTCCCCACCAATGTGGGATAGAGGAAACTAGCTAATTTGCAACCTTTCCTCTATAATTTCCAACAATCTTCATCAAGTTGGAAAGTTTCCTTTCACTCATACAGATGTCACTTGGGCGTCACAAAGATTAAATCCTAGTTTAATGAGAACAAACAAAGAAAGACCAATTCGATGGTATCCTTATAGGTTTAAACCACGAACCTTATGACCTCTCCGGTTTACCCCCACACATCGCTGGTCGTCTTTGCGTTCTCCCTGAGCGCTAATATGGTCATGCGCTATAAACCCTTTTCATGACCCTTTAGAAGATAAACCACTAATCTTCACTTTAGGAGGCACCACCTCTAGATCATATAGACAAAGTTTTACAACATCTTCGTTGCTTAGATGTCTCCAAAACTTTGTTAAGAGTCGTAACTCAACCTCGTTCTCGGCAACGACGTACTATCCTACCTCACATGGATCTGTCATTAATGATAGCACCTTCTATCGTTAGTGACTTCGTTGTTACCCTTTAAACTTAAGAATTAAGAGCACTGATACTGAGTTGGGTTTCCATCACTAAGCGATTCTATTATGGTTTTAGACCCTTGACTCTCGTGGTAGATGTAACCAAGTCTCTTGTCAGAGGTTTGGTAAACGGATTTGCCAAGTTTCTACTTGTCTTGACATAGACAACCTTGATGGTACCACTTTCAATTAGTTGTCTCACAAAATTGTGTCTCAGACCTACATGTCTCGACTTCCCATTATATACCGCATTATATACTTTAGATAGTGTGGCCTCACTGTCACAGTACATGGGTATTGAAGGAATTGGAATATCCCATAGACGGATATCCATAAGTAGATCTCGAATCCACTATGCCTCTTTGCCCGCTGCTGCTAAGGCAATTAGCTCCGCTTCCATCGTTGAATGAGTTATGCATGTCTGTTTCTTGCTCGCCCAAGAAATAGCACCACCAGCTAGAGTATAAATCCAACCACTTGTGGATTTTGAATCATTAGTGTGATCAATCCAACTGGCATCGGAATAACCTTCAAGTATTCCATTAGATGACGAATACATCAACTTAAAGGTACTTGTCCTTTTCAGGTATCCTAGTACTCTACCCACTGCCTTCCAGTGCTCCGTCCCTGGATTAACAGTATACAGACTCAGTTTGCTTACAACAAATGCGACGTCGGGTCGAGTGCAGTGGGTAGCATACATCATGCTTCCAATTGCACTAGCATATTCTAGTTGAGCCATTGCTTTGTAACAACCCAAATTTTCAAAAGAAATTTTCGGTTTTTAAATAGTCCAAACACTTTTCCATAAATCACGAGATCTCAATACAATTTTTTTCAAATTCATATCCATAACAATATTATTTCCAAACATCTTAGTTTCCCATAAAAATGTCTGAGAGAGAGTGCACGTCGCGCTATCAAGCCTTGCTATTGCCCTTGGGCTCAAATATACCTGAAACAAATCCACAAAATGTAAGCTAATGCTTAGTGAGTCCCCCAGAGCATACCCCACACACAATCCACATAACACATATCATATTGGCTATAAAAGCTACATATATCACATAAGCCATGCATACAACATATAAGGAAGCCATGGAAACCCTCCATAGTCTTACACCTAGTGCTACTGGAACCCCCACGTGGTCTTAACTACCTGCCATGGGAACCCCACATGGTCTTCCTGCCATGAGAACCCCCACATGGTCTTCACTACTAAGCAAATATCATACAAGCTAAACATGAAAATACACTAGGATGCCATGGAAACCATCCAAGGTCTTATACCAATTGCCACGGGAACCCCCCGGGGTCTTCCATGCAAATGTCATACTAATATAACGCATAACCAATCGACAATCCACCTATCCTAAAATGGGCCGGCCTTGGTGCCTTACACCCATTGGTATAGTGAGAAGACTCACCTCTCGAATGTTGAACTGACAAGCTAAGATCAGATGTATCCCACACACTGCTCCTACTCAACTACCTATAACCAATATGTGATTAACTTGTCATAATCCCATGATTACCCTAAAGTCAACCCTAGTCAACTCTGGTCAAAGTCAATGTCAATAGTCAAGGTCAACAGTCCATGTTGACCTCAACTCGTCGAGTGCATTCAGCAACACGTCGAGTTAGCTGTATGACTTGTTAACTCGCCAAGTTACCTTTGTAACTCGTCGAGTTCCTTCCGATTCCACTCCACTGAATCCCGCATCAACTCGCCGAGTCACCCTAGTGACTCGTCGAGTTCATCAAATGTCCAGAAAACTAAATTCCGTTCAGACCAAAACCCTAATCCTTCACTGCACTCCTTCAGAATCTTAGAAACGGGCAAACCCTACCCCGACTCATCGAGTCAACTAAGGGACTCGACGAGTTCCTTCAGTCCCTTTCATGTTCAGCATCCCAAACTTTAGATCCAACCTCCCCTTGTGCAGATACCATGTAAAGTTTCAAACTTTACGTGCATGCAAGGCCCTCCAAGCCTATAACATCAATATTAAGCTTCCTACAAGGTTTTAGTGCATGTAAAGGGGCTAATCTATATAAAGCGAGCAACTTTATGTCATTGGGGACCTAGAGAGGTCCAGATCTGGAACCATATCCTTGTGATAAGTCCAAATCTGAGTTTGACTCCATTTTGCACCAAAAAGGGCCATTTACTTTCAAGAAAAGGGATCTAAGCAACTAGGGATCAAGGTAACGACTTTATACCTCAAGATGATGGCCAATACAGAGTAGATGTTGGATCTACTGCTTCCCTCCTTGCTCCTTCTTCTTTAAGCTCTAAAATCCTTCACAAAAGCTCTTTCTCTCAGTCAAGAAGGTGTAAGGTCGAACTAGGGTTTTCTCTGGCTAGAAGGGTGTTAAGGGAGGCCACAAGAGGCAGATTATGTTCTTTAAATAGGGTGCAAACCCTAAAAATTAGGGTTTCTCTTTACAGCTCCTACTCGTCGAGTCGGGGCCTTCCTACTCGTCGAGTAGAACCCAAATCTCGCGTCCTTATAATAGTCTCTATTCGACGAGTTGGAGCACCCCAACTCGCCGAGTCCATGCACAAAACCCTAAAACTTATATAAATCAATCCATACCTGGAACAGGTATTACAAGTCTCCCCCAGTTGAACTAGACTTCGTCCTCGAAGTCTGCTGGTCCAAACAAATCCGGGTAGTGATCTCGCATCTCGTCCTCCGAATCCCAAGTCCACTCGGAGCCCCTACGGTGCTGCCATTGCACCTTTACCAGCGTCACTTCCTTGTTCCGAAGAACCTTGGTCTTCCTATCTAAGATTGCAACCGGCCTATCAATGTAGTTCAGGATCTCATCCACCTGAATATCGTCCAGAGAAACGACTGTGGCCTCGTCGGTGACACATTTCCGAAGTTGGGACACATGGAAGGTGTTGTGAATCTGGCTAAGCTCATCCGACAGATCCAATCCATAGGCCACCTTGCCCACCCGGGTCGTAATCCTGAACGGTCCTATATATCGGGGACCTAGCTTGCCCATCTTTCGAAACCTGATGATTCCCTTCCACGGGGACACCTTTAGTAACACAAAGTCCCCCACCTGGAACATAAGATCTGATCGTCGCCTGTCAGCTTAACTTTTCTGACGGCTCTGCGCGACCCGCAGTCGGTCGCGCACCTGCTGAATCAGCATCGTAGTCTTGAGCACTACCTTAGTGATCCTCATAACCCGATGACCAACTTTGCCCCAACAAACCGGGGTCTTGCATCTCCTACCATACAACATCTCAAATGGAGGTCGTTCGATACTAGCATGCTAACTGTTGTTGTATGAAAACTCTACCAATGGAAGGTACGTATCCCAACTCCCTCCAAAATCCAACACACATGCCCGCATCATATCCTCAAGTGTCTGGATCATCCTCTCACTCTGGCCATCCGTCTGGGGGTGGTATGCCGTGCTAAAATGCAACTGACTGCCTAGTTCCTCGTGGAACTTCTTCCAGAACCTAGTTGTAAACCGAACATCCCTGTCAGAGACTACCGACACCGGCACCATGTGTCTTGCCACCACCTCTTGCACATAAATATCCGCCAACTTCTCAGCTGATATACTCTCAGAAATCAGAATAAAGTGGGCACTCATTGTCAAAACGGTCTACTATCACCCATATGGCGTCCACACCCCTCGCCGTCCTCGGTAACTTCTGTTGGGTTATGAGCATTCTAACACTCCTAAGTGTACATGCAACCCTAAATACCTTGGATCTATGTTTTCTCTATTATACATACAATTATGAACATCCAATGTATTATCCTAATCTAGCATACAAAATAATAAATATAACAAGATAGAATACATACCTCTTTGATGTAGAATGTCTTCATGAAGCTTGAGTGCCTAGTGCCCCAAGTGTGACACCTCAAATGGTTCACACAACACCAAATACATTTGGAATAACTTGAGAGAAACTTGAACACTCCTTGAAATCGTCTAGCCCTCACACTCACACATTAGTGCACGATTTCTTGAGCCATGGGATTCTTTTATATGGTGGCTATTAGGGTTACACCATGTAACTCATAACTTTACCCATTCTTTATGCTCCATGGATTTTAACCTCCATGGAGTATCCATGGGTCACCCCATGGACTTAGTCCAACATAAGGAATCTTGGATCACAAGCCCACATATATAAGAATGAATGATTTACACAATCAACCCATATATTTAATTAGTCTCCTTTTGATCACTTAATTAATTCCAAATTAATTCTTGATCAATACTAATTAAATAACCTTATTAATATATTAGAACTTATAATATATTAACCAACCTTAAGTGTTATTTCTCTCATTATAGTCTATCCAAATGCATGATGCCATGCAACCCAAATGGACCATGCCGGGTCGGGTCAAGTCTTACCAATTATAGTTATGGACTTAGACATTAATCCAACAGTCTCCCACTTGGATAAGTCTAAAACTATTATTGCGTATGACTTCAGGAACCGATCAGCAATCGTAGCTCTCAAAAGCTTCTGTCGAACTCTGACCTTGTCGATGAACTCTGACCTTTGTCAATGACTTGTCCATTAGATAAGGGATCATATATTCCTCCATTCTAGATATCATATGGACTGAGACATGGATTATCAATCATTCTCTCTGTCCATTTGTTGTTTCCCGATTTCCGATTCATGATGACTGACTGATTGAACAAATCAAATCAGTCCTGGCTTGGCCAAGCACTCACATGTATCATCTTTAAATCATCGAGAGGCCCACAGATATCGCTTTTATCCCGAAGGTAAAAGGAATGGATAAACTTCGACTCATATGGCTTGTTCTACTACTTGTTGAATCATACACAAAGGCACGTTTTATAACATCGAGTTACCAATGCGTTTTCGTGCAATCAATGTATAACCAAATCATAGTAACAACTCATATCTCTAGGTTTGAAGAATATAAGATATTATCGTCTCATGATCACTCGTGATAAAATCCATGAAGTGATTCAAATGAGCGCGGGTTGAATCCAATACTCAGAACTTATGAGCACTCATGAGTGTTGTAGCACCACTTTGTCCACCAACTTGGACCTCTACAAACCAACCCATGACAGTCTTGATTCATATCTACTTCCAACATATGACCGACTGTGGATGGTTTGAATAACTTAATCATTCAGGAAGAGCGACTTAGTTATTCTGGAAGTCAAAACATGCAAAGTGAAACACAAGAATAAATGAATCAAATATGGTATCAAACCCTATGAATATAAATAAACACTTTTATTTATCACCATACTGATTACTCATTATTCATTGTTTCGGTTTTATCAACTTTATACTTGAATTTAAAACAATAGTTGTCCCATGCTCCAAGCATGTACACTATGTTTTCTAAACACTAGTCATGCCATACACCAAGTATGCATACTATGTTTGTCTATGATCTTTACTTTGTAAAATAGATCAATTGAACATCACTCCAATGATCCTCTTTTCACAGTCCCAAATCCTTAATGCAAATGCAAGAATTCCAAATTCATGCCATTTACTGAAATCTGTTAGATTCTAAACTTATATGCATTGATCCTCTTAATGATTATGCACGAAGTCAGAAAGACTTGACAACAATCATTACAGAGCATTCCAAAGGAGATCAGCTCCTTGGAAACATCCTTCTTTCATTAAGTTTCCTAATCTTACACAGATTGAATAATTTCTAACTTTGAAACATTTCCATATTCCATTTTGACTATCACTTCTGAACAAGAGTTGCCTCCTTACAGATTATGTCAATATGGTCCTTCCAGAATTAACATTATACTTCCAACTGTCCTTGAGCAACCAATCTTTGGTAAACCTTAGATTGTCCTCGACAATTGCTTAATCATTTTAGTCATATCCAATTCTAGACCTTTTCCCTTCATAATGCCCCAGGCATTTGGAAAATTTTAGAAAGGATGAATATAGCACATGTAATCGATCCTATATCCGAAGCATATGGGACACGATTCATGATGTCTCACATAAAGACTAAACCAGTCTTTTGCTATAATATTTCCATTTCAATTTGCCAAGTTCTCAAAATTCAGATTATGAAAAGGGATGTCGTAATCATAATCGAATTTTAGAACGCAAATAATGGACCCATATATAGAATTTCCTTATGTTGAGCCATTCCAACATGAAATTCATATATATATATCCTTGATTAAATACGATTAAAATCTCAACCTGGCTCTGAACTTTTGTTTTCTATAATTAACATTGCTAACTTGCAACATTTGTCATAATTATCATGCTCCCACTAACATGATGATTATTAGCATAACACTTATGCTCCCACTAGCTTTGACATGTACTCAGAAATCAGCTGACTTTCTTACCAAAGTTCAGATTTCTGATACTAGATTGTTTTGATAAAACTTTATCAAAATCATACACCTCTCTTAGATAGCTCACATGTGTGTCTAAACAATTTTAGGACTATGAAAAGGGATGTCGTAATCATAGTCTCAATTGTTTAGACCTTTGCCACTTCTCACAAGTCCATGTTAGCGTGCCGGTAAACCACACACGCTCCACTAACGACTTTGAGAATGCAAATATCACAATTGCTATCTAGCTAAAATCTACTTAGTGAAAGTGTTTCCTCACCATCATTTTCATGAATCGGAGAGAAACCTTATGACACTTGGATTTAATAGTGTATGTGTTCTTATCCATGTGAATTTGTCAAAACCATAATCACAAGACAAGGTTAGTGACAAATCCAAACTCATATTGATTAAACTTGTGCAATCTTAAATTATTGCCATTTGGCAGCTCAGGTGCCTGCCATTGCTTCCAAGTAGTTGTGCAACCAATTGAGAACTCTCAGAACTCCTATGCAAAGCCAACTTGAATAGGCACAAAAATTTCAACACGATAGGTTATAAACCTCAAGTCGTGTGCTAGTGAAGGACTTTAGGTTTTATTCTTGATTAAGTCTTGAAACTTTCAAGAGCTTTAAGACTCCCACTGTCCTCTTGACATATAAGACTCCCTTGTCAAATATTCAAGAGATAGTGCAGATTCTTTATCAAGACTAACACTTTACACAATTGGCCTAAGTTGGTCTCTGTTTTATCCAAAACATCACAACTTACCAATTTCAAATGTACAAGAGTAGATAACCTTTTACTCTTACATTTGACTAGTGTTAACAAACCCTCTTTAAGATATGTCACTCAAGTTACAATCTTGGAGTATGACTCTAAGAATTGTTTTGGAACGAAGTATGACTCATCTTTTTGATTTAACCATTTCAACAATTCATGACTCCTCTTCTTAGTCATAAGAATGCACTAAGATGACTTTAGAGGACCAATTGTGATATGGTATCTTAATCATTAAGATGATCATAAACATGATACTAAAGTACTCTCCCATCTTTTCAGATTTGAGAAACTTTTATCTTTCTGCCATACTTTGATTCTTCTTATTCGTTCTGTCTCACATTGAAACTTCTCCAATGCTACAGACTTATACTTAAACTTATAAGTATAACCATATTTACTGAACTTAAGTAGATCATGACGAATAGTCTTCTTGATCTTTTGTGGTGGACTTGACCAGTGCACAAGAATGTGTACTCGATCCCTTAGTCCTTTCCTTATTCACATAAGGAATTAGTCTTAATTTTCCAAGCTGAAAGTTCTCATTCATCATACTATACAACTTGCATGATTCTAAGTTTCGGTCCAATTGAACCTTGGGTGATGAGAATCTTTCCTTATTTGGTAATATTAGACACTACCACAACCGAAAGAATCAAATCCATTTTTCCAATATTGCTATCAATGGAATCTTATAAGCAACAACTTTTCACAAATGCCATTGTAAGGATACTTAAAATAAATAAAATCAAAACTTTTTTCTTTTATTTTAAAACTTTGCGGAAAAACTTATCCTTACAATCCATATGAAAACCTTGTTGTTATCTATTCCTAAGCAATATAAATATCATAACTCTTAAGTAATAGCCCAAAATTCTGATCACCGAACCATGCGATTGAAATCCATCTTCGCGATCAGAATCAGCATGTACTTAATAGAGTTAGACAATGGACTTTACCTGAAGTAGAGCCAAACTTATTGACTTTAACATCCTTAGGTAAATTTGGCAGCTTCGTAACCAATGCCCCTTCCTTTGGCAATAGTTACATATGGACCCTTGATAATGGGACTATCTCAGACTTCGCCTCTCTCTTTACCATTGGGTCAACCGACTTGACTATGGCCGATCCCTTTCCATTGGGAAGAGAGAGCTTTACTGGATATCCAATGTCATCATTGTCAATGTCCATAGCGTTTTAGGAAGTTTATCTTAGCAAATAGATAAGATCATTAAGGGTCTTGTCTTGGTCTGTTTCATAGGATTCCCAAAAGAACTCACTATGTGACTTAGAAAGTAGTTGAGCCACCAACTTTCTCAAGACTTTGACACCCAACTCTCCCGGCTTGTCAATATGTGACTTCATCTCCAAGATGTGATCACACCTAGACCTTGCCTTGCCAATAGGGCTTGAGTGACCTTAAACTTTTTAGGAACTTGTGGGTTAGGGAGAATAATTGGAGGAGGTGAAAGAAGTATGATATCCATGGGACATCATCTTCATTTAGGAAAGCTTGTTTCAAGAGATTTGGGAAGATCATAAATGTCTAGACCAGACATCTTTTTGGGAGATATTCAAGATAGTTGATTTAAAGTCCTTAATATGACACCCAATATGAAATATTAAGGCTAGGACCCAACAAACTATTTTATAACTTAGAAGAGGGATGCCGTAATCCAAGCTATAAAATATTTGAACGTAGGTGAATGACGATTCACCAATTTCCACCATGAAAAACGAAATAATTTATTAGGTTTTAATTGGATTTGAAAGTCCTAGATCTTTGAGATTCGTTGAACTGTTCAAAGGCATGTTTCAATCTCGAGTGTGCCCTTCAGGTTTTGTGACTGGGATGCCGAGGATCACAAAACAAGGTGTGAATAACCATGCAAATATACTTGGTACCCTTAATATTTACCCCTTAATTAGTGTGCCGGTTAACCACACACGCTCCACCGATACTATGATAAATATTAAGTTACCCTTTGCCTACCTTGTTAAGTCCAGGTTAGTGTGCCGGTTAACCACACACGCTCCACTAACGACTTAAGCAAAGTGCAAAGTGTAATTTCATGGGTTAGTACCAAGTTCACATTTTCCTAAGTAACTAAGATTGGGTATTAATAAGAGTTTAGTTACTTAGTATTTATCATTAATACTTTTAATGAAAGGAGAATTATAGTCCTTGTCCTACCCGTTCGGCTAACGACCCTCCACCAGTCAAGGAAGCGGTGGGTGAGAGTGGACACTCATTAAACTGTCATTTTATAGGCAGTAACCTTATACCCCCCTTATAGACCGGCTTTGTGAATGAGGCCTACTAACGGTAAGACTGACTTTACTCTTATACATATATATAAATATTATTAATTTATAATATTATAAAGTATAAGGGTTGAATTTTAACTTTTAAAATTCTAAGGCTAACTTGGAATTAAAGTATTCATAAGTGAAAACTTTTTCAAATTCCAAAACTTGAGGGCAAGTTTTGAAACTATTCAAAACTAATTAATTTCATAACTTATGAGTTTAAAGTAGTTTTAATTAAAAAAAAAAAAAAAAAAAAAAACTCTTCAAGTTCCATAACTTGAGGACAAGTTATGGAAGACTTTTTTTTATTGTAACTTATGGAACTAATTAAGGTTACACTTTTTTTTTTAATTTAATGAAGGGACTCTTGAACCTCCATAACTTGAGGACAAGTTATGGAGTCATAAAACCATTTAATTAGAACTAGACTCTTCATTTTGTAACCTTTGCCAACTTTTATGAGTTTTATGATTCTTAAATGTGACTTTTCATATAACTTGAGGACAAGTTACAAAAACACACTTTGGAATCAACTCTTAGATTAAAATGGATTGAAAACAACTATTTCACACAACTTTTCTATTAATCTAAGAACCTCATAAGAACAAGATAATTCAAATCATCAATCTTCAAGAAATTAGCATGAACATACAAACTAATACAAATCTTGAAATTATGACAATTATCTTAGAAATTGGATTAGCATGAACATTACCACATCAAAAACAAGTTTATAAGTCCAAAAACATCTTAGGGTAATGTTCCTAATCCAATTCCAGCCAAAACAATCGAATATATGCATCCAACTCGATTTTTCAGCTACTTTTGCAAGTATAACAAGAAAACAAGCCTAGGCTCTGATACCACTGTTGGGTTATGAGCATTCTAACACTCCTAAGTGTACATGCAACCCTAAATACCTTGGATCTATGTTTTCTCTATTATACATACAATTATGAACATCCAAGGTATTATCCTAATCTAGCATACAAAATAATAAATATAACAAGATAGAATACATACCTCTTTGATGTAGAATGTCTTCATGAAGCTTGAGTGCCTAGTGCCCCAAGTATGACACCTCAAATGGTTCACACAACACCAAATACACTTGGAATAACTTGAGAGAAACTTGAACACTCCTTGAAATCGTCTAGCCCTCACACTCACACATTAGTGCACGATTTATTGAGTCATGGGATTCTTTTATATGGTGGCTATTAGGGTTACACCATGTAACTCATAACTTTACCCATTCCTTATGCTTCATGGATTTTAACCTCCATGGAGTATCCATGGGTCACCCCATGGACTTAGTCCAACATAAGGAATCTTGGATCACAAGCCCACATATATAAGAATGAATGATTTACACAATCAACCCATATATTTAATTAGTCTCCTTTTGATCACTTAATTAATTCCAAATTAATTCTTGATCAATACTAATTAAATAACCTTATTAATATATTAGAACTTATAATATATTAACCAACCTTAAGTGTTATTTCTCTCATTATAGTCTATCCAAATGCATGATGCCATGCAACCCAAATGGACCATGCCGGGTCGGGTCAAGTCTTACCAATTATAGTTATGGACTTAGACATTAATCCAACAACTTCATGATGAAGTCCATAGTGATATCTTCTCACTTCCACATGGGAATGGGTAGCGGTTGAACCTTGCCATGAGGCCGCTGATGCTCGGCCTTGACCTTCCTGCAGGTCAAGCACCGCTCCACAAACTAGGCGATCTCCCGCTTCATGCAGGGCCACCAGTAACTCAGTCTCAAATCTATATACATTTTCATAGCCCCTGGATGTATAGAGAACTTGGACTTTTGTGCCTCCTCCAATATCTTCTGTCTCACTCCTCCAGTCACCGATACCCACACTCGACCGCACTGTGTCAGAAGACCTCGGCTATCCTTAACAAACAAAGTACTGGGCCGAAACTACCTTCCACACCTACTTGTACCTTCCCCAAAGCTCTACCTGATAACTCCAATTCGTCCCAAAATAAATCATATCCCACAGACTACCGCATATCTCAAATCCTAGGTTGTCCTAATATTTGCTCTACTTACATCAATCAGACCAATCATAACAGCTTGCCTTTATGCATGCAAATTATACACAGAAAAGGATCAAATAGACTTTCGAATAAAAGATTCTACCATAGGACCACAACCAGACGAGGAACAAGAAATAAGGCCAAATTAATCATTATAAGGCTATAAGCTCCTAACCGTATACAATTTTAAAAGCATACACATAGCAAGATCCATACGATTATCATAGCTCAAATATCGGTATAATGGCTAACACATTAGGGAACTACTTACTTGACTCGGCCGATCACGCGCGTTGCACTCTCATCTTTTCCATTCTTTAAAATCTTTAGGTTTTTTTAAAACAATTTTACCATTTCCTTAGTTTGAGTCCTGACACACCCGAGAGTGTGCCTGAATCCCTCAAACCAAGGCTCTGATACCAACTTGTAACAACCTAAATGTTCAAAAGAAATTTTTGGTTTTTAAATAGTCAAAACACTTTTCCATAAACCACGAAATCTCAATACAATTGTTTTCAAATTCATATCCATAACAATATTATTTCCAAACATCAGAGTGTCCCATAAAAATGCCTGAGAGAGAGAGTGCACGTCGCGTCATCAAGCCTTGTCCTTGCCCTTGCCCTTGGGCTCAGATGTACCTGAAACAAATCCACAAACTGTAAGCTAATGCTTGGTGAGTCCCCCAGAGCATACCCCTCACACAATCCGCATAACACATATCATCTTAGCTTAAAAGCTACATATATCACATAAGCCATGCATACAACATATAAGGAAGCCATGGAAACCCTCCAAATTCTTACACCTAGTGCCACTGGAACCCCACGTGGTCTTAACTACCTGTCATGGGAACCCCCACATGGTCTTCCTGCCATGGGAACCCCCACATGGTCTTCACTACTAAGCAAATATCATACAAGCTAAACATGCAAATACACTAGGATGCCATGGAAACCCTCCAAGGTCTTATATCAATTGCCACGGGAACCCCCTGGGGTCTTCCATGCAAATGTCATACTAACATAACGCATAATCAATCGACAATCCACATATCCTAAAATGGTCCGGCCTTGGTGCCTTATACCCATTGGTATGGTGAGAAGACTCACCTTTCGAATGTTGAACTGACAAGCTAAGATCAGATGTATCCCACGTACTGCTCCTCCTCAACTGTCTATAACCAACATGTGATTAACTTGTCATAATCCCATAATTACCCTCAAAGTCAACCTTGGTCAACTCTAGTCAAAGTCAATGTCAACAGCCCATGTTGACCTCAACTCGTCTAGTGCATTCAACAACTCGTCGAGTTAGTTGTATGACTCGTTAACTCGTCGAGTTACCTTTGTAACTCGTCGAGTTCCTTCCGAGTCCACTCCACTGAATCCCGCATCAACTCGCCGAGTCACCCTAGTGACTCGTCGAGTTCATCAAATGTCCAGAAAACTAAAGTCTGTTCAGACCAAAACCATAATCCTTCACTGCACTCCTTCAGAATCTCAGAAACGGGCAAACCATACCCCGACTCGTCGAGTCAGCTAAGGGACTCGACGAGCTCCTTCAGTCCCTTTCATGTTCAGCCCTTTTCAGTGGGATCTAAGGTCCCAAACTTCAGATCCAACCTCCCCCTTGTGCAGATACCATGTAAAGTTGCAAACTTTACGTGCATGCAAGGCCCTCTAAAGTTATAAAATCAATACTAAGCTTCCTACAAGGTTTTAGTGCATGGAAAAGGGCTAATCAATATAAAGTGAGCAACTTTATGTCATTGAGGACCTAGAGAGGTCCAGATCTGGAACCATATCCTTGTGATAAGTCCAGATCTGAGTCTGACTCCATTTTGCACCAAAAATGACCATTGTAGCAACTAGGGATCAAGGTAACAAATTTATACCTCAAGATGATGGCCAATACAAAGTAGATATCGGATCTTTTGCTTCCCTCCTTTCTCCTTCTTCTTCAATCTCTAAAATCCTTCACAAATACCCTAAAATTGCTCACAAAAGCTCTTTCTCTCACTCAAGAAGGTGCAAGGTCGAACTAGGATTTTCTCTTGCTAAAAGGGTGATAAGGGAGGCCACAAGAGGCGAATTATGTTCTTTAAATATGGCGCAAACCCTAAAAATTAGGGTTTATATTTACAGCTCCTACTCGTCGAGTCGGGGCCTTCTAACTCGTCGAGTAGAACCCAAATCCCGCGTCTTCATAATAGTCTCTACTCGACGAGTTGGAGCACTCCAACTCACTGAGTCCATGCACAAAACCCTAAAACTTATATAAATTAATCCATACCTGGAACAGGTGTTACATGCTCGACCAGAATTCACATTTAGTTTCACACTTGAATCAAAAGGAGTGTTGAATTCCTTAATGTTCAAATGTTGAAACTTTGTCGGAACTTTCTCTATATAGTGAGATTCCTAGCCTTGGAACCAATTCCATTTAAAAGCTTCAAATGTGGAGACCAGCCATCATCACCATAGGGAAACATGATAGGATACTCCAAGGGCATGTAGCTAGGATGAAGTTTACTAATCCTGCGTGGACTTCTAATTTTGGAATGTACAATTATATCATACGTACTACCAACTTCATCTTCGCCAACAATGATACAACCCAAAGTACCAGGCGCCGGAGGACCATTTAGACGGTCAGGAACGTCATTAAAAAGACAAACCGCATACTCAGGTAAGTTCCTTTCAGTAGCAATATCTTTTGCAGTTTTAAAAGTCCTAACGTATTCATTATGAGTTGTAAAAATATCCATAAGAGTCTGAACTATTGTTGGATCAAAACACTGGTTGTCAGTGTTTCGAAAGGCAGAAAGCCTATTACGCAACTCGTGGTCTGTATCAATCATATACAACTGCAAAAACTTGGGCCCCTTTTCGTCAACGACATCAAAAGCACCTATCCAATGACAAACCTGGCCGAAAACTTTAAATACATGAGGACCAGGCGTCCTATTAATATCCTCATCTACCTTACCTCCGAAGGATGTTATACTGAACATGTTATTATAACCCCTTATGTTTTTTATGAAAGGCGGAAAATCATATAAAGCAAGCAACAATTCATGAGGCACTAGTGGACAAAGCAATACAACAGACCCAGACCTACAACAATGCGTATAGGCGGGGGAATCTGGGCGCGATAGATACAAAACCCTTTCATCAAACCAGAAAAAAGCAGCACATGATTTACAAATATAACTACAATCACCAATATCATCATAAGAAGGCAATAATCGATTTTCAACAGAAATAAGTGAAGCCAAATGAGGAGAGAAACGACGTTTGGAATGGAACATTCCCGACATCAGGTTCTAACTATGGTAAAGTAAGAAGAAGTAGACAACATACCTAGAAAAGAAAGAGAGACAAGGACGGAGAATAAGAACGCAACACCAGAAGAGGAAGGAAGAGTAAAGAAGAAAGAAAGAGGAAATAAAGAAAAGCGAAAGAAATAGTATCGGACAAGGAGGGAGGCAAGGCGACAATGAAAGCGGATAAGAACACAAAAGAAGAATGAGAAAAGGAAATCGTGATAGTGACGTTAGAATGAAAAGAAGAACTCCAACGCAAAAGATGAAAGAGAAAAAAGTGCACTGCAGCTAAGACTTTTAAGAATTTATAGTATATAATAATTGTTTTATTTTTATTGATTTTTAGTTTTGTCTCTTTTATTTTTTTTTTCAATTTCACCTTTTTTTTTCTCAACCACATACCTTTGTGCACCAATATAAAAAATGTGATTCTCAAGTTCTTCTATTATGGTGTTTACATCCTTCTTCAACTCTTCCAATGTATGGATGTATCATTAGAGTTGGAAAGATAACTGATGGGGTGAAGAATTTTCGACCAATCTTTTAGTGGAGAAAATGAACACATTTTTTGTAACCAGATGCAAATTTATGATTTCAGAGGATCATGAAAGTTTGGTATGAAATTCTTATGTTTTTAGATTCTTTATATAAAGTTCCGGAGGTGTAGTAGGGGTCACATTTTGGTATTTTACAGGCCATCTGGAGATTTTCGTAAGTGACCAAAAGATTTTCACAAACCCACCAACCAACATAGAATTTTTTACAGCCTCCCTCCTACATATCACCATCTACAAAAATCATGGTTAAAATGGCAATCTTTATTATTTTTAATTAAATATTAAGAAATATTTTGTGGGATTAGCTTGATTTATATATTTTCTTTAAAAACCGTTAAATTGATTTGTTTATTTTGAAAGCTTCTGATACAGCAACAAAATAATATTTCTTAAGCGGGAATGAAATTTTATGATATGCCTAATATTAAACGTGTTGTTTTGGTAAAAAGTCCTTATTATGGCACATAATTTTTAAAATCTAAATATATCATAAGTAATGAATTAAGACAATGTTTTTATCAAATTATATATCGCTTTAAATTAGTTATAAGTTAAGTAGTAACTAATAAATCATGTTATCACATATATTTTAATGATTCTACTCTTGTTTATTAATCGTGTATATACTATATACATACTTAATTTATCTGTTTTCACTACTAATAAATAAAAGAGAAATACCAAAATAAATTGTATTCCTTGTTTAAAGAAAAATGATAGAAAAACATTTGTAAGAAAAGGTCCCTTACTCTCAACACTGTAATAAAAAGCAGAAGCTCAACCCTCTGTATATGTCCCGAGACGACTCGGTTCTTAGATTGTCAAACCCTAGCATTCTCTCTTTCTCTCTCTAACTTTTCTCCGCCATGGCTTCACGGAGGCTAGCTGCCTCCCTCATCCGCTCCTCCCTCCACCGATCATCAACCAGATCTCCATTTACTCACTCCACCAGAGCCGCACGCGCACTATCCCAATCACACCCTTCTCCTACCGGTTACTTTCTTAACCGTGTAGTCAACTACGCTACTTCTGCCGCCGCCGCTCCGACCAAGCCAGCTGCAACAACCCCTGGTGAAGGATCTAACTATGGAAAGATCACTGACGAATTCACCGGAGCCGGCGCGATTGGACAGGTGTGCCAGGTGATTGGTGCTGTCGTCGATGTGAGATTCAGCGAAGGATTGCCGCCGATCCTTACGGCGTTGGAGGTTTTGGATAACTCGATCAGGTTAGTTTTGGAAGTGGCGCAGCATTTGGGGGAGAATATGGTTAGGACTATTGCTATGGATGGTACCGAAGGGCTTGTCCGTGGTCAAAGAGTTCTCAACACCGGTTCTCCTATCACTGTAAGTTTTTTCTCGATCTCAAAAAAATCAGATCATTTTAAGAACACGATCCGATTTTGTCTGGATTTCTCGTTCGAGATCCAGTACTTTATCATTTTTGTAGCCTGTTGGTTTATGGTTCAGATCGGTAAAGTCAACATGTTTAATTGTAGCCAAGTTTTCTGTATGCCATTGTATATGGTGATTTAACACTATTGCGCAATGATCCATGGAGCTAATCAGCTAATTCAATGTCATTGTAGGTACCTGTTGGTAGAGCAACCCTTGGTCGTATCATTAACGTCATCGGAGAGCCAATTGATCATAGAGGCGATATTAGTAAGTGTAGCATGTCTTTCATCCATTCCTAACGTATTAGTAATTTAGTATCTTAACCTTTTGATTCTTTTCAACAGAAACCGACCACTATCTGCCAATCCATAGAGAAGCACCAGCTTTCGTTGAGCAAGCAACTGAGCAACAGATCCTTGTCACTGGAATCAAGGTTGTAGATCTTCTTGCTCCATACCAAAGAGGAGGAAAGATTGGTTTATTCGGTGGTGCTGGTGTAGGAAAAACTGTTCTCATCATGGAACTTATCAACAATGTTGCCAAAGCCCATGGTTAGCAGATAGATACTACAACACTTTTCAGTTTTCACCACATTGATTTGTAATACATTTCACCACATTCTTAATTTTTTATGAACTCTCGTATGTTTTCCCAGGTGGGTTTTCCGTCTTTGCTGGTGTTGGAGAACGCACACGTGAGGGTAACGATCTTTACAGAGAAATGATGGAAAGTGGTGTCATTAAGCTAGGCGATAAACAGGTTCACCATTTTCTTACTTTTTTACTATCTTATTTCAATGTTATGAATGTTATAATCTAATGTATGTTTTCATGTTTGTAGAGTGAGAGCAAGTGTGCACTTGTGTATGGTCAAATGAACGAACCCCCAGGTGCCCGAGCTCGTGTTGGGCTGACCGGACTGACCGTAGCTGAACACTTCAGAGATGCTGAAGGCCAAGATGTGCTTCTCTTTATCGACAACATCTTCCGTTTCACCCAGGTGTGTGTTTTTCAATTTCTCTTCTTTTCAAGTTCCAACAGTTTAACTCAACAAGGGCAAATTGGTCTTAAAGTTTATATCTTTTGACATCAGGCAAACTCTGAGGTGTCTGCTTTATTGGGTCGTATCCCATCTGCTGTTGGATACCAACCAACTTTAGCTACTGATCTTGGAGGCCTTCAAGAACGTATCACCACAACCAAAAAGGGTTCAATCACATCTGTTCAAGCTATCTATGTCCCTGCTGATGATTTGACCGATCCTGCCCCTGCCACCACCTTTGCTCACTTGGATGCCACTACTGTGCTATCCCGACAGGTAAAAGGGTATTTTAGTCATTTTGTCATCTGTTGTATAACTTTATGACACTGGTTTAACTGAATTACAGATTTCTGAGCTTGGTATCTACCCTGCTGTGGACCCACTTGATTCCACATCGCGTATGCTGTCGCCCCACATTTTGGGAGAAGATCATTACAACACGGCTCGTGGGGTCCAGAAGGTTCTTCAGAATTACAAGAATCTTCAAGATATTATTGCTATTTTGGGAATGGATGAGCTTAGTGAAGATGATAAGTTGACTGTTGCACGTGCTCGTAAGATTCAAAGGTTTTTGAGTCAACCCTTCCATGTTGCTGAAGTTTTCACTGGTGCCCCTGGTAAATATGTTGAACTCAAGGAGAGCATTGCTAGTTTCCAGGTGAGTTTAGTAAATTACATAATTACCCCCCTTAGTTCCCCCCTTAGTTCTTGTCTTGTTAAAAATATTGTGGAAATTTGATGTTGATGTTAATCTCAGGGAGTGTTGGATGGGAAGTATGATGATCTTTCAGAACAGTCGTTTTATATGGTTGGAGGAATTGATGAAGTTATTGCGAAAGCTGAGAAGATTGCTAAGGAATCTGCTGCTTCTTCTTAGATGTGATGAAATATTATTGTTGTGATAGAGTTGAGATGAAAAAAGAATGAATAATTTTTATTGATATGGTGCTGGAAGCGCCGGGAGTTTTTTTTTTTATTTTGAGAAAACTGAGATTAAGTTGGGATTTTTTTTTGGATCCCTGTTTTTTTGAGTTTTAATGCAATGAAATGGATGCCAGCAAAATCCCTATTTCGGCTTTTGTTGTTGGATAATAATAAGAAGAGGGATATATGTGTTGGGAATTGGAATTTGTATAGTTGCTCATTTTGATTTTCCAGACATCTGTTGAAATTTGTCTTCATATTTCCTATGAACTTGATAAAAGGTCGAAATTGGATATTTAACTCGGTGAGTTGAAGCGGGTTATAGATGTAGTTTAAAATATAAAGTTAATGAGAAAGTTAAGAGATGGTAAGTAATCATGAAGTTTAACAAATAAAAAGTCACTTGGTACTTTTTTGTATGAATAAATCTTTTCTGGAACAAGATGAAAGCTAGAATCCCTATAAATCTGCCAAGAATCAAGATCACGCTGCGATGGCATATTGGCAACCAGTTCTTAATGGATAAGCCCATTTCCAGAAGTCCACTCTTTTTGTTAACAGCTTGTTTGCAATAGTTTAAATGATTAGGCCCAAAAACCTTTTAACATTTTACTAAGCTTATGGACCCATTTATGGAGGCCCACTCTTTTGGTGGGGTTAGAACCGTAGAAGTGAAGACAAAAAAACCGGTTTGAGAAAAAAACACAAAACTGAACCGGAGCCGGTTCTTAGGAAAATAAGTCTAGCTTAAGCCGTTATATGGTCTTAGGTTTCTAGTCATTTGATCCGGTTTGAGAAACCAATTCACAGAACAAACTACCCATTGGTTTTTCTTTATAATCTTTTAACTATTTTGGTTCAAAAAATGCTCCTTTTGCACCTCTATGTTAACTATAAATAAGTTTCGGTTGTGTTTCATCACCGTATCACTCAAAAAGTCATTTAATCTTGTAATGCATGATTATTTTCGCAATCAGTTTTTTTTTTTTTTTTTTTTTAATAAGCTATCACCATCCCAAGGGATACTTCAAAGTTAAACGCATAAAAAATGCAAAACTATGATTCTGTTTGTTTGTTTGTTTATTTTTATTGGCAAAACATCTTTTTAACCTTTTATATTTGTAGTTGAAAGACATTTAAAGAAAAAAATATTTGTTTTTCAGAAGACAAAAAACATAAAAAAGTTTTTTTGACATATTTTTCCAAAAGACAAAAATTTTATGATTTTGAAAAACTTTTTCTAAGTTCTAACTCTAATATGATATTTCTTTTTCCACCACTATTATTGACGCCATTGCCGCCACCGCCGCCGCCACCACCACCACCACCACCGCCATGTCTTTTTATTAAAACTTTAAAAAACAATCAATCTTTTTTAGGAAGACTAAAAATATGGAAAAAAAAACTTTAGATCCACATCTTATTTTGCATACATACAAAAAAAAAAAAAAAAAAAAAAAAAAAAAAAATATATATATATATATATATATATATATATATATATATATATATTACCTCTTAAAACCATGGAAGGGATGCTGTGAAGCTAACCGTTTTAATTAATGTGTCGAGCAATCCAGTTACATTTTCATTTTGCTAACCCTTTTCTGCTGGAAATGACTCACTAGTACTTGTTTATATGCTAATTCGCTTTTAGAATTGGTATTATATGCCTTGAATATGTGATTTCAGATTTCAAATTTCAAATTTCATAGTTTTCTTGCATGTGTCTGTTAGGTTCATGCCTCCATTACAGATTTCTCATATTCTACTTTAATTGTGGTCAACTGAATTATCAAAGCAATAATTGCTCTACAAACGGGTATTGTTCACCAATCTATACAGAAACAAAAAGTGTTATCACCTCTAAATATGTTTACACGTGATATCCATCATTACATTTCAATTTCAATTTCAATTTCTCCTCACACTCTATAAAACAAAATGACAATATCATTCATTCACTACCTCTCCTTGTTTGAACTCTATTAATAGCTTTCAATGCCTGAAAACATCCAACAATAAAGATCATTATTCATTAACATGTACCAGTACTAAATAAGCCACAATAATCTTTAACAGAAAATCAGTGTACCTCATCATTCCAATTAGTCGACAAATTAATTGCCACAAGTGCCACAACTTGTACAGAAAGTGCACAAATGATCCCCATCCATAGCCCCTAAAAACACAAATCTTCAATTCATAAAACCATATCATGAATAAACTTCAAATTTACACTCAAAATAAGGTACCAAAATCTCACCATGCCTCCAACATGAAGAACAAAAGCAAATAGCAATGCACAAGGAATTCCCACAACATAATAAGCTCCAAGATTGACAATTGCACACACATTTTGCCACCCACATCCTCTAGCAGCACCTAATTTTCAAGAAAATAAAAAAAATTAAATAATGTGTTACTTACTTACTTATCACTAATCATTCATACCTGAAAGAACGCATTGAAATCCATCTAAGAAATCTGATAATGCAAGTAGTGGCATCATTTTTGCAACATATTTAATAACTTCGTCATCATTGCTATATAATTTACCCCAAACATTTCGTACTAAAATAGTAATAGTTCCTACTATTAAACCCTCCAAAATTGCTATTACAACCACAACACAAACAGCCAAACGTGCAGCTTTAGGTCTTGATGCCCCTAACTCATTTGAAACTCTTGTACTACAATAAATAACCAAATGTTACATATTAATATAATATAAAAGTATATATTAAATTAAAATTATAAATATTACAAATTACAAACCTTATTGCTCCCCCAAGGCCAACAGAAATCATATACACCATCCAACATGTGTTAAGGCTGCCAAAATAAAAAAGGTTAATGTCATAAATGGGTAACTAAGTATTTTTTTTTTTTTTTACAAAACACCATTGTTAAAAAAAAAAAAAAAACCCGTAGAAAGACAAGCAAATGGAACATTTCGTTATCCTATAACGACATTAACCCAAATAAAAAACCAAAAAACAAACATAAACTCAATCCTATTCTTATTGCAAAGAATTTTATAATGAGAAAAACCAACCTAATTGATAATACAGATGTCTCTAACTTTGGATTTGGGAGAAGACCAGATAACAAAACTACCATATCAAATGTCCAATATTCAAGGCTGCAATACACGATTGTCAAATTTATATACAAAAATTTACTTTTTTCAGGTATTAAAACGGACAAATATATAGCAGAGAATTGTAAATATAAAGAAAATGTAAATAAGTTTATTGATAAATGTAAGTATATTTATATTATAGGTTAAAAAAAATATAAATTACATTGCTATTTCTGTAAACATACCAAATCATAAGAGCAGAAGGAACAGCAAGTTTCATGAAGCTAAGAACATCATGGAAAGCTTCTTTTGAAAAACCAGTCCAGGTGTGTAAACAAGCATTAGAAAACTTGACATAAAATCCCAAAAAAAACACATTCACCCAATTCGATATTGTATTAGCCAATGCAGCCCCTTTGATTCCAAACCCTAATTTAAAAACAAGAACCCAACACAAAAGTGTATGAAGCAAAGCTGTGATCCCTGAACTTATCATCATAGGAACCACAATATTTTGTGTTTGAAGAAATTTATTTAAACATTGAAGTAAAGCATATGCAAATAAACTTGGAATCATCCAACGAATAAAAGTTCCAGCCCCATTTGATATTTCTTGATCTTGACCTAAAGCTATGAAGATTGTGGGAGTGTAGAACCAGATAAATGCAAGTGGAATGCTTAGGGTTGTGAGAGTCAACGTTGCTCTTTGCATTTGAATCCCAAGCATGTGGTATTGTTTAGCTCCATAGGATTGTCCACATAGTGTTTCTAATGCACTTCCCATTCCTAACTATAAAAAAAGTTCAAAAAAATTGAGTCAATAATTTGTTTAAATATTGATCATTTTGGATTGAAGTCGAAAAAAGGAGATGAGATAGTGTGATTAATGAGTAGTTTCACCAAGACACTAAAACCAGTGAAGGAAGCAAAAGATGTAGCCATGGAAGCACTGGAGAGAGGGAGTTGTCCAAGATGACCAACAAACATGATTGAAATGACTTCAAGACAATACTGCAACAAGCTTACTGCTATCAATGGACATGCTAATCCTATTTGCTTCTTTACTTCATCGTATACTTGTCTTCTTAAACCTAACTCCTCCTCTTCTTCTTCTTCTTCTTCTTCTTCTTCTTCTTCATGTTGCCTTTGGATTAATGGATCTTGAATTACTTTTTCTTCTTTCATTTTTGGTTATGTGCTCGTTTGCTTTGTGGAAGGAGTTAAATAATTATAGGAGAATAATAAGTTACATGAATTAAAATTTTGGGATGTGGGTCGCACCTTTTTTTGGATTTATTGATATGTTTCTCCATCATTTTGTCTTGTAACTATTGGACTCTTTGTTGTTCCTTTTGGTTTATCTTATTATATTCCTTACTTTGATGTTTACTTAGCCTTCCTTGTGGACTTCATTTTTACTTTATTTTCAATTTAACCGTAATAATATAATGTTTTTGGAAGAAATTAAATCGGTAAAAAAATAGAAACTAAATGAGCTGGAATCAATTGTGTTTGGTTGATATGTAATGAAATCTGAATTCTTTTTATTTCTAGATTTGTCAAAGGATTAGAAAGTAAGTTATATAATACGACCGAAATGTTTTTTTATTGATTTGCTGTAACTCCTTCTTCTTATTATTAATAAACTAATAAAACCTTCATTTAATTAAAAGTTTCATTTATTAAAATTTCTTCTTCTTATTATTAATAAAATAATAAAACCTTCATTTAATTAAAAAATTCATTTATTAAAATGTTACCTGTTTAAACCTATCTTTTTATTGAGATATTCCATATAATTTATAAAACAAAAGATACAAAATGAAAATATATGATTTCACTAACTACAAACACATTAATTTTTATAAATTGTATGTTCGACTTTTTGTCACCAACATAATCTCATTTAAATATTTTTTAGGAATTTTTTTTGCCGCATATAAACTAATAAACATTTTTATTATTTTCTTTTTCAACCTCAAACCAAACACTCCCTCTCTAATTGTATGTTCGACTTTTTCTCTACATACACAATTAATCTTTATAAGCTAAAAAGCAATCACATATTTTTACCGAAAAATGTTTTGTTTTCAAACTCAAACTCAATCTCGAACACTTCATCACTACACAGACAATAATCTTTATAAGTTGTATGTGTGCCTTCTTTTGCATCCATAATAATTAAACTCCTTTGATTCCTCATTTTCTTGTTTTTAATCCTTTAAAGATACTTTTTATAATTTTTTGTTTGCATTCTTTAGAACTAAATAAAAAACAAAACAAACAAACTTAAAAGTGATTAAATAAGTTAGATAAACAAATAAAATATAAGATAATAGTAATAAAAAGAGAAATATCTTGTTATCATTCATTTCATTCTTATCAAAACGACAAAAAGCTGTCTCCGTGATGGTTGTGACGAGAGGACCCGTTTGAGAAGGGGTCTTTTTAAGTGAAATTACAAAAACGCCCTCAATCGCGCGCTATAAACAATCCTATCGTTGTAACAAACTCCTCTCCTCCCATAACATTTTACCTCCACAATCGCAGCGATAACTCTCTCTTTCCGTTTGCCTCTCGGAGATGGCGACGGGGAGAGACGAAATGGAAGAAGGATTGATCGTCAAAGAGACAGTTGACGGAATAACATGGCGGATGTTGGCGGACGAGATGAAGAAGTTAGGATTTATAGCAGGTCCGATGGTTGCGGTGACTCTGTCGCAGTACTTGTTGCAGGTTATCACCGTCATGATGGTTGGTCATCTCGGCGAACTTTCTCTTTCTAGTACCTCCATTGCTATCTCCCTCTCCAGCGTCACCGGATTCAGCTTAATCGTTAGTCCTATCCCTTCTCTCTCTCTCTCTCTCTCTCTCTCTCTCTCTCTCTCTGTATACATACATATCTATATATCTATATATCTATGCACACACATTTGTTGTATGTGTTGATTTGTGTCTAAGTATGTAGTTGTTGAATTTGAATTATGTAAGTCGTAATTAATTTGCCTCTTTGTACTCCTTCTAGTTGGTTTCAACTTCCGGTTGCTTTTCGAACTCCATATAACTAACATTGGTGATAAACATTTAACATCTATGCTGATTTTGTATTCGAAAGCCATTAGAAGCGGCAGAAGAACATCAAAGTGGAGTTTCCTTGTTTGAATAGTGAGGACAATCTAGAGTAGTGATGCCTTTCCACAAGTTGGTAAAAACAAGTAACAGAGGGATGATTTTTAGGGTTTTAGACTTTTTCAGAAAAAACACATGATGATTAGAAAACGTTAAGTATGAACAGGGTAAAGCTGTTGACAAGTTTCCGGAAAAGCACTAGAATCTGTTGTTATACGGTTCAAGTGTCATGTTTCTGTTTTCAATTAGATAGGGGATGGGACCATTTAGTTAATGAATTCTTTCAGAAATTTATTGCAATGATATGTAGTGACGAAGGATGGAGCAAGAACAACGTGATGATAAACCTAACATTGTACTATTACTTTCATTTAGTTCTACTTAGCAACGATTGAAAATATCAGAAATAAATCTAAATACACCCTTTTCATTCTAGAATAAACCCTTATTATGTTATCATGGATCGTTGTTGCTCCATTCTTCTCTCTAATTTCTTTGAACTACTGAAGTTGTAAGTTTGAATATTCCTTGTGTGTGTGTTATAGAGATATTTCATTGCTGTTATTGGCACTACAGAGTGGCTTTTGATGCTCAGCACCATATAACACTCATTCTGCTCTTCTTAAGAAGTTGATTTACAATTTTTCTTAATCCCAAAAGAAAAGCTTACAGTTTAGAGTAAAGATAAATATGATTTCTCCTAGTTATCGTTCTTCTTTAAAGATTGAACAAAGAATCGTTTGATTAATATGTACATAAAAGATTGTCTTTAATGTCATTCCAGATCTTAAAGACAGAGGGAATAACAGTTGCCTTGAAGTTGTAAATTTTAAGGACCTTATGTGAATATTAAAATAGCTGTTATTAACTTATTATATCAACCTATGTACAAAAATATTGTCTGCATATGCATATCATCAGATGGCTGTAATTATATCATTTACTGGGGTTTGAACTTGGTGCTTACGTCTTTCCATGTGAATATCATCTTGAAAGGGAAAGCGTACTTTTTTATTGATATAAAATATAAACACATAGAACTAATGCTATTCAATTTGGCCTTTTCAAATGTTTTGTGATTAATATTCAACAACTTAGATAGCATTTCAGAAATCAATAAAGTATTGTGTATAAAAGAGGAAGTAGTCAAGTTTGGATTGCCCACTCACTTGTTGACAAATATTTGCCTCTGTTTTTTCTTGGAAATTCATTTCTTTGTATGTCATGATGCTGTTGTCCTTTTCCATATTATATAGTCAACTCAACACTGCCCAATCAGAGTCTTTGAGTCAATATCTACTGCACAACTTTAATAAAAATTTACTGCGATGTACACAGTTTTTGGCCACTAGTAAATTGATTTGTAATGTCCATGAAAATTGATAGTGATGGATGATGTATGGCCCACCCCCACATGAAACTTGATCGTTCATCTTCCATATTATGCAAATGAAATTCTTAATGTTTAATCTAACTTTTTTGTTTTTAATTTGTTCAACAGTTAGGTATGTCTAGTGCTTTGGAAACTTTATGTGGACAAGCATTCGGAGCTCAACAATACAAAAAAATCGGAACCCTAACTTACACTGCCATTTTCTCTCTAATAATCGTATGCATTCCTCTTTCCATCTTCTGGAAATACACTGGAAATTTACTCCTTTTTATTGGTCAAAGCCCTTCAATTTCACAAGAAGCTGGAAAATTCATCACATGGCTTATTCCCGCACTATTTGCTTCTGCAATTCTTCAACCACTTGTTAGATTTTTCCAAATGCAAAGCATGCTGTTTCCCATGCTTATTAGTTCAATCGTTGCTTTATGCCTTCACATTCCTCTTTGTTGGGCCCTTGTGTATAAAACTGGATTAGGGAACATTGGAGGTGCAGTATCCATGGGTGTTTCCATGTGGTTAAATGCTATTTTCCTTGTGTTTTACATGATTTACTCCCCTTCATGTGCAAAAACACGTTCTCCAATCTCATGGGAAGTCTTTCATGGGATTAGACAGTTCTTTGGTTTTGCTATCCCATCAGCTGTCATGATTTGGTAATATTCTCTTTCCTCACATTAAGTATATTGGCATTATATGTAAAAGATAAAGTATATTGCCAATATTGGTATGTTCCCATTTTAAAAAATGATTTAAATTTTGCAGCTTGGAATGGTGGTCATATGAGTTTCTGATTTTGTTGTCTGGGCTTTTGCCAAATCCAGAGCTTGAGACTTCGGTTCTTTCTGTGTGGTATGTATGGTTTATGTTTATATTGATGTTTTGAGAGAGAAATAATTAAATTAATGATATTTGTTTTTGTGGGATTTTATCAACAGTCTTAATACTATTGCTACACTGTATGCTATACCATATGGATTTGCTGCAGGCGTTAGGTACCCTTTCTTTATCTTGAAACTATCTATAAGTCTAAAGAGACCCTAATTCCATTTCTATTCTGTCATTTTTATTTTTTCCAGCACAAGAGTGTCAAATGAACTGGGAGCAGGGAATCCAAAAGGGGCCCGCGTGGCAGTGAAAGCGATCATGGTCCTTGCAGTTGTTGAAACAACAATAGTCAGCTCAACTGTTTCTGCAAGCAGAAATGTCTTCGGATACATTTTCACTAACGAAAAAGAAATCGTCGACTATGTTACAAAAATGGCCCCTCTTCTTTGCTTAAACATCATAATGGATAGTCTACAAGGAACACTTTCAGGTTCTACTCCTTTCTCTCTCTCATCTCCCATGTATGTGAAAATGAGGGAGTGTTGATGACGTGGCAGGTGTTGCTAGGGGTGTGGGGTGGCAGCATCTAGGGGCGTACGTGAATCTTGCAGCTTTTTATCTTTTTGGGATCCCGGTTGCTGCTTTGTTGGGATTTTGCACCTCCTTAAGAGGAGAAGGGTTGTGGATTGGAATACTAGTGGGGGCCACCATACAAGTTACTCTTCTTGCGGTAGTAACAATTTTTACAAATTATGAAAAACAGGTATACTTTTTCTTTCACTTAATATATGATACTACGTATTCAACTGTATAAAAAAATAGCTGAGATTTTCCTTTTATTAATAATTATGGTGCAGGCAATCAAGGCGAGGGACAGATTTATCGAGGAAGAAAATAGATTAGGTTGATTTACGGTTAAGGTTTGGTTAGAATGTTCCGTATAATTTTGATTTTTGTTGTAATATACAACACTTCGTATAATGTGTAGTTTAAAGGGTTTTGATGTTTATCTTTTATTACTATATCGGTTTCTTTTGTAATATCTTTTTGCTAAAATTTCAAGATAAAAGAGTTAAAAGTTTTGTTTGATTACCGATGACAAAATTATCATGTCATTTGAAAGATTTTGTAAGTAAGTTTCATAATATATTCATTTTATATGTTTTTTGAATCATATAAATAAATATCTATTTTTCACTATAGTAATAATTGTCAATAATTATATTAATTAAAACGAATTATTAAATATTTTTCTTACCTAAAAGAAATAGTGACAACAGCCCAGACCTAAGTAAGTTTCGTTTCATTTGTTACTAGTTATCTTAACAATATATGGTTAAGACTAAACCATTTACGAAAGACATGTTATAAAATTTATGTCATAGGCTGTTAAAAGTTCAGTCAAGGTAGAAGTTGGAGCATCATTTGAAATCGCACTCAACATTATGCTCCAAGTAACATCTATCATGAGCTCAACTTCTTTGTAACATCCGTATTTTTACAGATAAACTAATACAATGACATTTTGGTGAGCAATGTATATTATTTAAAAATAAATAATATTAGGAGAAGTATAGTGTTATATTATTTGAAAAAAAAATAACTTTAGGAGAATTATTTTAGTAGTAAAAAACTAAAAATAGAGTTATATTGACTATAAGAAATGACTGCTAAAATAGTAATTTTATAATGTAATATATTTTTGTTGGGGATGTCGTTTCCTTTTTTTATTGATATGGCTAGAAAACACCGTACACATAAGCATATGTTATCGAAGAAAGAAAAGGAAATTATGCTTCAATCCTTAAATTATGTGAAACTTCCCTCAAACGTAACATCAAAGATTAGACAAATAATTTGTTCTTTCTTTACTATGTGATTGCCTTTTCCTTAGCTTTTCATATATCTTCGGCCGAATTTATAAACTTTTTAGTCAACTCTTCAACCTGAAAACATGAACAAAAATCAACCAATATAACCACAATAACTGTAAATTTCATTTTTTTTAAATAGTGAATGAATTTATTTAGTGTTACTTCTTTTTCCAATCGTTTTGCATCATCTGATTTTTTTAGGCAGGGATTTCTTTATCGAGTCAAAAGCCTTTAAAACAAATATTATCATTTTCTTTAATATATTAGACACACGAGGAGTCGAGGATACATTGTAGTAACCAAGATACAACATTTTCCTATACCTTTTGGCTAGCTATTCTAGTTATTTATTTGGCATCTTCCGGGAGACTTTACTACCACTTTGCACACAGCCAGGAGTAAAGTATAAACATTCATGCTATATAAACTGCTAAATCGATTTTTAATGTCTTAGGGAGGAATAACTGTAATCAATCATTCACCATCTAGCTTAGGGTTCAAACCCAGTAACGAAGAATCAATAGCATTTATACCCTTGACCACAGACAAATACAAGAGTTTGTAGGGGCAATTTAGTCAAAATTACAATAGAACCCACACACATGGTTATGCTTCTATTTACATGTAATAATATAGTTATTATTGTGTTGATTCCTATTAGGATGGTTAGTTGTATGGTAGCATAAAGTAAATAGTGGAGATAATGGGGAATTTTCTATTCATGGTTAACTTTTTGTTGAGTTTTATAGGTTGGTTAGCTGTATGGTTAGTTGCATGGTGTTTTTTGGAATAAAACTAACAGGATAATGTCAAGTTAGACATTTACCATCCTTGAAAAGTATATCATGTTTATTTCTTTTTCAGTTACAACATAAGAAGGAAGGTTCATGGGCTTATTGATTCCTATAGTGACAAACATAACTTTTTGTTTTACATCATACATGCACATCTTTTTCTCATTTCTCATTTTTTATATTGTTTATACTTTGATTATTGTTTTATCATAACCTCATAACCCATACAATATTGTGTTCCTTTTTGTGTAGGTCCATTTCTGCACAAAGATCCAAGCTCTTATAACTTATAAGTTATAGCCATAGTTACAATATAGGTTGAAGCATAGATTCATAAATAATGACCTTGATGATGCAAAACAGAGGCTTCATATCGATTTCAATAAAAATTTCAAAGTTGTTTATATTGTAGTACATTTATTGTATTTTAGACAATGCAGTTTAGTTTCTTTTATCCTTTTATTATAGCATACTACTTTTGCTTTCTTTATATTATAACATTATACTTTTGCTTTTTTTTTTGTTTGACTTTGTTTAGAATTGTACGTCTTAATATCAAGCTGAAAAAGAAATGACACTTTAATTATTTAGAGGGAAATGAAAATACAGTGCTAAAGTTTTGAATGTATGTTTCTATCTAATTTTTCTTTAATGTATGTTTGAAGTTTTGAATGGATATGGGTTAGATCTAGAGTTTTAAGAGGGCAAGGGGTAGTTTGATCAACTATCATGTTTGTTGGAAAATTAGATTTTTTTTCTTGAGAATTTTAATGGTTTGGTTTAAATGGTATGAGATCAAAGTTAGAGGACATTATAGGAACCATGTAAATATGGTTATGTAAAATCTAATGCAGGAAGAAGGAAAATGGTAACCGGGTAATTACAAACAAAAGTGTCGGAATAAATTCCATATTGTAATGCCCGAGTTTCGGTGCTAAGCATTAGTAGATGATGTGATAGTCTAGGTCAACTATTGTAACTCTTTTTGAAGTAATAAAGATGAAATATTTGAGTATTATGTGAATTCTGTGCCTTTATATGCTTATTACTTATTTATAAATGTATAATAAATAAAGGATAAAAATAAGCGTCAAAATTGAAGTGTTAGATAAACCCGATATCTTTACATAAAGTTGTAGTGGTCGAAACCAGGATTCCGGGGATATAAAGAACGCCGAAATCCGAGTTATAACGAAGAAGTTATGACCCGTCGAAGTTTCGCGACGGAACCGGCACGGCACCGGGAAACGTAAAATAGTGAATTTACGGTAGAGGACTTTTTGGCCTTAGTAATCTAAACGAAAGTCGTAGAATATATTAAACCGAGAACATCCATAAAAAGAACACCCAAATCTGACTTCGTATGAGGAAGTTACGAATTTTCTAAGATTCGGCATAGCAGTGCACGGCCCGAAACTCGAATTTTAGTTCGAGCGGTTTTTGGCCTACGTGACCAAAATGAGAGTTGAAGATCTCATTAATATGAACTCAACGGTAAAAAGACAGACGAAAACGGAGTCCATATGAAGGAGTTATGAATTCTTCGCGGTCATTTAACAGTCTAATCTCCTCCTACTGTTAAATTTAAGATCGGTCGAGAATTAGCCGACGGATTCAAGAAGAGAGTTATTTTTACCTACGCGTGGATATAAAGAACGTCGAAAACGGAGCTCGTATGCGAAAGTTATGAATTTTTGAAAATCGGCTGATTTCCACCATGTGTGCGATGCCACGTGTCAGCACCAGGCTGTAGCCAAATTGGGAGAAGAACGATGAGAGGTAACCTTAATTTAAACCTATGTGAAGTTGTTGGTGGCGTCCCACCCACAAGTCAACTGCAACCTAAAGTCAACAGTGCTAAAATTGACGTTTAGTAATGAATTCCTACATTTTATTGCTATTCAGTTTTATTATTATTATTATTATTATTATTATTATTATTATTATTATTATGTATTTTTTGTTTTTTTTCCTTAAATGTATTTTAATTTAAAAATGTGCATCAAGCAGAAAAAACATGTATGGTTTGTTATTGATTTTTTTTTCGATTGACTTCTTATAGGAAAAGCTCTACATGTTTGGATTTGTTGGTTTTGTAAGCTCTGCTTCTACTGCTGATTTTAATTATGATTCATTTTTCATTTTGGTAATCCAGGTGCAGGGTAGATGTATATGTGGGGTAAAATAAAGCTTACTCTGGTAATAAATGGATGTACCCTAAACCTCTCATGGATCTAAGGTTTTGACCCTTTGTTGACCTTTCTTCTTTAAATCATATTTTCCCAACACATTTTTGTTAATTTTTTTGGTATATCACCTTACTTCCATTTGTTCCTATTACAACCTGTACTTTTAACCTTTTTTCATATTAAGGCATGTTACTTTATAAAAAAAAATATACCCAATTATAGTAATGGATAGTTGGTTGCTATTTCTTGCTGTTAGCAACATGATATACTGATTTTTAATTTTTAATCATTTTTAGGAAGAGCATATTGTATTGTGTTAGCCGAGAGAGTTGTGCTAAATCTTATGCAAAGAATGAGTTGCACTGCCACACTCACAAAGGTAACAATAACATCTCCATAACTTTATAAAAATTAATAATACTACATAATAATCTATAACCATTAAAAAAGAATATTAGTTTTTTTTAACTGTTATAGGCGATGGTAGAAGCTGCAAACCCTGCGTGCATATTGGAAACAACAAAAACTGTACTAGCATTATGTTTGGAGGATAACTGGGCGGTGTTCTTTTACTTTTTTACCCTTTGATCTTATTTACATAAACCCTAATTTTTTATATGATCTTTTTACTAACATGCCAACACGTATTGATAGGTCGAGGGAAGAATCACATAATGGGTTTATTTGATATGGTGATGATAAAAGACAATCATATCTCCATATTCGGAGGTGTCTCAAATTCCCTTAAATTTGTTGACCTTTATTTGACCAACAACAATCTTCAAATGGGAGTTGAGGTAATTTCAATTTCAATTTCAGTGAGTTTGTTTGTTTCTTTCCCTTTTAATTTTAAAGCCAATTTTTTTTATTGAACAGGTGGAGACAAGAACATTTGAGGAAATAACCAATCAAGCATCTTTCTCTGTTTAGTGTCGCACCGATTCTGATTTATTTTTAGCTAGATGAGATTGAAATTCTGCCCCCCACGGAGCGGGGGTAACCCTCTAGTTGTTTATTATAGAATTGTAGTTTTCATCATTGACATAATGCTTTTTAAGCTACAAATTTTTAGTAATACTTGAGATTATAGACAACTAAATACCAGAACACGTGGAGCAAAGAAGCACACATAGTTGCTAAGCTCGGATCGACTCCTATGCAATGCCAAATTTAGACCCCTCTGTTAACTCAACCAACGAATCTAGTAAAAGCTACGCATTCCTATTATGATATCAGTTTTTTTGGCCAGGTTAAGTACTTAACCCATAAAGTTCACTAATTTAAAAAGAAACAACCTCATAATCTGTTATTCAAAAAGAAGAAAACAAACCTTTTCTATTACACAGACATCTACATTACTTCCATTTCCTAAGTCATTAAATATGCAGAGCATATAGCCTTCGTTACCAACCTCACTCCTTCATCCCTCTGTTAAAAAGTTAAAATAGTCACTTGTAATAAAAAACACACCCTTTGATGGAAGATACAAAAAAATATAAAGAAAGGGATTCAATTTTACCAGGAGCAAAGAGAGGATGACTATTCAATTCTTTTGAAATCCCAAGCGCTTGACACACCTTATGAGAGTTTGCAATGGATACAACCTTCCTATAATTCATGGAAACGAAGTTATTAGCTAAACATGTGTAATTAAATTAACTCAAAATATATGAACAAAAGTGAAATTTATAACAATACCTTCAGGTAACCCAATGTTCTTCAATAACCGATCAAAATCCAAATCCAAATCCAAAGATTTCTTCTATGATTTCACACATTCCTCATGGTTACGAAGGAATCGTTCTTCTGCAACAGCTATTCAATTTTTTCCCTGATTCTTTTCCTGTGAAGGTTGTTGCTGTTGAGTCAATGGGTTGACCGAGTTTGTAAGGTCACCCACTGCTTTCCTTCTACTAACTTGCGTGTTCTTGGAGACACCTATTTTAATGTTGATTTTGAAGAAAATGTTGGTGTGCTTTGCCAAACACGTAGGACTCTTCATAGTACTTAATTAGAAAAAATGAAAATAAGATGTCAAGAGATACAAAATGAAAACATAAAAGTATGATGCAAACATATAGAAACAAATTAGACAAAAATAAAGCAGGAAGCTACCTTGATATCAGTCAAAAACATGAAAATTACCAGTAGCCTTCAACAGTCAGTCAATATTCCATGGAATTCTACAAAAAAAAAAAAAAAAAAAACGGTTGTTGTTAGTCTTTGTTTCACAAAATTACTTGAAAAAGTGTTTCACATGTAAACGTTTACAAAAACTGTCGTTATTTATGCAAGTGGAGCACAAGGAGTCAAGGACGGAAGGTTTCAGTTTTGGTTTTAGTTTCAGTTAAAGATATTATAGGATTGTTAAAAGGGCTAGGTGTATATATGATTAGAATAAGAAAACATGGAATGCGATTGGTCCGGTTGGAGGTAATATTGTCATTTTGAGCCACGTAAGAAAAGAAAGCCAAGCCAAAGGTGGATCTTACTACTCACTGTTCGATCTAAGATAACCGAAGATAAATAAAGCAACATAATAACATCCACCTCACAAAATTGGAATTTTTCATCCTTGCAAGTTCAAGCAACATATACTAATAAAATTGGAGAAGCACATATGACAAGAATAGAAACATAATAGACAGTAACATAAACATAGAAAAAGGGAAACCTGGTTGTGGACTAAACACTGCCATTCCCAACTTCTGTTTCTTATTGTCGTGATTAAATCTACAGTCAATATACTCCCTGTCCAATGCAAAATTAGAAAACATGGATAAAGTAAATATTTTACACCTACAAAATTACCTAACAAAACATGTATCAACACAGCTTGCTTGTGTCTGTATGTAACGAAAAAAGAAAAAAGGGTCGACATCATATAAAAAACAAATATGAATGGTTATACAAAATTGAATTCTAAAGCATAGCTTTGACATTGGAAGCACTTTTTAAATACCTTTCACTTATAAAAAACAATGATTAATAAGAAATTATTATTTATTTGATAAATAAGAAATTATTATTTATTTGATAATAGCTATAAATTAAACGAGAGTCTCAATGTGAGCGAATGACTTCCTGTGACTAGCCTAAAACATTATCCATTATTGGTCATAATTCAAATCTTCATATGGAGCCTTCCACAAATCCATCCACTAAAAAAAACACCACCCTTGCACAACGTCAAGCCATATATCAATTCTTATTGCAAGAAAGTAGTGACGGAGAATTAAAAAAAGGTTCCATAAGTGAAATAGCTTCACGATTTTCGGTCTCTACACGGACAATTAGTCGCATTTGGCATCAAGCTAAATTTCAAATTGACCACGGATTACCGGTTGATTTATCTTCAAATAAGCCAAAGGTTGTTGGAAAAAGGTACAAATAAACTTGAATCAAGTTTCAGAAGTTCCATTACGTCGCCGAGCCAATATACGATCTCTTGCGAAATCTGTAAATGTCTCGAAATCAACGATGCATAGACGTATCAAGGAAGGTGTACTTCGACCACATACAAATGCGATCAAGCCGACTCTAACTCATGAGAATAGAAGAGAAAGGTTAGAATTTTGCTTATCCAAGATTACTATACAATCATTATTAAGTCCGATTCCTACATTCTATGATATGTTTAATGTTGTTCATATTGATGAAAAGTGGTTTTACATATCAAAACCATCAAAACGTTACTACCTTGTCCCCGGTGAGGATGAACCGTTGCGAACATGTAAAAGCAAAAAGTTTATCACAAAAGTTATGTCTCTAGCGGCCGTAGCAAGACCGAGATTTGATTCATTAGGTAATGAAGTATTTTCAGGAAAAATTGGTATCTACCCGTTTACAACATTAGAACCCGCTAAGCATTCAAGCAAAAACCGTATTGCGGGAACATTGGAGACGAAGCCTATTTTATCGGTGAACAAAGAGGTAACAAGGTCATGGTTGATAGAAAAGGTTCTACCGGATATCAAAGCCAAATGGCCGCAAGGTCATATCGGTCCAATATTTATTCAACAAGACAACGCAAAGCCCCATATTGATGTTAACGATAGCGAGTTTCTTGAAGCGGCATCTCGAGATGGATTTGATATTCGAGTTTGTTTTCAGCCCCCTAATAGTCCGGATTTGAATGTGTTAGACCTTGGTTTTTTTCGAGCAATCCAATCACTTCAAGAACAAGAGGTTTTGCGTACAATTGATGAATTAGTTGATGCGGTTCAAACATCTTTTGAAAGAACGCCATCACAACAACTTAACAATGTTTTTTAACTCTACAAACATGCATGAAAGAAATCATAAAAGTTCAAGGTGGCAACAACTATCATGTACCGCATATTGGTAAATGTAGGTTAGAACGAGAAGGTAATTTGCCACTCCAAATTGAATGTGATCAAAATTTATTAGATGATGCCATATTGTATTTGAACTAGTAAAAATGCATTGCACGTCACCTTGTTTGGAAAAGAACACTTGTATTTTGACTTTTTTTTTTTAATGAAAATTAGAAAAAATGAGATGTTTTGTTTGTGTGTTACGATTTGATTTACTGCCACTACACAATGAATTCATATGATTGAAATTTTAGTTTACTAGAGTTACTATTTGTTTCCATATTCTGCGGATGACCTTTTTTTTTTAAATTACTTATCATAAAACACATTAATAAAAACATATTGGTTAACTCAAATGATAAGGGGTAATTTGGTAAATTATTTATCTATTTTTAGTAGTGGACATTTATTTTGGGACAACATAAAATAGTAACCTGGACATTTAAATTGGGATGGAGGGAGTAAATATTTAGAAATAAGTTAGGGGCTAAATATATAAAATTACCCCACAATTTGTATAATTTACACTCTTTTGGTGGTTGTTTTGTAAAGGTGTCATCCGAGTCGTTTCTTGAGGCAGTTGATGACGACTGTAAAGACTAACGACCTGAGTCCACGTGGACTGAAAAATTTGGTTTGTTAAGCCTGAAACCGAACGATCAGTTGAGTTTCATTCCTATATAAACACACTAAGTTTCTGTTTGCGAACTTCAATTACGATCATTCAGTAATCTCTTTTCTCTCTTCGTTACGTTCTTCATATCTCTCTCTCTCTACACGTTCGGTATGATCGATTTGCGTTCCTTTTAGAGTCTAGATTTCTATAGGTGTCAAATTTCTTGTATGTTTTTTGTTCTCTATCAAATATTTACTGAATGGTTCGCTTATGTGTTTCAGTTGCATTCAAACCTGAAGAAATGGCTTTAACTGACGCCATGAAAGTGATGTAAGATTTGAGTTTTATATATTATTTAATCTGATTTGAGTTTCGTTTTATGTACTATTTAATCTTTCATTTTTCGTCAGTCTGTATAGGATCGTATTACATTTCCTCTTAAACTGTGGACTCCTTTCACTTGCTACATGCCAACAGTTTGCTGCTAGGGCCAATCTCGACAATGTACCGGCTGAAGGTAACTTGTTCTTCTTCAATCTTCATTTCTTTTCAAAAACAGAGAGGTGATGTTTCCGATTTCAGCTCTGATCGCCGGATACATTTCACTTGAGGACCTGTTTGAAGCATATTTTCCCCAAATTTTGGCAAGAGGCAATGTGGGTGGTAATGTACCAGAAGCCGTCGCTGGTGGCGTTGAAAGGGTACCGGAAGCTGGTGGCGCGGCCGGTGGTGGCGCTGCAGATGAAAGGGTACCCGGTGGCGGGGATGATGGTGAAGCAGTACAAGGAATTCAAGAAAATGTACAAGAACCCGCCGGTGCTGGACATCAAGACAACCTCAACATCCTCGCCGACTACGCTCACATTGCCGCCGATGCTCGTGACGCCGCCGAACGTGACGCCGCCGCTCGTGCCGCCGGTCCCCTGAGAAGATCCCTTCGACAATCAAAACGAAAAAGGGATTCTGATTTTAAATACGACAGGGATTGATTACAGACAACAGGACTTAATTCATTCAATTCTTTTTGAATGTTGATATGCATTTAGAATTGTAAAAATTGTTTGGAATAAAAGAACGATTTCATTTTTGGATTTGTTAGAAATCTACCCTACGCTGCTATATCAACCAATTTGCAATAAGAAAGCTCTTGAGACTCTTGCTGATACTGAAAAAATAACATTTAAAGAATATGGAAAACAGAAAATATACCTTGCTAGGCAAGATGAATTCCAGATTCCAAACACTGAAGAGCTTAACCAAATGAAGGAATAAAATTCCAAATTACAAGAAATCTTGGAAGAACAAAACAAAGCAAACAGTCAACTTGAAGAGTAAACAAAGAAACCCCTTTTTGTTCACTTATTCCCTTCATTAGAGATACAGTCCAATGGTGATATAGAGAAACTAAGAAAGCATGTTCAGGTTTAGGTTCATGAAATGACTAATTTGACCTTTTTATGTTTTATCCACTTGGAGAAGTTGACCCATTTGATAAGTCGATAAAAAACACACTTATGAACTAAACACTTTTCTTATTTCTCATCTATGTGCGACTCACCTTTAGCATTATATATAAATGGTCCCAAATATATAATTCTAAAAATTCATGTAGGAGTTACATCAAGATCCAGCATTTTAGATAAAAGCCTCATGGAGAAGTAGTACAAAATTAACTCGAAAAGAGTTGACTAGTTATTACTTATTAGTAAGTGCTAAGGGGACCCACTATTTTATACTCAGATTGCACACAAGGATTTGGACCCTTCAAAAACTAACGCTAATTAAATTTTAAAGGGTAAAATAGTCTTTTGATATGGATTAAGGGACCAAAACTGTGAACTTTTGAAACGACAAGGACATGATCTATCAACTTTAAAAAGATTGGATCCCTTCAGAAACTGACAGCGGGCCCCACTACTAACACTAATTGAAAATAGTCTTTTGATATAGATCAGGGACCAAAACTGTAAATTTTGAAACCACAAGGACATGACCTATCAACTTTTTAAAAATTAGACCAAACTTGTGATTCTAACCAAACCACAGAGACCATTTCTGCAACTTTTTGCTCCTTGTATTGGATTAAATGACACGGTCATGTATTGATTCTTTTGTGTTTCCCATATAAAAGGGAAAATGACTTATAAGGGTATTATAAGGGCAAGTATGTTTCAAAATCATTCAAAAAAATACCATAAGTATTTAAGTTTAAGTTGAAACCTCACCTTAACTTTATCGGCTCTTTCAAGTTAGTAGATGAGTTGGCATATTTTTGTTGAGCTGGCATATTTAGGTGGCGAGTTGGCAAATCTACCCGGCAAATGGAAAACCCACCTTGATAAGTCACTTTAGGGCACAAGCTCATGACTGATGCATATGGCTCCTGTTGATCGACTTCTTCAACTTTCATAGATTCTCGATCGTTGAACTCCAACTCAAGCTCATACTTTTCTTCTACTACTCTACTCTCTCTATCTCCGTACCCTGTGATTTTTGTTGATTATGCTGTGGACGCTTTCATTGGTTTTGCCCATGCTTTTATTGTGAAATACATTGAAATAACAGTGAAATATCTGTTACAAAAAAAAAAATAAAAAAAAATTGACTTATGCTAAAAAAAAATGACCAATTTACCATTGAGAAGTAAAGCTTGACAATAATACCCCTGGAATGACATTAATACAACAGATGCATTAAACGACAAACAAAACTAATGCAAAAATGACCAATTTACCCTTGAGAAGTAAAGCTTGACAATACTACCCTTTGAATGACATTAACACATTATATGCAATAACTACAAACAAAACCAACATAAAAATCACCAATTTACCCTTGAGAAGTAAAGCTTAACAATAATACTCGTGGAATGACATTAATAAAACAGATGCATTAAACTACAAGCAATTAAAATGTGAAATACCATTGCCAATTACAACAAACAAAATCAAAACTCACTTATGCAAAAAATGACCAATGTACCCTTAAGCTACCAGTAGATATATCATATATGGTTGTGAAAGTAGGATGCCAATGAAATTCCATTGAAAGACTTTTAGGATACTAGTAAAATACAAGTGATTGATAGGGAAGCTCGATCTGAATGTGATGGAAGTGAGTTGCTATCTTGGTCTTTTGTTTATATTTTATCACAGATGGTTACATATGATGTATTGCTTGGTTTTTTTATGTATTATAGCAACATACTTTCATTGCTTGCGAGAACAAAATTTTCATGTCTGATGTCAAGGGTATAATATCACTGTTAAAGTCAAGGGACAAATCTGTCTAGGTCAAAACTGTGAAGGGACAAAACTGTAAAGTACATTGCCTTAATCTGTCACAATGCATTAATATGTCAGAAGTGCAATGCATCAACATATGTATTTTTGTCTATTACCACCGGTTATACTAATGAGATTTAGATACAATGAGCATTTGGCATGTTCTTGGTTGTTGACATTTAATAACACCAAAGTCAAAACATTTTTTTGAATAAAAGTTGGTCCTTTTTTTTTCAAATGTGACATCCCCAGAATCATGGCCAGAAAAGACCGATTAAATTTATGCTTTTAAAATAAAATCAGAGTAAATCCTTTGATTTAAAAGAGTTGCGGAATTTGTTCCCAAAACAAAACATGATAAAATAAAGTTTATCAAAGCATTTCATAAAGAAATGTATTTTCATTATATATCAAAACTCGGGATGTCATGTTCTGATACAGACCAAAAGCATAAACGGCACATTATAAGCCTTACAACAGTTATATACAACTACCGGCTTATAAACAAAATATCTTCACAAGTTGTCCAACTTATGCTCTCGCGCCACTACCTGTATACAAAGAAACTTATGCTCATCGGGATGGACACCACTGCGAAGGGGTTTCCTCAACAATAAATGTCCTAAAGGCAACCATGAGGGGGAATAGAGTACACCGGTGAACACATCGTTCACAACACCTACTGGTTATGAACCTGCCAGCGTTCCACTGGACAGTCTAGAAAGAGTCTGTGGTCGTCATCCATACTCCACTAGATGACTAGATCAACAACAACATCGAGGCCTCTCATCATTTTATTTCATCACAACCAACTATCTACCCATGTTCTACCCAACATATATATAGATAAAAAATATATATTTATATACAGCTTAAAACCTGTATAACATATTCATTCAATACTCATTCCAAATAAACAAATAACATATAAACACATAGCACGTATTTTATAGAGAATAATTCATATCTATGTGTTAGAAGAAAATGATTATACACTCACACAAAACATGTATGTAATACATTCAAACAATACTTGTATTATAATCGTGTTCATGAAAGGGACTATGCACTCACTTGATAAGACGATTATCGGACAACGCTTCGTCTCTTAAAATAATAATCTTCGATGAAACCGGGATGTTTTCTTCAAAAACCAGGCTTCTTGCGGGCAGAGTTTCGGCTTGAAAACTTTACTTCTCGGGATCTTCGGGGCTTCGGGACTCGCTTCGGGTGTCGGGATGATACCGGGGCTTCGGGGGTATAACTTGGACGTTGAAAGAAAGTTTAGGGAGTGAAAGGAGTGAAAATTAGCAACAACACCCGGAGGCCTCGTATCCTATTTATAGGAGGAGCCTGACCCTCGCTACGCAGCGCGTTCCCTGAACGTTGGGCGTTCCTTCGAACGCTGCGCGCAGGAGCGGGGTTTGATCCCTATCCGTTATCCACTTGAGTCAGCAACGACGTGGCCAACCCAAGGCCTAGCAAACATATGGTTAGTTGTATGGTTAGTTGCATGGTGTTTTTTGGAATAAAACTAACAGGATAATGTCAAGTTAGACGTTTACCATCCTTGAAAAGTATATCATGTTTATTTCTTTTTCGGTTACAACATAAGAAGGAAGGTTCATGGGCTTATTGATTCCTATAGTGACAAACATAACTTTTTGTTTTACATCATACATGCACTTATTTTTCTCATTTCTCATTTTTTGTATTGTTTATACTTTGATTATTGTTTTATCATAACCTCATAACCCATAAAATATTGTGTTCCTTTTTGTGTAGGTCCATTTCTGCACAAAGATCCAAGCTCTTATAAGTTATAGCCATAGTTACAATATAGGTTGAAGCATGGATTCATAAATAATGACCTTGATGATGCAAAACAGAGGCTTCATATCGATTTCAATAAAAATTTCAAAGTTGTTTATATTGTAGTACATTTATTGTATTTTAGACAATGCAGTGTAGTTTCTTTTATCCTTTTATTATAGCATCCTACTTTTGCTTTCTTTATATTATAACATTATACTTTTGCTTTTTTTTATTCGACTTTGTTTAGAATTGTACGTCTTAATATCAAGCTGAAAAAGAAATGACACTTTAATTATTTAGAGGGAAATGAAAATACAGTGCTAAAGTTTTGAATGTATGTTTCTATCTAATTTTCTTTAATGTGTGTTTGAAGTTTTGAATGGATATGGGTTAGATCTAGAGCTTTAAGAGGGCAAGGGGTAGTTTGATCAACTATCATGTTTGTTGGAAAATTAGATTGTTTTTCTTGAGAATTTTAATGTTTTGGTTTAAATGGCATGAGATCAAAGTTAGAGGACAATATAGGAACCATGTAAATATGGTTATGTAAAATCTAATGCAGGAAGAAGGAAAATGGTAACCGGGTAATTACAAACAAAAGTGTTGGAATAAATTCCATATTGTAACGCCCGTGTTTCGGGGCTAAGCATTAGTAGATGATGTGATAATCTAGGTCAACTATTGTAACTCTTTTTGAAGTAATAAAGATGAAATATTTGAGTATTATGTGAATTATGTGCCTTTATATGCTTATTACTTATTTATAAATGTATAATAAATAAAAGATAAAAATAAGCGTCAAAATTGAAGTGTTAGATGAACCCGATATCTTTACATAAAGTTGTACCGGTCGAAACAAGGATTCCGGGGATATAAAGAACGCCGAAATCTGAGTTATAACGAAGAAGTTTTGACCCGTCGAAGTTTCGCGACGGAACCGGCACGGCACCGGGAAAAGTAAAATAGTGAATTTACGGTATAGGACTTTTTGGCCTTAGTAATCTAAACAAAAGTCGTAGAATATGTTAAACCGAGAACATCCATAAAAAGAACGCCCAAATCTGACTTCGTATGAGGAAGTTACGAATTTTCTAAGATTCGGCATAGCAGTGCACGACCCGAAACTCGAATTTTAGTTCGAGCGGTTTTTGGCCTACACGACCAAAATGAGAGTTGAATATCTCACTAATAGAAACTCAACGGTATAAAGACAGACGAAACGGAGTCCATATGAAGGAGTTACGAATTTTTTGCGGTCATTTAACAGTCTAATCTCATCCTACTGTTAAATTTAAGATCGGTCGAGAATTAGCCGACATAGTCAAGAAGAGAGTTGTAGATCTTATTTTTACCTACGCGTGGATATAAAGAACGTCGAAAACGGAGCTCGTATGCGAAAGTTATGAATTTTTGAAAATCGGCTGATTTCCACCCTGTGTGCGATGCCACGTGCCAGCACCAGGCTGTGCCTGGCTGTAGCCAGCCTGGCTCACGACGTGAATATCAAAAATTCACGACGTGAACCTTCCTCCAGCCCCCTATAAATAAGAGGTGAAGCCCTCTTCATTCCTCACACCTCCCATCACTTCCCTCTCTCTCTAGAACTTCTCTCTAGCCCCAAAACCCCCCTAAAAGCCTACGGAACCTCCCTAGCACGAGGCGAAAGCCCGGGAGCGCCCGATGGCTCCGAGAAGAAGAGCCTTTCGGCTCGGTAACGCTGCTCCGACGAAGCCCGGTTTTGAGAAAAACCCGCTGTAAATGAGCTACGCCTACCCTAACTTTAGTATAGCTTATGTTTCAATATAGTAATGTTATTAGGACCTTATAATAAATATTTGGGCTATTACTATGAGTTATATAAGTGTCATTATAATGTCTTTTTAACCACTCGCGGTACGGGGAATCTGGTTTGGAGGGCCGCTTGGGTTGCTGGATTCAGAAGTGCTATATGCCGAAATGATCCTGCCCTCCGGTGTTCCATGTCTGGCCCCTGTCTGTACATAGTGGGTGAAAAGTATTGTGTTAACGCTTATATAATAGTAATAATAGCTAGACTATTAATTAGTCGCGGTTAACGTTAGACTAAACCCTAGTGGTATTGATACTAGGTTTTGTCCGAGGGAAATTGTTTTGAGATAACGAAGTGTTGTCCGAGTACCGAGTCACCACCTTTCAGGTGAGTGCGTAGTTACTTTCATCTTACACATATATATGAAGTATTTAATATAAACTACGTGCTATGTGTGCATATTGTCTGAATACTTGCTGTCTATGCTGATGAAAGATTTTTATACATGTTTTAAATGATTTAAACTGTATATGTATTTTATATCAACAAAAATGTTGGGTTAAAACATGGGTATATGTAATAGACGATGTGTGATAAAATGATGAGAGACCTCGATGATGTTGTTGTTGATTCTGTCATTTAGCGGAGTATGGATGACGACCACAGACTCTTCTAGACAGTCCAGTGGAACGCTAGCAGGCTCGCAACCTGTAGGTGTTTGTGAACGATATGTTCACCGGTGTACTCCATCCCCCTCATGGTTGCCTTTAGGACATTTATTGTTGAGGAACTCCCTTGGCAGTAGTGTCCATCTCGATGATGATGATCCTTGGCAGTAGTGTCCATCTCGATGATGATCCTTGGCAGTAGTGTCCATCTCGATGATGATCCTTAGTCTTTGTGACTTTGTGCATAATCATTATAAGAGCATCAGTGCATATAAGTTTAATATCTAAAAGGATTTCGGTAAATGGCAGGAATTTGGAATTCTTGCATTTACAGTAAGGATTTGGGACTGTGAAATGAGAATCATTGGAATCATGTTCAATCGATCTATTTCACAAAGTAAAGATCATAGACAAACTTAGTATGCATACTTGGTGTATGGCATGGCTACTGTTTAGAAAACATAGTGTACATGCTTGGAGCATGGGACAACTATTGTTTTAATTCAAGTATAAAGTTGATAGTTTGAAACGGTATGCAATGAATAATGTGTAATCAATATGGTGATAAACAAAAAGTGTTTTATTTATATTCATAAGTTCTGAGACCATATTGGATTCGATTATTCTTGTGTTTCACTTTGCATGTTTTGACTTCCAGAATAACTAGGTCGTTCTTCCCGAATAACTAAGTTATTCAAACCATCCACAGTCGGTCATATGTTGGAAGTAGATTTGAATCAAGACTGTCATGGGTTGGCTTGTAGAGGTCTAAGATGTTGGACAAAGTGGTGCTACAACACTCATGAGTGCTCATAAGTTCTGAGTATTGGATTCAACCCACGCTTATTGGAATCACTTCATGGATTTTATCACGAGTGATCATGAGACGATAATATCCTATATTCTTCAAACCTAGAGATATGAGTTGTTACTATGAGTTGGTTATACATTGATTGCACAAAAACGCATTGGTAACTCGATGTTATAAAACGTGCCTTTGTGTATGATTCAACAAGTAGTAGAACAAGCCATATGAGTCGAAGTTTATCCATTCCTTTTACCCTTGAAGGGATAAAAGCGATATCTGTGGGCCCCTCGATGATTTAGTGATGACACCCCGAAGTGCTTGGCCAAGCCAGGACTAATGTCTCAATCCATATGAGAGAATGATTATAGTCCATGTCTCAATCCATATGATATCTAGAATGGAGGAATATATGATCCCTTATCTAATGGACGCGTCATTGATTTGTTCGGAGTTCGACAGCGGCTTTAAGAGCTACGATTGCTAGTCGGGTTATGAAGTCGTACTTGCAATAATAGTTTTAGACTTATCCAAGTGGGAGATTGTTGAATTAGATGTCTAAGCCCATAACTATTATTGGTATGTACTCGACCCGAGTGTAGCATGGTCCATTTGGGTTGCATATCATTAGGACAATTTGTTAGGATGGACTTTTGAGAGAAGGTAATTTATGGTTTATTAATATATTATAAGTTATAATATATTAATATGAAATCATATGTTTTAATTAGTATTGATCAAGAATTAATTTGGAATTAATTTAGTGATCAAAAGAGACTAATTAAATCTATGGGGACTAATTATGATAATTAGTTATATTTATATGTGTTGGGCTTATGATCCATCTTGGACCAAGTTTATGTATGGATACATAAAGAGTTGGGCCACATGAACCATGGATCATAAAACCCATGGGTATGGATTTGGGTTATACCCATGACCCTTGGAATCCACACATATAAATACATTCTCTTAGCCTAAAAAACGCCACTTGAGTCATTCTTGGAGTTCATGGGTGTTTTTGGGTGCATGGAATTCTCTCTCAAGTTCTACCTTTTTCCATGATGTGTTGTGACTTCATTTGAGGCTTCCACACTATTGGGGCTAAGCTCTTTAAGGCCAAATACACCAAGACTTCAAGCTCCATCAAAAGGTATGTTATCCTAACTAGTATCTTATATGGTTTATGACAAATGTATGCTAGTTATAGGTTTAATTCCTTGGAAACCATTTGCATGTATAATTAGTGAAAACATAGATCCAAGGTATTTAGGGTTGTATGTGCACCATAGGATGTTGTATTATACCTAAAACCCAACACAAGTCTCTCAGGAAGCCCAAAGCCTTTTGAGATTATGGACTGGATCTCTGAAATGGAGATGGTGTTTGAGAGCTGTAACTGTAGCGAGAAATAGAAGACCGTCTTCGCAGTGAGACAACTGAAGACCGGAGTCTTGAGTTGGTGGAAGCTATTGGCGGATACGATGCCGCGGGGAGAAGCCCTGAAGATGTCATGGGAAGAATTCTTGAAACAACTGAAGGTGCAGTACTGTTCAGAGATAGATCTGATTGTTCTAAAAAATGAGTTCCAAAACTTGAAGAAGGGGAGAATGAGCGTTGACGACTACGCTACTGCATTCACGGAAAAGATAAAGCTGTTTCCATACCTAGTGCCAACCGAACTCTCCAAAATTGAGAGGTTCGCAAACGGATTGCTGGCCGACTTTGGCCCAACAGTCAAGATGGCAACCACTCTGAAATCAGCTGTTCGAGCAGCTAAGAATATGGAGACCCAACAGAAGGAAAGGGGTCTGGAGAGGGCCGAGGTTGGTGAGAAAAGGAAATTCGATGGATCCTCGAGGTCCAACAAGAAAAGTAAATTCTCGAAGTTTGGTTCAAGGGGAGGAGGTGCATAAGCGAAGTGGTGTGACAAGTGCAAGAAGAAGCACTCTGGGAAGTGTGACGGAGGGGTCACGTGTTTTAAGTGTGGAAAGCCTGGGCACTATGCCAATGAATGCACCCTCACCCAGAAGGCCTATTATGGGTGTAATGAAGAAGGGCACGTTTTGAGAGACTGCCCGAAGAAGAAGGAGGCAGGAAGACCCAACATTCCACCGAAGCCGAAGGCGAGGGCCTTCCAGATGACACTTGAGGCTGCGAAGGAGACAACAGATGTCGCTTCAGGTACCTTTCTTGTAAACAGATTGTCTGCCAATATATTGTTTGATTCCGGAGCCAATTACTCCTTTGTGTCACATAACTTTGGTGGGAAATTAGCATTACCTGTAGAAAAACTTGATAATGCCCTAATTGTGGAAGTTGCCAGTGGCAAATTCGTACCTGTTAGTGATCGTATTAAGAACATAGTCATCGACTAAAACGGAAACGAATTCCACGAAGAGTTGTTACCCATAGAGTTGAACGGTTTTGACATCGTTCTGGGAATGGATTGGATTAGCGCCAACGGCGCCGAGATACTATGTAGAAAGAAGATAGTAAGGGTAAACCCATCCGGAAAAGAGTCATTTATGGTGTACGGGGACAAACGCATAGTGAATTCTGGAATCATCTCCCTGATGAAAGCCAGGAAATGTTTTTCCAAGGGATGCGCATCATATTTGGCATTTATGATCGATGCCAAGAAGGAAAAGAAGGAGGTGCAGAATATACCGGTGGTGTGTGATTATCCGGAAGTCTTTCCCGAAGATCTTCCTGGATTACCGCCTGATAGACAAGTAGAGTTCCGAATAGACTTGTTACCAGGAACAACACCGATAGCGAAGTCACCATACCGATTAGCACCAACGGAGATGAAAGAGCTTATGACGCAACTTCAGGAGTTGTTGGACAATGATTTCATTTGACCTAGTTCATCACCCTGGGGAGCTCCGGTGTTATTCGTAAAGAAAAAGGATGGAAGCATGAGAATGTGTATAGATTACAGAGAGCTGAACAAGGCAACGGTGAAGAACAAGTATCCATTTCCGAGGATTGATGACCTATTCGATCAACTGGAAGGTTCGAGCTATTTCTCAAAGATCGATCTTAGGTTAGGATTGTTGGATTAATGTCTAAGTCCATAACTATATTTGGTATGTACTTGACCCGACCCGGCATGGTCCATTTGGGTTGCACTTCACCGGCACAATTTATATGGATAGTCTTTTGAGAATAGTATATTTATGATTTATATTAATATATTATAAGTTCTAATATATTAATATGGAATCATATTATTTAATTAGTATTGATCAAGAATTAATTTAGAATTAATTAAGTGATCAAAAAGAACTAATTAAATATGGACTCTTATATATATGGAATGTGCCAAGTTCATTTAGGTTCGGCTAAGCTTTCATGGATGGTCCATGGAGCTTTTAACCCATGGATCCTATGTAAATGAAAGGTCATGGGTATTAGGGTTTACATGGATGTAACCCTAATCCTCCATAATATATAAAGGGGTCCTTGGCTCACAAAATTGGCACAACTGTGTGAAAATAAGAGTGGGCTGATTTTAGTGTGCATACATATTCTCTCAAGTTCTTCCAAGGTGTTTTGGTGATTTGTGATTCCATTTGAGGCTTCCACACTATTGGGGCTAAGCTCTTAAAGCTTGAAGACATCAAGCTACATCAAAAGGTATGTCATCTAACTAGAACTTTGTAGTATAGGTGCTTCATAATATGCTAGTTAGGATGAAACCTTGGAATAGTTAATATTTGCATGTATAATAGAGAAAGCATAGATCCAAGGTTTATAGGGTTGCATGTACACCATAGGAGTGTTAGAATGCTCAAAACCCAACAGTGGTATCAGAGCCATGGGTTGTTTTCTGTTATATTGATGCAAATGTTTTATTTTCAAGTTGAAAAAAAAGGAAAAAAAAACATGACGTTTGTCAAATTTTAAGATAATTACTTGTTTTTGTGAAAAACTAATTATTTGTAAAATTTGAATCATTTGCTATATGAGTTGAATTAGGTCAAATTTAGTAAAAGATAAAATGATATGATTATTTTATTAGTTTTAAAAGTTTGATCTAAAGAGTTTTTGAAACCTCCATAAGTTATGGATATGAAAAGGTTTTTAAAAAAATTGATTCAAAGTTTTTTATGGAGTTACAAAACTTGGTCTTAATGTTTTAAAGAATTCCATAACTTGTTCTTAAGTTATGGAACATGAAAAGTTTCATCATAAAACAAGTATTTAACTCTATAAGTTATGGAATCCAAAAGTTTTCAAGAGTTACAAAACTTGCCCTCAAGTTTTGGAATTTGGAAAAAGTTTTTTTATGATAAAAAAAAAAGAATTGAATTCTAAAACTCTTGGGTTCATAACTTAAACAATTAATTAAATGGTTTTAATTTTGAATTTAATAATTGGAATTATGATGTTTTTATTGAATAATTCAATTAACTCTTATGGACTTTATTAATAGATAATTAAAGTGTTTAATTAAAAGAGAATTAATAATTCCATAATGACATGGTTTAAATTTAATTAAATTAAGAGTATAGTTTAATTAATAGATTAAACCACCAAGTATTTTAAATGTCTAAAATACACCCTTATACTATTATAATATTAAAAGTTTAATATATTATATGTATAAGAGCAAGTCGTCTTACCATTAGTAGGCCTCATTCACGAAGCCGGTCTATAAGGGGGTATAAGGTTACTGCCTATAAAATGGCAGTTTAATGGGTGTCCACTCTCACCCACCGCTTCCTTGACTGGTGGAGGGTCGTTAGCCGAACAGGTAGGACAAGGACTATAATTCTCCCTTCATTATAAGTATAATGAAAATACTAAGTAACTAAACACTTATAAATTCCCAATCTTAGTTACTTAGGAAAATGTGAATAAGGTGCTAATCCATGAAATTACACTTTGCACTTTGTTTAAGCTGTTAGTGGAGCGTGTGTGGTTAACCGGCACACTAACCTGGACTTAACAAGGTAGGCAAAGGGTAACTTAATGTTTATCATAGTATCGTTGGAGCGTGTGTGGTTAACCGGCACATCGATTGAGGGGTAAATATTACGGGTACCAAGTATATTTGCATGGTTACTTCACACCTTGTTTTGTGATCCTCGGCATCCCAGTCACAAAACCTGAAGGGCACACTCGAGATTGAAACATGCCATTGAAAAGTTCAATGAATCTCAAAAGAATCTAGGAGTTTCAAAACCAATTAAAACCTAATAATACATTTCGTTTATCTTGGTGGAAATTGGTGAATCGTCATTCACCTACCTTCAAATATTTTATAGCTTGGATTACAGCATCCCTCTTCCAAGTTATAAAATAGTTTGTTGGGTCCTAGCCTTAATATATCATATTGGGTGTTATATTAAGGACTTAAATCAACTTTACATGAATTTCTCCCATTGTTGATGTCTGGTTTAGACAACAATGATCTTCCCAAACCAAGCTTTCCTAATGAATATGACTTCCCGAGTTTGGCTCATGGAAGTCATACTTCTCTTCCTCCACCTCCTCCAATTATTCTCCCTAACCCACAAGTTCAAGGTCACTCAAGCCCTAATGGCAAGCAAGGTCTATGTGTGATCACATCTTAGAGATGAAGTCACATATTGACAAGCCGGGAGAGTTGGGTGTCAAAGTCTTGAGAAAGTTGGATGTTCAATCACTTTCTAAGTCACATAGTGAGTTCCTTTGGGACTACTATGAAACAAACTATGACATGAACCTTAATGATCATATCTATTTGCTTGGTGCTGCTGAATCAGCAATGATTTGGAACGATAGTAAAGCAAATTTGATTAGAAGATCAACTTCCCAAAAACTTTATGGACAGTGACAATGGTGACACTGGAAATCCAGAAAAAGCATTCTCTTCCCAATGGAAAGGGATTGGCCATAGTCAACCCGGTTGACCAAATGGTAAAGAGAAAGGCTAAGTCTGAGATAGTCCCGTTACCAAAGGGTCCATATGTTTATTTTGCCAAAGGAAGGGGCGTTGATTGCAAAGCTGCCAAATTTATCTAAGGATGTTAAAGTCAATAAGTTTGACTCTACATCAGGTAGAGCCCATTATCTAACTCTGTTAAGTTCTATTCTGAGATCCTCATTACATGATGTGACTGGGTCACATGTTGATGTTTTAAGAATAAAAGAATAGAGAGAAATCTTAAAGGAAGTATATGCTGATTCTGATCGCGAAGGTGGATTTCGATCGCATCAGAATTTTGAGCAGATGCTTAAGAAGTTATGATATATTGCTAAGGAATAGATAACAACAATTTTCCATGTGGATTGTAAGGATAAGTTTTTCCGCAAAGTTTTAAAATAAAAGAAAATTGTTTAATTTTATTTATTTGAAGTATCCTTACAATGGCATTTGTGGAAAATTGTTGCTTATATGATTCCACTGACAGCAATATTGGAAAATGGATTTGATTCTTTCATTTGTGGTAGTGTCTAAATTTACCAAATCAGAAATGTTCCTCATCGCCCAAGTTTCAATTGGACCGAAACTTGGAATCATGCAAGTTGAATAGTATGATGAATGAGAACTTTCAAGCATTGGAAAATCAAGACTAATTACTTGTTCACATGGATGTGTGAGTCAAGTGAAGGACTAAAGGGACCGAGTACACATTCTTGTGCACTGGTCATGTCCACCACAAAGCTCGTTAAGACTATTTGATTTACTAAAGTTTAGTAAATATGGTTATACTTACAAGTTTAAGTATAATTCTGAAACATTGGAAAAGTCTCAATGTATGGCAGAACGAATGGGAAGAATCAAATTATGCAGAAAGATAAAAGTTTCTCAAATCTGAAAAGATGGGAAAGTACTTTAGTATCATGTTTGTGATCATCTTAATGATTTAGAAATCATTTCACAATTAGTCCTCTAAAGGTCATCTTAGTGCATTCTTATGACTAAGAAGAGGAGTCATGAATTGTTGAAATGGTTAGATCAGGAAGATGAGTCATACTTCGTTCCAAAACAATTCTTAGAGTCATACTCCAAGATTGTAACTTGAGTGACATATCTTAAAGAAAGGTTTAAAACACTTGTCAAATGTAAGAGTAAAAGTGTCCTACTCTTGTACATTTGAAATTGGTAAGTTGTGATGTTTTGGATAAAACAAAGACCAACTAAGGCCAATTGTGTGAAGTGTTTGTCTTGATAAAGAATCCGCACTATCTCTTGAATATTTGGCAAGATAGTCTTATATGTCAAGAGGATAGTGGGAGTCTTAAAGATCCTAAAAAGAATTTCAAGAACTAATCAAGAATAAAACCTGAGGTTCTTCACTAGCACACGACTTGAGGTTTATAACCTATCGTGTTGACATATTCTGTGCCCATTCCAGTTAAAGTTGGCTTTGCATAGGAGTTCTGAAAGTTCTCAGTTGGTTGCATAACAACTTGGAAGCAATGGCAGGCCCTGTACTGCTAGGTGGCAAGAAGTTAAGATTGCATAAGTTCAGTCCATATGAGTTTGGATTTGTCATTATCCCTGTCTTGTGACTATGGTTTTGACGATTCACATGGATAAGAACACATACACCATAAAATCTAAGGATCATAAGGTTTCTCTCCGATTCATGAAAATGATGGTGAGGAAACACTTTCACCAAGTAGATTTGAAGCAGATGGCAAAAGGTCTAAACAATTGAGACTATGATTACGACATCCCTTTTCATAGTTATGAAATTGTTTAGACACACATGCATGCTATCTAAGGAAAGGTGTATGATTTTGATAAAGTTTTATCAAAGCATCTCGTATCAGAAATCTGAACTTTGGTAAGAAAGTCAATAAAGTATTGATTTCTAGAAGTCCAGCTGATTTCTGAGTACATGTCAAAGCTAGTGGGAGCATAAGTGTTATGCTAATAATCATCATGTTAGTGGGAGCATGATAATTATTGTTAGTGTTGCAAGTTAGCAATGTTAATTATAGAAAACAAAAGTTTCAATTCGTGAGGCTGCAGGGATTGAAAAAGTTGTTTTGCTATAATTAAGGGAGAGGATATACTTCATTTCAGTTCTAAAGGCTTAGATTGAGACCTTAATCATCTTTAGTAAAGAATATATATATGAATTTCATGTTGGATTGGTTCAACTTAAGGAAATTATATATATTGCGTTCTCAAAATTCGATTATGATTACGACATCCCTCTTCATAGTCAAAATTTGAAAACATGGCAAATAAAAATATTGTAGCAAAAGACTGGTCTAGAATCATGTCTTTATGTGAGACATCATGAATCGTGTACCATTTGCTTTGGGTACAGGATCGATTGCATGTGCTATAATATTTGTCATTTATAAATTTTTCCAAATGCCCAGAGGCATTAAGAAGGGAAAAGGTCTAGAATTGGATATGACTAAAATGATTAAGCAATTGTCGAGGACAATCTGAGGTTTACCAAAGATTGGTTGCTCAGGGACAGTTGGAAGTATAGTGCTAATTTTGGAAGGACCATATTGACATATTCTGAAAAGAGGCATCTCTTATTCAGAAGTGATAGTCAAAATGAGAATATGGAGTTGTCTCCATAGGTGGAAGTTATCTGTGTAAGATTAGAAAACTTAATGCAAGAAGCATGTCCAAAGCAATGTACTTTGAATATGAGACTTAGTTTCCATGGAGTTGATCTCCATTGGAATACCTTATAATGACTGTTGACAAGTCTTTGTGACTTTGTACATATTCATTACAGGAGGGTCAGTGCATATAAGTTTAAAATCTAAACACATTTCGATAAATGATAGGAATTTGAAATTCTCACATTTTTCGATAAGGATTTGGGAGTGTGAAATTAGAATCATTGAAATTATGTTCAATTGGTTTATTTCACAAAGTAAGGATCATAGACAAACATAGAGTGCATACTTGGTGTATGGCAAAGCTATTGTTTAAGAAAAACATAGTGTACATGCTTGGAGCATGGGACAACTAGTGTTTTTAATTCAAGTATAAAGTTGATAAAACCGAAACAATGAATAATGAGTAATCAGTATGGTGATAAATAAAAGTGTTTATTTATATTCATAGGGTTTGATACCATATTTAATTCATTTATTCTTGTGTTTCACTTTGCATGTTTTGACTTCCAGAATAACTAAGTCGCTCTTCCTGAATGATTAAGTTATTCAAACCATCCACAGTCGGTCATATGTTGGAAGTAGATATGAATCAAGACTGTCATGGGTTGGTTTTTAGAGGTCCAAGTTGGTGGACAAAGTGGTGCTACAACACTCATGAGTACTCATAAGTTCTGAGTATTGGATTCAACCCGCGCTCATTTGAATCACTTCATGGATTTTATCACGAGTGATCATGAGACGATAATATCTTATATTCTTCAAACCTAGAGATATGAGTTGTTACTATGAGTTGGTTATACATTGATTGCACGAAAACGCATTTGGTAACTCGATGTTATAAAACGTGCCTTTGTGTATGATTCAACAAGTAGTAGAACAAGCCTTATGAGTCGAAGTTTATCCATTCCTTTTACCTTCGGGATAAAAGCGATATCTGTGGGCCCCTCGATGATTTAGCGATGACACATGTGAGTGCTTGGCCAAGCCAGGACTGATTTGATTTGTTCAATCAGTCAGTCATCATAAATCGAAAATCGAGAAACAACAAATGGACAGAGAGAATGATTATAATCCATGTCTCAGTCCATATGATATCTAGAATGGAGGAATATATGATCCCTTATCTAATGGACAAGTCATTGACAAGGTCAAAGTTCGACAACAGCTTTAAGAGCTACGATTGCCAGTTAGGTTTTGAAGTCATACTCAATAATAGTTTTAGACTTATCCAAGTGGGAGACTGTTGGATTAATGTCTAAGTCCATAACTATATTTGGTATGTACTTGACCCGACCCGGCATGGTCCATTTGGGTTGCACTTCACCGGCATAATTTATATGGATAGTCTTTTGAGAATAGTATATTTATGATTTATATTAATATATTATAAGTTCTAATATATTAATATGGAATCATATTATTTAATTAGTATTGATCAAGAATTAATTTAGAATTAATTAAATGATCAAAATGAACTAATTAAATATGGACTCTTATATATATGGAATAGGCCAAGTTCATTTAGGTTGGGCTAAGCTTTCATGGATGGTCCATGGAGCTTTTAACCCATGGATCCTATGTAAATGAAAGGTCATGGGTATTAGGGTTTACATGGATGTAACCCTAATCCTCCATAATATATAAAGGGGTCCTTGGCTCACAAAATTGGCATAACTGTGTGAAAATAAGAGTGGACCGATTTTAGTGTGCATACATATTCTCTCAAGTTCTTCCAAGGTGTTTTGGTGATTTGTGATTCCATTTGAGGCTTCCACACTATTGGGGCTAAGCTCTTAAAGCTTGAAGACATCAAGCTACATCAAAAGGTATGTCATCTAACTAGAACTTTGTAGTATAGGTGCTTCATAATATGCTAGTTAGGATGAAACCTTGGAATAGTTAATATTTGCATGTATAATAGAGAAAACATAGATCCAAGGTTTATAGAGTTGCATGTATACCATAGGAGTGTTAGAATGCTCAAAACCCAACAAGGATATCATCAGCTAAAGGTGAGAGAGCAGGATATCGAGAAGACTGCATTCAGAACAAGATATGGACACTACGAGTTCTTAGTTATGTAGTTTGGACTAACCAATGCTCCAACAACATTCATGGATTTGATGAACAGGGTTTGTAAACCATTCCTCGATAAATACGTGATAGTGTTCATAGATGACATTCTGATCTACTCGAAAAGCTAGGAGGAGCATGGCAGACACTTGCGAGAAGTGTTAGAGGTCCTGAAGAAGGAGAAGTTGTATGCAAAGTTCTCCAAGTGTGACTTTTGGATCCGAGAAGTCCAATTCTTGGGTCATGTGGTTAACCAAGAGGGAATAATGGTTGACCCAGCAAAAATCGAAGCTGTGATGAAGTGGGAACGACCGAAAAGTACTACGGAGATTCGAAGCTCTCTAGGATTAGCCGAATATTACTGACGATTTATCCAAGGCTTTTCTTCGATAGCTGCTCCATTGACAGCTTTAACCCACAAAGGAGCTACATATACGTGGAGCGAGAAGCACGAAGAGGCATTCGAGAAGTTAAAGAAGAAGCTATATGAAGCACCGATTCTTTCTCTACCCGATGGAATTGAAGACTTCGCGGTCTATAGTGACGCATCTGGAGTCGGGTTGGGTTGTGTTCTGACCCAAAGAGAAAAGGTGATATCATACGCGTCTCGACAATTGAAGGAGCATGAAAAGAACTACCCCACTCATGATTTGGAGTTGGCAGCGGTAGTTTTTGCCTTAAAGATATGGATGCATTACCTCTATGGCACGAAGTGCAAACTTTTCACTGATCATAAGAGTCTCAAGTATCTCTTTGATCAGAAGGAGTTGAACATGAGGCAACGACGCTGGCTAGAGTTACTCAAGGACTACGACTGTGAGATACTTTACCACCCTGGTAAAGCAAATGTTGTTGCTGATGCTCTCAGTCGGAAAGTCAACCTTGAGAGAAAGAGGCCAATAGCGTTGAGAATAGAAGTTGTCTCGACGATTGTGGAAAGCATCAAGAAAGCTCAAGAAGAAGCTTCAGAGAAGAATGACCGAAAGGAAGAACGTTTGGGCAAAACGTTAGTGTTCGGTACAAACAGTGAAGGACTGAAGGTATTCCAAGATAGAATTTGGGTACCTAAGACGGGAGGAATAAGAGATCTTCTGATGGAAGAAGCTCACAAGACCATGTACTCGATTCATCTCGGTAGCACTAAAATGTATAGGGACCTAAAACCCTACTACTGGTGGCCGACGATGAAGCTCGATGTTGCAAAGTATGTGGCCGAGTGTGTGACTTGTGCAAGAGTTAAGGCACAACATCAGAAACCGTATGGGAGTTTAGAACCTTTACCTGTACCCATGGGTAAATGGGAAGACATTACCATGGATTTTGTGACTAAACTACCCAGAACGAAGAGCGGTCACGACATGATTGTTGGGTTTTGAGCATTCTAACACTCCTAAGTGTACATGCAACCCTAATAAACCTTGGATCTATGTTTTCTCTAAAATACATGCAAATAATAATTTCCAAGGTTTACATCCTAACTAGCATGGCATGAAGAACTAGAATCATAAAACACTAGAAGAATGACATACCTTTTGATAGTGATTGATTGCTTGGAGTTTGAGAGCCTAGCACCAATAATGTGAATGGCTCAAGTGGAATCACAAATCACCACAAACTTGGAAAACTTATGAAAGTGTATACTTTGCTTTAAGAAATCGACCACACCCTTTTACACACACTAGGGTATCATTTCATGCAACATAAGCTTGTTTATATAGTGTGCATGATTAGGGTAAAACCCTAATAACCCATGTCTTTTCCTTTCCAAGGATCCATGGGTTAAAAGATCCATGGATCATCTATGGACTTCCATATAAGCTTAGCCCATTTCCAAATGAGTGTTAGCCCACACTATATAAATATAATAGTCCATGATTTAATTAGTCTTCCTTTTAATCACTAAATTAATTCATAATTAATTTAAGACTAAAAACTAATTAAATAACATGACTTCATATTAATATATTATAACTTATAATATATTAATAAACCATAAGTATACAATTCTCATAATATTATCCATAAATCGTTTGGGTGAAGTGCAACCCAAATGGACCATGCCGGGTCGGGTCAAGTATATACCAAATAAGTTATGGACTTAGACACCTTATCCAACAGTCTCCCACTTGGATAAGTCTAATAACTGTATTTGCCTATATTACTTCAGGAACCAACCAACAATTGTAGCTCTCGAAAACTCTGTTGAACTATGAAGCGCCATTTTAGATAAGTGATCATATAATCCTCTGCTCTCATGATATCAGCCGGACAAATACATGGAACAATGTCTTACTTATTGTCCAGCAGTTTGTTTCCCGATTTCCGATTTTTTTGACAAAGAACTAAATTCAACACATCAATTAGGTTCTGACCGGGCCCGATACATAGGTCAAAACAAAATCATCGAGGGGCCCAGATATCGCTTCTATTTCTAGAAGGAACAGATAAACTTCGACTCATATGCTTGTTCTACTACTTGTTGAATTGTACACAAAGGCACGTTTTATAACATCAAGTTACTGATGCGTTTTCGTGCAATCAATGCACAACCAACTCATAGGCAACAACTCATATCTCTAGGTTTGAAGACTTATATGATATTACCGTCTCACGATCACTCGAGATAAATTCCATGAAGTGATACAAGTGAGCGTGGGTTAATTCTAATACTCATAACTTATGAGCACTCATGAATGTTGTAGCAACCATTGCTATGACTAAACACATTTAGCCATCTACAAACTCGATTCATGACAGTCTTAATTCATACCTACTTCCAACATATGAACGACTGTGGAGTGTTTAAATAACTTAGTCATTCGGAAAAAATAACCTAGCTATTCTGGAAGTCAAAACATGCAAAGTGAAACACAATAATAATCGAATCCAATATGGTCTCAGAACCCTTTTGAATATAAATAAAACCACCTTTTATTTATCACCATATTGATTACACATTATTCATTGTATAATGTTTCAAATAATCAACTTAATACTTGAATAAAAACAATAGTTGTCCCATGCTCCTAGCATGTACACTTTGTTTTTCTAAACAATAGTTATGCCATACTCCAAGTATGCACACTATGTTTGTCTATGATCTTTACTTTGTGAAATAGATCAATTGAACATGATTCCAATGATGCTCATTTCACAATCCCAAATCCTTATTGTAAATGTAAGAATTCCTAATTCCTACCATTTACCAAAAATCTGTTAGATTTTAAACTTATATGCACTGATCCTCTCGTAATGATTATGCACAAGGTCACCAAAACCTTGTCATCAGTCATTACAGAGGATTCCAAAGGAGATCAACTATATGGAAACGAAGTCTCATATCCAAAGTACATTGCTTTGAACATCCTTCTCGCACTAAGGTTTTCTAACTTTCACAGATTGAACAACTTCCACCTATGGAGACATTTCCATAGTCCCATTTTGACTATCACTTCCGAACAAGAGTTACCTCTTTTCAGAATATGTCAATATGGTCCTTTCCAACACTTTACATCATACTTCTAACTGTCCCTGAGCAACCAATCTTTGGCGAACCTCAGACTGTCCTCGACAATTTCTTAATCACTTTAGTCATATCCCGTTCTAGACTTTTCCCTTCTTAATGCCCTAAGCATTTGGAAAATTTAGAAAGGATGAATATTATAGCACATGCAATCGATCCTACATCCGAAGCATATGGGACACGATTCATGATGTTTCACATAAAGACATGATACTAGACCAGTCTTTTGCTACAATATTTTTTATTTGCCATGTTTTCAAAATTTAACTATGAAGAGGGATGCCATAATCATAATCGAATTTTTGAAAACGCAATATATATAGAATTTCTTTAAGTTGAACCATTCCAACATAAAATACATATATATATATATATATATATATATATATATATATATATATATATATATATATATATGCTTGACTAAAGATGATTAAAAACTCAATCTAAGCTTTTAGAATTGAAATGAAGTATAATTTCCTCTCCCTTAATTATAGCAAAACAACTTTTTCAACCCCTACAACTTTACGAATTGAAACTTTTGTTTTTCTATAATTAACATTGCTAACTTGCAACACTAAACATAATAATCATGCTCCCACTAACATGATGATTATCAGCATAACACTTATGCTCCCACTAGCTCTGACATATTTCCAGAAATCAGATGGACTTCTGAAATTTAGATTCGTACACCCTTTCTTAGATAGCTCACATGTGTGTCTAAACAATTTCCAGAACTATGAAAAGGGATGCCGTAATCATAGTCTTAATTGTTTAGACCTTTGCCATTTCTCACAAGTCCATGTTAGTGTGCCGGTTAACCACACACGCTCCACTAACGACTTTGAGAATGCAAGCATCACAATTGCTATCTACTTGAAATCTTCTTAGTGAAAGCATTTCCTCACCATCATTTTCATGAATCGGAGAGAAACCTTATGACACTTAGATTTTATAGTGTATGAGTTTCTATCCATGTGAATTTGTCAAAACCATAATCACAAGACAAGGTTAGTGACAAATTCAGCCTTACATGGATTGAACTTGTTCAATCTTAATTTCTTGTCACCTGGTAGCACAAGGCCCACCAATGCTTCCAAGCTGTTATGCACACAGTTTAGAACTAACAGAACTCATATGCATAGTCAACTTAATAGGAACAGACACAGAAACAAGAATTATGTCAACTTAATAGGTTGCAAACCTTAAGTCGTGTGCTAGTGATAAAACTCAGGTTTTACTCTTGATTAAATCTTGAAATTCTTTCAGGATCTTTAAGACTCCCACTGTCCTCTTGACATATAAGTTTCCCTAGTCAAGGACCATTCCTTGACAAAACAAGTATTCAAGGGATAGTGCGGATTCTTATCAAGATAAACACTTCACACAATTGGTCTTAGTTGGTCTTTGTCTTATCCAAGACATCACAACTTACCAATTTCAAATGTACAGGAGTAGAAAACATTTTACACTACATTTGATAAGTGTTTTAAACCTTACTTTATGTCACTCAATGTTACAATCTTGGAGTATGACTCTAAGAGTTGTTTTGGAACGAAGTATGACTCATTCTCTTGATTTTAACCATTCCACCAATTCATGACCCCTCTTCTTAGTCATAACAATGCACTAAGATGTCCTTAGAGTATGAATTTGTGATATGGTTTCATAATCATTAAGATGATCATAAAACATGATACTAAAGTACTCTCCCATCTTTTCAGATTTGAGAAACTTTTATCTCTCTGCCAAATTTAATTCTTCTCATCCGTTCTGCCATACATTGAAACTTTTCCAATGTTACAAAATTATACTTAACCTTATAAGTATAACCATATTTACTAATCTTTAGTAAATTATGACGAATCGATCTTTGTGGTGGACCTTGACCAGCACACACCCAGTGTACCTAATTCCTTAGTCCTTCAATTGACTCACATATGCATGTGATCAATGAATTAGTCTCAATTTTACAAAGATGAAAATTCTCATTCATCATACAATACAGCTTGTATGATTCCAAGTTTCTGTCCAATTGAAGTTTGGGTGATGAGAACCTTTCCTCATTTGGTAAATTCAGACACTACCACAAATGAGAGAATCAAACTCATATTTCCATTATTGCTAGAAACATACAAACATCAATTTTCCATAAATGCCATTGTAAGGGGATATAATATAAAATAAACTAAACAAAACTTTTATTTCTTTATAAAATGCGGAAAAATATTCGTTACAATGCATCTTCAAATGAAAACTATGCTATTACATATTTCCTAGCAATCTATCATAACTTTTAAGTAGTAGCTCAAAAATCCGATCCTCGAACCATGCGATAGAAATCCATCTTCGTGATCAGATTCAGCACACTCTTCTTTTAACCTTCCTTTTGCTCGATCCTGCTAAACATCAAGATGCAACCTAGTCACATCATGTAATAAGAATCAACAATTAGGAACTTTAACAAAGTTAGATAGTGAACTTACCTGAAGCCGAGTCAAACATTTTGTCCCTTCTCATGACAATAAAAACATATAGACTCTTTGGGAATGGTACACGAGACAATCACAGACTTAGCCTTTCCCTTTACCTTTTGGTCAACCGGGTTGACCAAGGCCGATCCGTTTCCATTGGGAAGAGAAAGCTTTTCTGGACTTCCAATGTTACCATTGTCCATGTCCATGGAAGTTTGAGAATTAGACCTTCCATCAATATTTGCTTGACCATTGCGCCAAATCATTGCTGATTCAGCAGCAACAAGCAAATAAGAAAGATCTATTAGGGTAATGTCAGGATCTGTCATATGGTAGTCTTTAATAAACTCACTATACGAATCAGGAAGTGACTGAAGAACCCAGTCAACAGCGAACTTCCTTGAAATAACAGCACCCAACATTCTCAGCCTGTTAATGTGTGACTTCATTCCTAAGACATTTGTGCACACAGGTCTTCCATCTTTATGTTTCATTTCTAGTAGAGCTTAAGTGATCTTTAACCTTTCAAGTCTTCGGGCTTGTGGGTCAGGGAGAATAAATGGAGGAGGTGGAGGAAGTGAAGCATGATGTTGAGGGACATCATCTTCAAGAAGAAAGTTTGTTCCAAGAGATTTGGGAAGATCATAGTTGTCTGAACCAGACATCTACACTGGGAGAAAATCAAGTTAGTTGATTCAAGTCCTTAATATAACACCCAATATAAAATATTAAGGCTAAGACCCAACACAATATTTTATAACTTGGAAGAGGGATGTCGTAATCCAAGCTATAAAATATTTGAAGGTAGGTGAATAACGATTCACCAATTTCCACCATGAAAAACGAAATAATTTATTAGGTTTTTATTGGATTTGAAACTCCTAGATGTTTTGAGATTCATTGAACTTTTCAATGGCATGTTTCAATCTCGATTGTGCCCTCTCAAGTTTTGTGACTGGGATGCCGAGGATCACAAAACAAGGTGTGAATAACCATGCAAATTCACTTGGTACCCTTAGTATTATCACCTAATCAATGTGCCGGTTAACCACACGCGCTCCACCGATCTATGATAAACATTAAGTCACCCTTTGTGATCCTTACTAATCCAAGTTAGTGTGCCGGTTAACCACACACGCTCCACCAACGACTTGGTAAGGTACAAAGTGTAAATTTCATGGGTTAGCACCAAATTCACATTTTTCCTAAAGTAACTAAGATTGGGAATTAAAAAATGTTTAGTTACTTTATAATAATCATTATACTTTTAATGATAATTAAAGTCATTGTCTTACCCGTTCGGCTAACGACCCTCCACCGATCAAGGAAGCGGTGGGTGAGAGTGGACACCCATTAAGTTGCCATTTTATAGGCAACAACCTTATACCCCCCTTATAGACCGGCTTCGTGAATGAGGCCTACTAACGGTAAAACGACTTAATCTTATACATATATATAATAATTAACCATTAATGTTATAAATAGTATAAGGGTTGAATTTTAACTTTTAAAACTCTAGGGTATGGAATTAAAGTTTGTGTGCGACTTTACAAATTCCAAAACTTGAGGGCAAGTTTTGAACAATTCAAAAACTTTTGGATATTCGTAACTTATGAGTTTTAATTAAGGCTTAAAGAAACTTTTAATGAAGAGACTCTTGGACATCCATAACTTGAGGACAAGTTATGGAGTCCATAAAACCATTTATGTGAAAAACTCTTCAAAAGTGTAACTTACAACTTCTTTTAAAAAAACTTTTGGAATTCCATAACTTGAGGACAAGTTATGAAGTCCATTCAATGTCATAAAGATCAAGAATTATACTATCAAACAATTTGCACATAATTCCTATGATCTACCAAAATTCATAAGTTCATGAACATTCATAATCAACAACTTTCAAGAATCATATAAACATATATAAACTTGAAACTTTGATTATAACTTTGAAATTGGTTCACCACAATCATTACCACATCAAAAACAGGTTTTACAAGTCCAAAACAGTTTAAGGTAATGATTCCAGACCAATTCCAACATAAAATCTCGAAAATCTGCACTCAGGCCTGCCAACTCGTCGAGTGCATGAACTGACTCGGCGAGTTGGTTGAATATATGCATGAACTCGGCGAGTTCCATGAGGGACTCGGCGAGTCAGCTGTGCAGAATGCAGTTTTTCGACATTTTTCAGCTATTTGCATCAAGTATTCAAGAAAACAAGCCTAGGCTCTAATACCATTGTTGGGTTTTGAGCATTCTAACACTCCTAAGTGTACATGCAACCCTAATAAACCTTGGATCTATGTTTTCTCTAAAATACATGCAAATAATAATTTCCAAGGTTTACATCCTAACTAGCATGGCATGAAGAACTAGAATCATAAAACACTAGAAGAATGGCATACCTTTTGATAGTGATTGATTGCTTGGAGTTTGAGAGCCTAGCACCAATAATGTGAATGGCTCAAGTGGAATCACAAATCACCACAAACTTGGAAAACTTATGAAAGTGTATACTTTGCTTTAAGAAATCGGCCACACCCTTTTACACACACTAGGGTACCATTTCATGCAACATAAGCTTGTTTATATAGTGTGCATGATTAGGGTAAAACCCTAATAACCCATGTCTTTTCCTTTCCAAGGATCCATGGGTTAAAAGTTCCATGGATCATCCATGGACTTCCATATAAACTTAGCCCATTTCCAAATGAGTGTTAGCCCACACTATATAAATATAATAGCCCATGATTTAATTAGTCTTCCTTTTCATCACTAAATTAATTCATAATTAATTTAAGACTAAAAACTAATTAAATAACATGACTTCATATTAATATATTATAACTTATAATATATTAATAAACCATAAGTATACAATTCTCATAATATTATCCATAAATCGTTTGGGTGAAGTGCAACCCAAATGGACCATGCCGGGTCGGGTCAAGTATATACCAAATAAGTTATGGACTTATACACCTTATCCAAAAATGATTTGGGTGGTCGTGGATCGATTCACGAAGAGTGCACACTTCATAGCAGCCAACGAGAGGTGGTCTATGGATAAGCTCGCAAATGCTTACATGAAGGAAGTGGTAAGACTTCACGGTGTTCCTCTAACGATTGTACCGGATCGTGATAGTCGTTTCACGTCAAGATTTTGGAGAAGCCTACAAGAGGAATTGGGTACGAAGTTGTGTTTGAGTACAGCTTACCATCCGCAAACTGATGGTCAGAGCGAAAGAACGATACAAACAATTGAAGATATGCTGAGAGCATGTACCCTGGATTTCCAAGGTAACTGGGATGAACACTTACCTTTGGTAGAATTTTCCTACAACAATAGTTTCCACTCGAGCATCAAGATGGCACCCTATCAAGCTTTGTACGGACAGAAGTGTCGTACGCCGTCTTATTGGCTTGAGGCCGGAGAAAAGCAGTTTATGGGCCCCAAGATAGTCAATGAGACTGCTGAGAAGTTGAAGGTGATCAGGGAAAGGATGTTAGCAGCTCAGGATCGTCAGAAGAGCTATGCTGACAAGAAAAGACGACCGATGACCTTCGAAGTTGGGGATTCGGTTTTGCTTAAAGTCTCAACGTGGAAGGGACTTATAAGATTCGGGAAACGAGGAAAGCTGAGTCCAAGGTTTATTGGACCGTTCAAAGTTCTTCAGAAGATTGGGAACCAAGCTTACAAGCTCGAATTACCAGAAGAACTAGATGGTATTCATAACACCTTCTATGTGTGTTATTTGAGGAAATTCATGGGAGAAGTTCCCGACATAATTCCAATCTCAGAGTTAAGGATGGATGAGAATAAGAGGCTGATCGAAGAGCCCGAGGCAATCGTTGACCGTAAGACTAAGAAATTACGACGCAAGATGGTCGAGTTAGTGCTAGTCCAATGGAAACATACGAATGAGCCAAACCTCACTTGGGAAACAGAGAGTGACATGATGAGTCGCTACCCACATCTGTTTGCTGATGCATGATTCCGAGACGGAATCATCCTAAGGAGGAGAGAATTGTAACGCCCGTGTTTCGGGGCTAAGCATTAGTAGATGATGTGATAGTCTAGGTCAACTATTGTAACTCTTTTTGAAGTAATAAAGATGAAATATTTGAGTATTATGTGAATTATGTGCCTTTATATGCTTATTACTTATTTATAAATGTATAATAAATAAAAGATAAAAATAACGTCAAAATTGAAGTGTTAGATAAACCAGATATCTTTACATAAAGTGGTAGCGGTCGAAACAAGGATTCCGGGGATATAAAGAACGCCGAAATCTGAGTTATAACGAAGAAGTTATGACCCGTCGAAGTTTCGCGACGGAACCGACACGACATCGGGAAACGTAAAATGGTGAATTTACGGTAGAGGACTTTTTGGCCTTATTAATCTAAACGTAAGTCGTAGAATATGTTAAACCGAGAACATCCATAAAAAGAACGCCCAAATCTGACTTCGTATGAGGAAGTTACGAATTTTCTAAGATTCGGCATAGCAGTGCACGACCCGAAACTCGAATTTTAGTTCGAGCGGTTTTTGGCCTATGCGACCAAAATGAGAGTTGAAGATCTCATTAATGGGAACTCAACGGTAAAAAGACAGACGAAAACGGAGTCCATATGAAGGAGTTACGAATTCTTCGTGGTAATTTAACAGTCTAATCTCCTCCTACTATTAAATTTAACAGTCTAATCTCATCCTACGCGTGGATATAAAGAACGTCGAAAACGAAGCTCGTATGCGAAAGTTATGAATTTTTTAAAATCGGGTGATTTCCACCCTGTGTGCGATGCCACGTGTCAGCACCAGGCTGTGCCTGGCTGTAGCCAGCCTGGCTCACGACGTGAACCTTCCTCCAGCCCCCTATAAATAAGAGGTGAAGCCCTCTTCCTTCCTCACACCTCCCTTCACTTCCCTCTCTCTCTAGAACTTCTCTCTAGCCCCAAAACCCCCCAAAAAGCCTAAGGAACCTCCCTAGCACGAGGCGAAAGCCCCAGAGCACCCGACGGCTCCGAGAAGAAGAGCCTTTCGACTCGGGAACGCTGCTCCAGCGAAGCCCAGTTTTGAGAAAAATCCGCTGTAAGTGAGCTACGCCTACCCTAACTTTAGTATAGCTTATGTTTCAATATAGTAATGTTATTAGGACCTTATATTAAATATTTTGGCTATTACTATGAGTTATATAAGTATCATTATAATGTCTTTTTAACCACTCGCGGTACGGGGAATCTGGTTTGGAGGGTCGCTTGGGTTGCTGGATTCAGAAGTGTTATATGCTGAAATGATCTTGCCCTCCGGTGTTCCATGCTTGGCCCCTGTCTGTACATAGTGGGTGAAAAGTATTGTGTTAACGCTTATATAATAGTAATAATAGCTAGACTATTAATTAGTCGCGGTTAACGTTAGACTAGACCCTAGTGGTATTGATACTAGGTTTTGTCTGAGGGAAATTGTTTTGAGATAACGAAGTGTTGTCCGAGTACCGAGTCACCACCTTTCATGTGAGTGCGTAGTTACTTTCATCTTACACATACATATGAAGTATTTAATATAAACTACGTGCTATGTGTGCATATTGTCTGAATACTTGCTGTCTATGCTGATGAAAGATTTTTATACATGTTTTAAATGATTTAAACTGTATATGTATTTTATATCAACAAAAATGTTGGGGTAAAACATGGGTAAATGTAATAGACGATGTGTGATAAAATGATGAGAGGCCTCAATGTTGTTGTTGTTGATTCTGTCATCTAGCGGAGTATGGATGACGACCACGGACTCTTCTAGACAGTCCAGTGGAACGCTAGCAGGCTCGCAACCTGTAGGTGTTTGTGAACGATGTGTTCACCGATGTAATCCATCACTCTCATGGTTGCCTTTAGGACATTTATTGCTGAGGAACCCCATTGGCAGTAGTGTCCATCCCGATGATGATCCTTAGTCTAGGTCCCTTATGATAGGTGTTTTTGTTGGATATAGTGTTTATGTCCACAACTATATTCAGTATGTACTTGACCCGACCCGGCATGGTCCATTTGGGTTGCATGGCATTGCAACACTTGGATAGACAAAATGAGAGAAAGGACACTTAAGTTTTATTAATATATTATAAGTTCTAATATATTAGTAATATTATTTAATTAGTATTGATCACGAATTAATTTTGAATTAATTTTGTGATCAAATAAAGACTAATTAAATATACGGGGTTGATTATGTAAATCATCTATTGTTATATAGTGGGCTAATGATCCATGGTTTATTAGTTGGGCTAAACCCATAGGGTGCTCCATGGATAGTCCATGGAGGTTATAAACCCGTGGATCATGAGAAATGAAAAGCCATGTCAATTAGGGTTTACATGGTGTAACCCTACTTGTGACACCACTATAAAAGGATCCCCTTGGCTACCAAAATCAGCACTATGTGAAAAACAAGAGGGCTAGCCGATTTTGAGTGATAGTATACTTCTCTCAAAGTTATTCCAAGAGTTGTGGTGTTGTGTGAAGCATTTGAGGCATCACATTTGGGGTGCTAGGCTCACAAAGTTCTCAAGGAATCCAAGCAACAAAAAGGTATGTTCTTCTACTAGCTTTTATGTTTCAAGTACTCCATAACATGCTAGTTAGGAAGTAAACCTTGGAAAATAATTATTTGCATGTATCTTAGAGAAAACATAGATCCAAGGTTTCTAGGGTTGCATGTACACCATAGGAGTGTTAGAATGCTCAAAACCCATCAGTTTTAGGGACGTAATGTGAGGATAACGGGAATGGGTAACCGGGTTATTGTTGGTTGATGAAATTAATAAACTTATTTATTGTGGGTTGAAAACCCTATGTGCTCACCAGGCTCCCAAGCCTGACCCACTCAGTTTCATGTATTACAGGTAGTGGCGCTTGAGCATAGATGTGATGTTTTGGATGAGGGATTACAGATTATAAGCCTGTAGATATGAATAAATGTAGTAAGGCTTGTATTGTAATGTTTTTGCTTTTGATCTGTATTGAACATGACATCCCGAGGTTTTTAATGAAATACATTTCTTCGGAAATGCTTTGATAAATCTTTATAATATTTTATTTTGGGAACAAACGCCCGCAACACTTTTCTTTAAAATGTTACTCTGATTTTTAAACAAATCATAAACAAATCGGTCTTTGCTGGCCTTGAAAATGAGGATGTCACACATATGAGGTATTATTTCTATAATCCAAATAATTTTTTCAAATAAATTACATTTGTATGCTACATATCATTAGAAGTTCATGAAACCCAAACATGTATACCTATAACATGCTAGTTAGGAAGTTCTCAAGGAATCACATTTGAGGCATCAAATTTGGGGTGCTAGGCTCACAAAGTTCTCAAGGAATCAAAGCAACAAAAAGGTATGTTCTTCTACTAGCTTTTATGTTTCAAGTACTCCATAACATGCTAGTTAGGAAGTAAACCTTCGAAAATAATTATTTTCATGTCTCTTAGAGAAAACATAGATCCAAGTTTTCTAGGGTTGCATGTACACCATAGGAGTGTTAGAATGCTCAAAACTCATCAGTGGTATCAGAGCCTAGGCTTGTTTTCTTGATACCTGATGCAAACTTGTTTTTCAAAAACCAAAACTTGCCTAGAATGGAAAACTCGACGAGTTTATGCCAAAAACTCGCCAAGTTCATGAGTTAACACATGAACTCGACGAGTTCCTTATAGAACTCGACGAGTTTGTCTTCCAGGTTGCAGGTTTTCGAGTTTTGCTGCTGGAAATGGACTTGAAACATTACCCTAAACTGTTTTGGTCTTATAAAACTTGTTTTAGATGGTGTAATGGTTATGCTAATCCATTTTCAATGGCTATTATCAAAATTTCAAGTTTTGTATGGTTTATTTATGATTCTTGAAATTGTTGATATGAATGTTTATGAACTTATGAGTTTAGAAGATCATAGGAATTATTTGCAACTTGCTTGTTAGTTTAATTCTTGATCATTGATGTGTTTTAATGGAATCCATAATTTGTCCTCAAGTTATGGATTACCAAAAGTCACTCTTTTAAAGTCCATTAAAGAAACACATAGGTTACAAAAAATAAAAAGTCTCTCATTTTAATAAACCATTAACTCATAAGTTATGAAAGATGAAAAGTTTTGAAAGTTACAAAACTTGCCCTCAAGTTTTTGGAACTTGTAAAGTCACTTTAAAAACTTTAGTTCCAACCCCTAGAATTTTAAAAATTAAAATTCAACCCTTATACTTTATAATATTATAAGTTAATAATATATATATATATATATATATATATATGTATAAGATCAAGTCGCTTTACCATTAGTATGCCTCATTCACGAAACCGGTCTATAAGGGGGGTATAAGGTTGTTGCCTATAAAATGGCAGCTTAATGGGTGTCCACTCTCACCCACCGCTTCCTTTCCCGGTGGATGGTCGTTAGCCGAACGGGTAGGACAAGGACTTTAATCGTCATTAAAAGTATGATGAATCTAAAGTAACTAAATGTATTTATAAATTCCCAATCTTAGTTACTTTAGGAAAATGTGAATAAGGTGCTAACCCATGAAATTACACTTTGCACTTTTCTTAAGTCGTTAGTGGAGCGTGTGTGGTTAACCGGCACACTAACTTGGATTTAACAAGGCAGGCAAAGGGTAGCTTAAGGTTTATCATAGATCAGTGGAGCGCGTGTGGTTAACCGGCACATCGGTTAGGTGATAAACATTAAGGGTACCAAGTAATTTGCATGGTTACTTCACACCTTGCTTTGTGATCCTCGGCATCCCAGTCACAAAACCTGAAGGGCACACTCGAGATTGAAACATGCCATTGAAAAGTTCAATGAATCTCAAAAGAATCTAGGAGTTTCAAAATCAATAATTTATTTCATTTTTCATGGTGGAAATTGGTGAATCGTCATTCACCTACCTTCAAATATTTTATAGCTTGGATTACGGCATCCCTCTTCTAAGTTATAAAATATTGTGTTGGGTCCTAGCCTTAATATTAACATTTGGGTGTTTTATTAAGGACTATCTTTATATCTAATCTAAACTTGTCTTTCTTCCTTTCAGATGTCTTCCAACAATGTTGCTTCTGGCTCAAACCCTACCGGCTCCTTCTCTCTCATGAACCTTTGTGGGAGAGTCATCTTTGATGGATTCAACTTTATGGATTTTATCAAGAACATCAGGATAGTCCCTCGGTATGAGGACAAAGAATATATCCTCGACAAGGAGCTTAAGGAACTTGAGCCGTCTGCTACTCCTGAGGAGATCGCTGAATATCAGGCACATGAAAGAGATGCTACCAAAGTGGCATGTATCATGTTGGCCACTATGACAGTCGAGCTCCAAAAGTCCTATGAGGACTACTATCCTTTTGAGATGCACCAGGATTTTATGGACCGCTACCATCAGAGTGCTCGTCAAGAGCGATATGAAATCATCTCCTCCATGATAACAACCCGAATGAAGGATGGTGAACCCATCACGGGCCACATGCAGAAAATGCAAAGGTATGTGGACCGTTTGCTGAAACTGAATATGAACTTCCCCGAGGAGTTGGCAATTGACATCATTTTGCACTCCTTACCTTCATGTTATGATCAATTCCGTATGACATACCGCATGAACAAGGAGGAAGTTACACTTAGCAAACTTCAAGGACTAATGAAGACTGCGGAAAGTGGTCTTAAGAATAAATCGGTTGTTACCACTTCTACTCCTACCACGGCCCCTGTCTTGGCAATCGGGCAAGGCAAAGGAAAGAAGAGGAAGATCCCTTCGAAGGGTACCAAGGGGAAGACGCTTGATGGCTCCTCTTCAAGTGGAACCAAGAAAGGTTTTGTCACTCCTTTTGCTTACCCTAAAGAGGTTGAATGCTTCTATTACCATGAAAAGTCACACTGGAAGAGAAATTGCCCAAAGTACCAGCAAGATGTTAAGGATGGGAAAGTAAAACCCAACCATGCAGGTACATACACTATATTGTCTAATAATTCACCCCATTCTAATTCTAGGGTCCTTGATACAGGATGTGGTATTCACATATGTACTAATTTGCAGGGACTAAGAAGAAGTGAGAATGTGGAGCATGGGAAGATAAACTTGATCATGGGGAATAGGAAAGCTTCACCTGTCACCAAGATTGAAGTTTATTCTTTGTTGCTAAGTAGTGGATTAGTATTAGATTTGAATAAGTGTTGTTACTCGTCTGAAATGGCGAGAAATATTATTTCCTTTCATGGTTTGTACAAACAAGGTTTTACCTTTTCATTTGATAATGATAGTGGTGGTATTAATGCTTTCTTTAATAATCTTTTTTATTTTAAAGCATTACCTTGTGATGGTGTGTATGAAACTGTGTCGGTTGTTGATAACCTAGGAAATAATGTATTGTGTACCGATTCTTCCACTAGTTTGGATAAAGCATCATTATGGCATTGTCGTCTTGGACATGTAAGCAAGAAACGCATAGGCCAACTCCAAAAGGATGGAGTTTTGGAGTCGTTTGACCTAAAGTCAGATGATAGTTGTGAATCTTGTTTGCTTGGGAAAATAACAAAGTCACCCTTCACTGGTACTTGTGCTAGGGGTGAGGGTTTGTTGGATCTCATACATACTGATGTGTGTGGAACCTTCAGAACCGCCACAAGAGATGTTAACCGCTTCTATGTGAATTTTACTGATGATTTTAGTAGATATGGATATGTCTACTTAATCAAGCATAAGTCAGAGACCTTTGAAAGATTCAAAGAGTTCAAACAGGAAGTGGAGAATCAGTTTGGCAGGAACATTAAGATGCTTCGATCCGATCGAGGTGGTGAGTATCTTAGTATAGAGTTCCTTGACTATCTTAAGGAATGTGGAATTATCTCACAATTGACACCTCTCAGGACACCACAGCTTAATGGTGTGGCTGAGAAGCGCAATCGAACCTTGTTGGATATGGTTCGTTCCATGATGAGTCGAGCTTCACAACCAATCTCATTCTAGGGGTATGCCTTAGAGACTGCCGCCCATGTTCTTAATCTAGTCCCTACAAAGAAGGTTGCCAAAACACCTCATGAGATGTGGACCAGAAAAGTTCCCAATCTGGACCACATCAAGATTTAGGGTTGCGAGGATTTTGTGAGGCACGAGTCTCATGATAAGCTCGAACCTCGAAGTGAGAGATGTATTTTCATCGGCTACCCACAGAGATCCTTCGGTTACCTCTTCTACAGACCTAGTGATAATGTGGTTTTTGTAGCAAGGAGATGAGTCTTTCGCGAGAGAGAATTCATGAGCCAAGGAAACAGTGGGAGGCAAATTGACCTTGAAGAAATTCAAGTGTCAAGTGGTGAAGGAACCTCAAACCCTAGCAATCAACCTGAGGAGGAAACTCTTGTTGATCCGACAGAAGAGTCTGTACCTCTGAGGCGTTCCACGAGAGTTAGGAATGCACCTGAGCATTACTATGGTTTCCATATTACTGCGGAAGGTGATACACTTATCAGTGATAGCACACTGGTAAGGCCTTGTTTGGTAGCCTCTTAATTGGAAAATTAAGAGGCAGTCTCTTAATTTTTAAGATCCAGACTGTTTGGTAACATCTGAATTTGTGGCTCTTAATTTTTAAAATGCCTCTTAAATTTTCAGATCTGGTATATGTCTGGATTAAAAAAAGAACGCGTGTTCCTTTTTTTGCCCTGGTACATCACCCCTTTTCCTTCTTCTCTTTCTTTCACAACCGCCGACCCGTCCTTCCCCTGCATCTCCAAATCACACGATTACAACCCTCAAACATCATTTGTTTGCCTCCGTTAGATATGCAACGCCTCCGTCGTCGCCGGATTCGCCGTCGCATCCGACTGCATCGCTTATGTCGCCTTCGCCTCCGGGTCGTGCTGCTTCGCCCTCGACATCTTCTTCGGGTAAAGTTTTAGTTTTCTCTTGTTCTGTAATTCGAGTTTAATGATTGAAAATCGAGCATCAGAGTTGTTTCCCCTGAAATTCGAGTATTTTTGCAACAACTTTATCTTCTTCAGGTCGTGATTCTTCGCCCTCAACAACTTTAGGTCCTGATTGGAGTTGATTTATGTATTAGAGTTGTTTCCCCTGAAATTCGAGTATTTTTTCATCTCTTTATCATCTCCATTGATTTTTCACTTTTCATCATTTCACAATTCTTTCCAAGATGATTTGAAAGACAGTAAATCAACATGGATTTCTTTCTCCTTTTTGGTCTCTGTTATAAGTAGAGGAGATATTGATAAAAATGAATTGGCTTTGGCTATTGGCTTGCAAGGTTTCTTTGAAGCAATTATCCTTATCAGGTTCTTGCATTGTTACCTATATTCAATGTTTACTATTTCTTGGTATAACCTCCTTAAGATGAAAGAGAGATGTGAGAATGAATGAAAGAATGTTTGATGTAGGGGTATGTTGCTTGGATGTCTCTTTAGATTTTCATTGATTGTAATGTTTGTGATGCCATTTTAGATTTCTTTGTTTATGTTGATTTATAGAAATTTCATCACATATCATGTAGAGCTTTGAATCATATTTGATTATGTAGAGATTTGGCATTTACATTTACAGTCACTTATCATACTTGTTATATCTTTTAAACCACTTCATTCGCTAACTGATTATATACATTATCTCAAGACATTGTCATGTTATTTGTCTGCAACAAAGAGAAGGGTCAAAGCAAGAAGTGTTAAAAAAGAAATTAAGTTAAATTTCTTTAACTCCATTAATGTTCAAAACATTCCTGCCATTTCTTTTTTCTTAAGAACTTTTTGTAATAAAGATTGCTTTTTTTTTGTAAAGACTACTTGTACGTGATATATATATATATATATATATATATATATATATATTACGTTTCCGGTTCCAAACTATTGGCTAGTAATTATAATGAAATATTAGGTTGTTTAGTTTTCATTGTATTTTTTTATAATATTGGGTGTAACGTTTAGCATCCTACTTCCATGTATTTTTTTTTCAAAGATATGATGTTGTAATTGAAAGAAATGATACAAAAGGGTAAAATTGTCATTTTTATCATTCAGCACAAAAATTCAGAGGTTCAAACCAAACAGCATGAAAAAAATTCAGATCTTAAAAATTCAGACCCTCTTAGAAATTCAGACATCTTAAAAATTCAGATCTTAAAAATTCAGATCCTGCCAAACAGCCCCTAAGTCTGGATGAACCTAACAACTACACGGAAGCCATGGCAGGACCTGAGGCTGCCAAATGGAAAGAGGCTATGGACAGCGAGATATAATCCATGTATGACAATCAAGTTTGGAACTTGGTTGACAATATACCAGGTCGCAAGACAATCAGGTGCAAATGGATCTTCAAGAAGAAGACCGACATGGATGGTAATGTACACACTTATAAGGCGCGACTGGTTGCAAAGGGTTTTCTCAAACTCCGGGAGTTGATTATGATGAGACCTTTTCACCAGTAGCAAAGATTAAGTCTGTTAGGGTTATGTTATCCATTGCTGCTGTGACATCCCCAATTTTCACGGCCAGAAAAGACCGATTTTGTTTACGCTTGTTTGAAAATCAGAGTAATATTTTATATAAAAATGTTGCGGAATTTGTTCCCAAAATAAAAATATGATAAACATTTATCAAAGCATTTCCGTAGAAATGTATTTCATTAAAAAGACTCGGGATGTCATGTTCGATACAGATCAAAAGCATAAACAGTACAACATAAGCCTTACTACATTATTTCGTATTTACAGGCCTATAATCCCTTATCTCTCATCCAAACATCTATGCCCATGCGCCACTACCTGTAATACAAGAAAATGAGTGGGTCAGGCTTGGGAGCCTGGTGAGCACATAGGGTTTTCAACCCACAATAAATAAGCTATTTAATTTCATCAACCAACAATAACCCGATTACCCGTTCCCATTATCCTCACTTTACGTCCCTAAACACCTATCATAAGGGACCTAGCCTAAGGATCATCATCGGGATGGACACTACTGCTAAGGGGATTCCTCAGCAATAAATGTCCTTAAGGCAACCATGTGGGGGATGTAGTACACCGGTGAACACATCGTTCACAAACACCTACAGGTTGCGAGCCTGCCAGCGTTCCACTGGACTGTCTAGAAGAGTCCGTCGTCGTCATCTATACTCTACTAGATGACTGGATCAACAACAACAACATCGAGGCCTCTCATCAATTTATCACACATCATCTTATGACATCTACCCATGTTTTACCCCAACATTTTTGTATATATAAAATACATATACAGTTTAAATCATTTAAAACGTGTATGAAAATCATTCATCCAACATAGACAGCAAGTATTCAGATAATATGTACACATAGCACGTAGTTTATATTCAATACTTCATATCTATGTGTAAGATGAAAGGGACTATGCACTCACCTGAAAAGGTGGTGATTCTGCCCTCGAACAGCGCTTCGTTATCTCAAAACAATTATCCCTCGACAAAACCTAGTATCAATATCACTAGGGTTTAGTCTAACGTTAACCGCAACTAATTAATAGTCTAACTATTATTACTATTATATAAGCATGACACAATACTTTTCACCCACTATATACAGACGAGGCCATACATGGAAGACCGGTGGGCAGGATCATTTTGGCATATAAGCAACTCTGAATCCAGCAACCCAAGCGGCCCTCCAAACCGGAACCCCCGTACCGCGAGTGGTTAAAAAGATATTATAACGGCATTATATAACCCATAATAATAGATTAATAGCCCAATTAAATATTCTAAGGACCTAATAACATTACTATAATTATTTAAAAGCTATATATAAAAATTTTCATAGGCGTAGCTCACTTACAGCGGGTTTTAAAGAAAATCGGGCTTTGCTCGGAGCAGCGTTTCTAAACCGAAAGACCCTTTTTCTCGGGACTCCGGGAGCCTCGGGGCTTCCTTCGGGTGCTAGGGGTTCACCTAGGCTTTAGGGGGTTAGAGGGGTAGTGAGAGAAAGTAGAGAGAGAAAGAGTTGTGAAAATGTGTGAGAAATCCGAGCAACTTCGCATGGTATTTATAGGGGCGAAGTTCGGACGTACGTTGTCGCGAAACTTCGACGGGTCATAACTTCTTCGTTATAACTCGGATTTCGGCGTTCTTTATATCCCCGGAATCCTTGTTTCGACCACTACAACTTTATGTAGAGATATCGGGTTTATCTTACATTTTAATTTTGACGCTTATTTTTATCATTTATTTATTATACATTTATAAATAAGTAATAAGCACATAAATGCACATAATTCACATAATACTCAAATATTTCATCTTTATTACTTCAAAAAGAGTTACAATAGTTGACCTAGACTATTACATCATCTAAAATGCTTAGCTCTGAAACCCAGGCGTTACAATTCTCTCCCCCTTAGGATAATTCCATCCCGGAATCATGCATCAGCAAACAGATGTGGGTAGCGACCCATCATGTCACTTTCTGTTTCCCAAGTGAGGTTCGACCCGTTCGAATGTTTCCATCGGACTAGCACTAAGTCGACCATCTTGCGTCGTAACTTCTTAGTCTTATTGTCAACGATTGCCTCGGGATCTTCGATTAGCCTCTTATTCTCATCCATTCTTAACTCTGAGATTGGAATTATGTCGGGAACTTCTCCCGTGAATTTCCTCAAATAAGACACATGGAAGGTGTTATGAATACCATCTAGATCTTCGGGCAATTCCAGCTTGTAGGCTTGGTTCCCAATCTTCTGAAGAACTTTGAACGGTCCAATAAACCTTGGGCTCAACTTTCCTCGTTTCCCAAATCTTATAAGTCCCTTTCATGGTGAGACCTTAAGCAGAACCGAATCCCCAACTTCGAAGGTCATCAGTCGTCTTTTCTTGTCAGCATAGCTCTTCTGACGATCCTGAGCTGCTAACATTCTTTCCCTAATCACCTTCAGCTTCTCAGCAGTCTCAAGGACTATCTCGGGGCCCATAAACTGCTTTTCTCCAGCCTCAAGCCAACAAGACAGCGTACGACACTTCTGTCCGTACAAAGCTTGATAGGGTGCCATCTTGATGCTCGAGTGGAAACTATTGTTGTAGGAAAATTATACCAGAGGTAAGTGCTCGTCCCAGTTCCCTTGGAACTCCAGGGTACATGCTCTCAGCATATCTTCCGGTGTTTGAATCGTTCTTTCGCTCTGACCATCAGTTTGTGGATGGTAAGCTGTACTTAAACACAACTCCGTACCCAGTTCCTCTTGTAGACTTCTCCAGAACCTTGACGTGAAACGACTATCACTATCCGATACAATCGTAAGAGGAACACCGTGAAGTCTTACAATTTCCTTCACGTAAGCATTTGCGAGCTTATCCATAGACCACCTCTCGTTCGCTGCTATGAAGTGGGCACTCTTAGTGAAACGGTCCACGACCACCCAAATCATGTCGTGTCCGTTCTTCGTCCTGGGCAGTTTGGTCACAAAATCTATGGTGATGTCTTCCCATTTACCCATGGGTATAGGTAAAGGTTCCAAACTCCCATACGGTTTCTGATGTTGTGCCTTAACTCTCGCACATGTCACACACTTGGCCACATACTTCGCAACATCGAGTTTCATCGTCGGCCACCAGTAGTAGGGTTTTAGGTCCCTATACATTTTTGTGCTACCGGGATGAATCGAGTACATGGTCTTGTGCGCTTCTTCCATCAGAAGTTCTCTTATTCCTCCTGCCTTAGGTACCCAAATCCGATATTGGAATACATTCAGTCCTTGACTGTTTGTACCGAACACTAACGTTTTGCCCAAACGTTCTTCCTTTCGGTCATTCTTCTCTGAAGCTTCTTCTTGATCTTTCCTGATACTTTCCATAATCTTCGAGACAACTTCTATTCTCAACGCTCTTGGCCTTCTTCTCTCAAGGTTGACTTTCCGACTGAGAGCATCAACGACAACATTCGCTTTACCGGGGTGGTAAAGTATTTCACATTCGTAGTCCTTGAGTAACTCTAGCCAGCGTCGTTGCCTCATATTCAATTCCTTCTGATTAAAAAGATACTGGAGACTCTTATGATCAGTGAAAAGTTTACACTTCGTGCCATAGAGGTAATGCCTCCATATCTTTAGAGCGAAAACTACCGCTACCAACTCCAAATCGTGAGTGAGGTAGTTCTTTTCATGCTCCTTCAGTTGTCGAGATGCGTATGCTATCACTTTTTCTCTTTGAGTCAGAACGCAACCCAACCTGACTCCAGATGCGTCACTATAGACCGCGAAGTCTTCAACTCCATCGGGTAGAGAAAGAATCAGTGCTTCACATAGCTTTTTCTTTAGCTTCTCGAATGCTTCTTCGTGCTTCTCACTCCATGTATAAGTAGCTCCTTTGTGGGTCAAAGCTGTTAATGGAGCTGCTATCGAAGAAAAGCCTTGGATAAATCGTCGGTAATATCCAGCTAGTCCCAGAAAGCTTCGGATATCCGTGGGACTTTTTGGTCGTTCCCACTTCATCACCGCTTTGATTTTTGCTGGGTCAACCATTATCCCTTCTTGGTTAACCACATGACCCAAGAATTGGACTTCTCGAATCCAAAAATCACACTTGGAGAACTTTGCATACAACTTCTCCTTCTTCAAGACTTCCAACACTTCTCGTAGATGCTTGCCATGCTCCTCGTGGCTTTTCGAGTATATGAGAATTTCATCTATGAACACTATCATGGATTTATCGAGAAATGGTTTACAAACCCTATTCATCAAATCCATGAACGCTGCTGGTGCATTGGTTAGTCCGAATGACATAACCAAGAACTCGTAGTGTCCATATATTGTTCTGAATGCAGTCTTCTCAATATCCTACTCTCTTACCTTTAGCTGATGATATCCTGACCTGAGATCGATCTTTGAGAAATAGATCGAGCCTTGCAGCTGATTGAATAGGTCATCAATCCTTGGCAATGGATACTTGTTCTTCACCGTTGCCTTGTTCGGCTCTCGGTAGTCTATACACATTCTCATGTTTCCATCCTTCTTTTTCACGAATAACACCGGAGCTCCCCAGGGTGATGAACTAGGTCGAATGAAACCGTTGTCCAACAACTCCTGAAGTTGCGTCATAAGCTCCTTCATTTCTGTCGGTGCTAATTGGTACGGTGCCTTCGCTATCGGTGTTGTTCCTGGTAACAAGTCTATTCTGAACTCTACTTGTCTATTAGGTGGTAATCCGGGAAGATCTTCGGGAAAGACTTCCGGATAATCACACACCACTGGTATACTCTGCACCTCCTTTTTCTCCTTCTTTGCATCAATCACGAATGCCAAGTACGATGCACATCCGTTGGACAAACATTTCCTGCCTTTCATCTGGGAGATGATTCCAGAATTTACTCTGTTTTTGTCCCCGTACACCATAAATGACTCTTTTCCGGGTGGGTTCACCCTTACTATCTTCTTCCTGCAAAGAATCTCAGCATCGTTGGCGCTAAGCCAATCCATTCCCAGAACGATGTCAAAACCGTTCAACTCTATGGGCAACAACTCTTCGTGGAATTCGTTTCCATTTAGGTCGATGACGATGTTCCTAATACGATCACTAACAGGTACGAATTTGCCACTGGCAACTTCCACAATTAGGGCATTATCAAGTTTTTCATAAGGCAATGCTAGTTTCCCACCAAACTTATGTGACACAAAGGAATAGTTTGCTCCGAAATCAAACAGTATATTGGCAGGCAAACCATTTACAAGGAAGGTACCTGAAGCAACGTCTGCTACCTCCTTTGCAGCCTCGAGCGTCATCTGGAAGGCTCTCGCCTTTGGCTTCGGTGGAATGTTGGGTCTTCCTGCCTCCTTCTTCTTCGGGCAGTCCCTCGATATGTGCCCCTTCTAGTTGCACTCATAATAGACCTTCTTAGTGAACGTGCACTCGTTGGCATAGTGCCCAGGTTTTCCACATTTGAAACAAGTGACTCCTCCGTCACATTTCCCCTGGTGCTTCTTCTTGCACTTGTCACACCATTTGGCTTCACCTCCTACAGACTTCTACGTACCAGACCTTGAGAACTTGTTTTTCTTGCTGAATTTCGACGACCCATCAAATTTCCTTTTCTCTCCCACCTCCGCTCTATCCAAACTCTTCTCTCGTATCTCGGTCTCCACATTCTTAGCAACCCAGATGGCGGCTTTCAGATTGGTTCTTTGCTTGACCATTGGACCAAAGTCCGCTGGTAATCCGAGGGCAAACTTGTTAACCTTGGAGAGTTCAGTTGGGACGAGGTGAGGAACAAGCTTCATTTTCTCTGTAAAGCTTGCAGCGTATTCAGTAACGCTCATTCTTCCCTTCTTCAGATTCTGGAACTCATTGTTGATCTCCAGAAGATCCTGCTCAGAGCAGTATTGCATCTTTAACTGCACCAGAAAATCCTCCCACGACATCTTGTTCACTTCTCCTTTGGGAATTGAATCAGCTAGTAGCTTCCACCAACTTAGTACTCCAGATTTCAACAGAGGAACCGCGAGAGCGGTCTTCTGCCTGTTGCTACACTCGCAACTCTCAAACATCGTCTCCATCTTGGAGATCCAGTTCATGAATTCCACCGACGTCGGGCTTCTAGATAGACACGGTGGTATGGATGCCATGAAATCCTTGTATTTGCATCCACGTCCGTAATTTCCTCCATCCTGGTGGTTTCGCCTAACTATCGGTGGGTTGGCTTGACCAACAGTCCCACTGTAGTTTCCTCCTTCTGACTGCCCATCAAACAGCTCTGTAAGTTCTTCTCGGTTCTGTTGAAGTAAACGCCTTGTTTCCTCCATTTGGCGATCCAACATCATCTAGATCATCACTTGCACTCCGGCCATCGTCATTGGCTCAGGTGCCACTTCTACGACAACAGGTATTTGCTGTATCACTGGAGGTTGAGGGGGTTGGTTCCTATTTCCATTTGTGTTTACGTTTCCGCTACGGGTCCTTGCCATCTTGATCTATACACCGAATAAGGTGAATTTAAATCTTTATTTAGGATTGACGTTTAAATCATCCTTATTGCTCCGAAACATTTACATGCTAGTTCTAATTCGTAGTCGTACGTTTAGAATCCTAAACACATAAGGTTTCCAGATCCGATCGGCAACAGACCATAGATCCGAACAAATAACAGCATGTCAAGCATAAAGCATTTAGCACATAAAAGTATTTTAGGCAAAATTCCTAAAATAAGCTAGTGCTCACACCTCACAATCATCGCTTAGCATTCTAAGTTTAAGTCTAGAAATCCTACAAATTCCTAGTTCGCTTAAACTAATGCTCTGATACCAACTGTGGCATCCCCAATTTTCACGGCCAGAAAAGACCGATTTTATTTATGCTCGTTTGAAAATCAGAGTAATATTTTACATAAAAATGTTGCGGAATTTGTTCCCAAAATAAAAATATGATAAACATTTATCAAAGCATTTCCGTAGAAATGTATTTCATTAAAAAGACTCGGGATGTCATGTTCGATACAGATCAAAAGCATAAACAATACAACATAAGCCTTACTACATTATTTCGTATTTACAGGCCTATAATCCCTTATCTCTCATCCAAACATCTATGCCCATGCGCCACTACCTGTAATACAGGAAATTGAGTGGGTCAGGCTTGGGAGCCTGGTGAGCACATAGGGTTTTCAACCCACAATAAATAAGCTATTGAATTTCATCAACCAACAATAACCCGATTACCCGTTTCCATTATCCTCACTTTACGTCCCTAAACACCTATCATAAGGGACCTAGCCTAAGGATCATCATCGGGATGGAAACTACTGCTAAGGGGATTCCTCAGCAAATAAATGTCCTTAAGGCAACCATGTGGGGGATGTAGTACACCGGTGAACACATCGTTCACAAACACCTACAGGTTGCGAGCCTGCCAGCGTTCCACTGGACTGTCTAGAAGAGTCTGTGGTCGTCATCTATACTCCGCTAGATGACTGGATCAACAACAACAACATCGAGGCCTCTCATCAATTTATCACACATCGTCTTATTACATCTACCCATGTTTTACCCCAACATTTTTGTATATATAAAATACATATACAGTTTAAATCATTTAAAACGTGTATGAAAATCATTCATCCAACATAGACAGCAAGTATTCAGATAATATGTATACATAGCACGTAGTTTATATTCAATACTTCATATTTATGTGTAAGATGAAAGGGACTATGCACTCACCTGAAAAGGTGGTGATTCTGCCCTCGAACAGCGCTTCCTTATCTCAAAACAATTATCCCTCGACAAAACCTAGTATCAATATCACTAGGGTTTAGTCTAACGTTAACCGCGACTAATTAATAGTCTAACTATTATTACTATTATATAAGCGTGACACAATACTTTTCACCCACTATATACAGACGAGGCCATACATGGAACACCGGTGGGCAGGATCATTTTGGCATATAAGCACTTCTGAATCCAGCAACCCAAGCGACCCTCCAAACCGAAACCCCCGTACCGCGAGTGGTTAAAAAGATATTATAACGACATTATATAACCCATAATAATAGATTAATAGCCCAATTAAATATTCTAAGGACCTAATAACATTACTATAATTATTTAAAAGCTATATATAAAAAATTTCATAGGCGTAGCTCACTTACAGCGGGTTTTAAAGAAAATCGGGCTTTGCTCGGAGCAACGTTTCGAAACCGAAAGACCCTTTTTCTTGGGACTCCGGGGGCCTCGGGGCTTCCTTCGGTTGCTAGGGGTTCACCTAGGCTTTAGGAGGGTTAGAGGGGTAGTGAGAGAAAGTAGAGAGAGAAAGAGTTGTGAAAATGTGTGAGAAATCCGAGCAACTTTGCATGGTATTTATAGGGGCGAAGTTCGGACGTACGTTGGGCGTACCGAGCCCTACGCTAGGCGTTCCTTCGGATAAGGTTGCCAGCTTCGCACCAGCTAGCTCGCACATCGGATGGATAAGAACCGAAGTACGCTAGGCGTACTCGGCCTCGGATGCTCCAGAAGCGAGGCTACGTGGCGTGATCCGAAGCGAGGCCTGATCAGCGATGGATGCTCCAGATGTTGCCACGTCATCACAGTTTCACAAATTCAAGTGCAATCTTTAAAAATTCGTAACTCTCGCGTACGAGCTCCGTTTTTGACGTTCTTTATATCCACGCGTAGGCGGGAACGTACTCTACAACTTTCGTTTAGACTCCGTCGGCTAATTTTAAATTTATTTTAAAAGTTATATTATTAACAGGCCGGGACAGGATTGGTCCGTTAAAATCTCATAACTTCTTCATCCGACGTCCGTTTTCGTCTGTCTTTTTATCATTACGCTACTATTAACGAGATCTTCGATTCTCGTTTAGGTTGTGTTGGCTAAAAACCGCTCGATCTAATATTCGAACTTCGAGTTGTACACCGCTAAGCCGAAACTTCGAAAAATCATAACTTCCTCATACGAAGTCAGATTTGGGCGTTCTTTTTATGGACGCTCTCGGTTTAACATATTCTACGACTTTCGTTTAGATCGCTAAGGCTAAAAGTCGTTCTATCGTAAATTCACTATTTACGCTTCCTGGTGTCGTGCCGGTTCCGTCGCGAAACTTCGACGGGTCATAACTTCTTCGTTATAACTCGGATTTTGGCGTTCTTTATATCCCCAAAATCCTTGTTTCGACCACTACAACTTTATGTAGAGATATCGGGTTTATCTCACACTTTAATTTTGATGCTTATTTTTATCCTTTATTTATTATACATTTATAAATAAGTAATAAGCACATAAATGCACATAATTCACATAATACTCAAATATTTCATCTTTATTACTTCAAAAAGAGTTACAATAGTTGACCTAGACTATTACATCATCTAAAATGCTTAGCCCTGAAACTCGGGCGTTACAGCTGCATTTCATGATTATGAAATATGGCAAATGGATGTCAAAACAGCTTTCCTTAATGGAAAGTTGGCTGAGGATGTTTACATGAGTCAGCCAGAGGGTTTTGTCAGTATAGAGTACCCTAATAGAGTGTGTAAGCTTGAGAAATCCATCTATGGATTAAAGCAAGCACCTCGCAGATGGAATCTTTGCTTCGATGAGAAGGTCAAAGAGTTTGGCTTTTCGAGGAGTGAAGATGAATCTTGTGTATATGTCAAGGCTAGTGGGAGTATAGTCAACTTTTTGGTATTGTATGTGGATGACAAACTACTCATAGGAAATGACATCCTAACTCTGGAGGAAGTGAAGTCCTGGCTTGGGAAGTGTTTCGCTATGAAGGACCTTGGAGAAGCTGCCTATATCCTAGGGATAAGGATTTTGAGAGATAGAAGTAAGAGACTAATTGGATTTAGTCAGAGTACCTACTTGGACAAGGTGCTGAAGAGGTTTAGCATGCATGATTCCAAGAAAGGAGAGTTACCTATCCAGAGTAATGCCAGACTGAGTAAGACTCAGAGCCCGAGTACAGAGGATGGGATAGCTTAAATGAGTCGGGTACCATATGCTTCCGCTGTCGGCTCGATCATGTATGTTATGGCTTGTACTCGTCCTGATGTGGCCTTTGCCATGAGCATGGTCAGCAGATATCAGGGGAACCGTGGCAAGGCTCACTAGATGGCGGTAAAGAATATTCTCAAGTACCTACGGAGGACTAAGGAGTGGGTCCTTACCCTTGGTGGGAGTGATGACTTGAGAGTAGTAGGGTATAGTGATGCTAGCTTCCAGACTGATACGGATAATTTCCGCTCTCAGTCAGGCTGTGTCTTTACCTTAAATGGAGGAGCAATTACTTGGAAAAGTTCCAAGCAAGAGATAGTGGCTGATTCAACTTGCGAATCAGAGTATATAGCAGCAAGCGAGGCAGCAAAGGAGGCTATATGGCTAAAGAACTTCATTGGAGACCTTGGAGTTGTACCAGCTATAAAGGAGCCTATGGAAATTTTTTGTGATAGTGAAAGTGCAGTTGCCTTAGCCAAGGAACCAAGGGATTACGAAAGATCCAGACATATCGACAGAAAATACCATTTCATCAGACATCGAATAGAAGAAGGACTCCTCGTGGCAAAGAGGGTATCATCGGATGAGAACCCAGCAGATCCCCTCACGAAAGGACTGAGTAGGGTTAAGCATCTTCAGCATGCGAGGCGCATAGGGCTAAAGGATGATATAAGTTTTAGAAGTTAGATAGTTTTTGAAATATGTAAAGTGTAATTGACATTTGATGATGAATAAAAGTTGTTGTTTATTTATGAGTAAAGTGTTGTTATCTTCTGTCAATCATTTACTAGTATTTCTTTTTGCATGTTTTGACTTCCAGAATAATTATGTTATGGTATGTATCATACTATTCAAATTCTCCACAGTCGGTCATATGTTGGAAGTAGATATGAATCAAGACTGTCATGAAGTTGGTTGTAGATGTCTAAGATGTTGGACATAGCAAAGAGTTGCTACAACACTCATGAGTGCTCATAAGTTCTGAGTATTGGATTCAACCCACGCTCACTTGTATCACTTCATGGAATTTATCTCGAGTGATCGTGAGACGGTAATATCATATAAATCTTCAAACCTAGAGATATGAGTTGTTGACTATGAGCTGGTTATACATTGATTGTGCGAAAACGCATTGGTAACTCGATGTTATAAAACCTACCTTTGTGTATAATTCAACAAGTAGTAGAAGAAGCATATGAGTCGAAGTTTATCTGTTCCTTCTGAATTAGAAGCGATATCTGGGCCCCTCGATGATTTTGTTTTGACCTATGTACCGGGCCCGGTCATTACTAAATTGATGTGTTCGATTAAGTTCTATGTCAAACAAATCGGAAATCGGGAAACAAACTGCTGGACAATAATTAAGACATTGTTCCATGTATTTGTCCGACTGATATCATGAGAACAGAGGATTATATGATCACTTATCTTAAATGGCGTATCATCATCATCTCAGTTCTGAGAGACTTTGAAAGAGTTACGATTGCTAGTCGGTTCCTGAAGTCATATCTGCAACTATAGTTATTAGACTTATCCAAGTGGGATATTGTTGGACATAGTGTCTAAGTCCATAACTATATTCAGTATGTACTTGACCCGACCCGACATGGTCCATTTGGGTTGCATGGCATTGCAACACTTGGATAGACAAAATAAGAGAAAGGACACTTAAGGTTTATTAATATATTATAAGTTCTAATATATTAATAATATTATTTAATTAGTATTGATCAAGAATTAATTTAGAATTAATTTTGTGATCAAATAAAGACTAATTAAATATATGGGGTTGATTATGTAAATCATCTATTCTTATATAGTGGGCTAATGATCCATGGTTTAGTTGGGCTAAACCCATAGGGTGCTCCATGGATAGTCCATGGAGGTTATAAACCCATGGATTATGAGAAATGAAAAGCCATGTCAATTAGGGTTTACATGGTGTAACCCTACTTGTGACACCACTATAAAAGGATCCCCTTGGCTCCCAAAATCGGCACTATGTGAAAAACAAGAGGGCTAGCCGATTTTGAGTGATAGTATACTTATCTCAAAGTTATTCCAAGAGTTGTGGTGTTGTGTGAAGCATTTGAGGCATCACATTTGGGGTCCTAGGCTCACAAAGTTCTCAAGGAATCCAAGCAACAAAAAGGTATGTTCTTCTACTAGTTTTTATGTTTCAAGTACTCCATAACATGCTAGTTAGGAAGTAAACCTTGGAAAATAATTATTTGCATGTATCTTAGAGAAAACATAGATCCAAGGTTTCTAGGGTTGCATGTACACCATATGAGTGTTAGAATGCTCAAAACCCATCAGTTTTAGGGACGTAATGTGAGGATAACGGGAATGGGTAATCGGGTTATTGTTGGTTGATGAAATTAATAAACTTATTTATTGTGGGTTGAAAACCCTATGTGCTCACCAGGCTCCCAAGCCTGACCCACTCAGTTTCATGTATTACAGGTAGTGGCGCTCGAGCATAGATGTGATGTTTTGGATGATGGATTACAGATTATAAGCCTGTAGATATGAATAAATGTAGTAAGGCTTGTATTGTACTGTTTATGCTTTTGATCTGTATCGAACATGAATCCCGAGGTTTTTAATGAAATACATTTCTTCGGAAATGCTTTGATAAATCTCTATCATATTTTATTTTGGGAACAAATTCCGCAACACTTTTCTTTAAAATGTTACTCTGATTTTTAAACAAAGCATAAACAAATCGGTCTTTTCTGGCCGTGAAAATGGGGATGTCACACATATGAGGTATTATTTCTATAATCCAAATAATTGTTTCAAATAAATTACATATGTATGCTACGTATCATTAGAAGTTCGTGAAACCCAAACATGTATACCTATAATTTTGAATCGAGTAGATATATGAAACCTTAGAGTAATTAACTAAATGGGTCTAATGCTTATCTATCATTTTGATCAATTTACTCTATATATATATATATATATATATATATATATATATATATATATATATATATCCTTCTGTCCATATATAAAACCTTAGGTCCCGTTTGATAGTTTCTGTCTGGAAAAGTGTTTTATGGTAAAGTTCTATCTGGGAAAGTTTTCTGGGAAAAAAACCATGATGTTTGATTGTACATCTGATTGACTGTGCTGAATGATGAAAAATGACCTGGTTTATGTCCGATAGTGGTGTGATGGATGAAATTTTTTAAAATAAATTAGGATGGTGGTGGTGTTGTCCAAAAAAAAGAATTAATCCAATAAAAATGAATTAAAAAAATCAACTAAAAGAAATTAATAATCCAATAAAGTAACATTTATTAATATATAAATATTATATATTATAAATAATATTTATGAATTTATAATAATCCAATGAAAATAATTAATCCATAAAAAGGAAATTAAAAAAAAAAGAATTATTTAAAAGAACTTAATAATCCAATAAAATAATATTTATTAATACATAAATATTATATATTAGAATAATATTTCTTAATATAAAATAATACATTAAAAAAGTAATAAATCAATAAAAAAATTTTAAAAAAAGTTATTTAAAAAAATTAATAATCCAAGAAAGAAAGAAAGAGATGTGGTTTGGGACATAATTGTCTTTCCAGCCCATTCAGCCAGAAATATATGATTTTGGGGCTTTCTGGGAAAGACATATCTTACCGGGAAAGACCCATTTTTTGTGCAAATCAAACAGTCTTTCCGGTCCATTCAGCCAGAAAGATATGTTTGGACCTGGAAATATGCATATCAAACGGGGCCTAACTTTAGGAGAATTATTTTAGTAGTAAAAAACTAAAAATAGAGTTATATTGACTACAAGAAATGACTGCTAAAATAGTAATTTTATAATGTAATATATTTTTGTTGGGGACGTCGTTTCCTTTTTTTATTGATATGGCTAGAAAACACCGTACACATAAGCATATGTTATCGAAGAAAGAAAAGGAAAAATGATAATCTATGTAACCGATGTAATTCAATATATTATTAGCTCAATTGATCAACATTACTAGTTATGCTTTACTTCAGAAATGGTGATGGCAGTTTATGATCGAACCATACATAGGTCGGGTAAGACTATCCATGACAATATGGTGGGGTTGGATGTATCTAATGGTGGTTGCGTTTACGAATGATGTATGGGCTAAATTAGTAGGCTCTATTTGGAGGTTGCATGATAATAATATCTACAATGGAAAAAACAATTGGGTAGGGGAATTTCTATTCGTTTTTTAACCAATATTTGGGGTGGGTCACCAACCTTTTGCTTATAGATATGATCTATTATATATGATTGATAGTCATCCTAATCGTCTGGTATGTGATTGGTTTTATGATGGTTTGTGGAGATAAATGTGGAGAAGGCCAATCCGAAAAGGGAGCAAATAGGAGCAACTCAAGTGGATCCTAAAGGTGTTGCAGGGTGTTCATGTCTCAAATGTGCCAGATTCATTATGTTTATTTTGGTAGCTCAACGATTTCATGAAAAGCAAGAAACAAGATAGTCTTCTAATGAATCAAAATATAGAGCTCCACGTTTGGTTACTTGTGATATTTTGTGGATCTTACAATTGTTTTTTGATTTTCGAGTAAAAAATGTAATAACTATAACTGTTAAGGTTTACTATGATAACGAGTATACTACTAAGCTTTAATCCAAAGTTTCATGGGATAAATAATCATTTTGAAGTAGATGTTTATTTTGTTCTAGAAAAAATTTCGAAAAGTATTTTAAAAATTGTTAAGATTATTCCTGATAAACAAAGTGCGGAATTTTTCACAAAATCGTCAACTTTTGGTCAACATAATTTTTATGTTATCAATTAGGTATTTTTGATCATTTCCAAAATTTTTTCTCAATTACGTTCTTCTCAAGGTTGATCTTCGTAGGGTTGTTGAGAATAACATAATGTGTATTAATTCAAAATTAACATTGAGAATCTCTAACTTCAAGAGTTTAGTGTAGTGTATTTCAAGATAAGGGTAGATTGTGTTTGAGTTGATAAAGATTAAGGTTGAGTTGGCTGAAACTTTAGGAGGTTGAATGGTAGAATTTGATTGTCAAGAGACACAACTTGTTTGTGTAGAAGATAACAAAAGGTGCTGGCCCTGAATGGGTCAGACTTCCAGGTTTGCACCGCTATTATGACCAATGTATATATATTATTATGTGTGACAATCCGGAATTTCAAACCTTGTAAAAGTTAACCCTGTCAACGAAAGTCAATCATGTCAAATAAAAGTCAAACTTATTTCTTTAATTATCTTATTAAGGTTAGATTAATAAAGTTTGTTGGTTTTTTTTTGTACAAAGCGATTAAATAGATGGTGTTTTTTGAACATGAAAAACTTGAATGATGTTTTTTAAACGTTTTTAAAACAGGTCGTTTGTTTGTTTATGCTTCTAATTGGGTCCAAGGGTCCGGTCCAAAAAAGATAGATCAAAATGTTTGATTTCGTTTTTACAATTAAGGACTCGTTCCAAGCATAAGACTCGGTCCAAAAAAAAACCTGATTCGATCCTTCCCTCTCAATCGCTGGACTGGGACGTACGTATTCGGAGTTTACCCTACGTAATTCGTTCATAACCTCCACTGAGAAAAGGCGATCGTTGAAGCAACACGACCGATCAACCAACAGGTAACAGTTTCTTCTTCGTTCTTCGTTCTTCTTTCTTCCTTCGTTCTTCGTTCTTCGTTCTTCTTTCTTCCTTCGTTCTTGGGATTTCGTTTTTGCTTTGATGTGAAGGCAAAAATTGAGGATGGTACCAATAAAATATCAGTGCAATCTCCTTTAGGATTAATAATATACTTTACAGTGAAATTGTTAAGGCAGTCGACAGCAGCCCTTACTCCCCTTATCTTGTTGAACAAATTCATCATTCTTATAATCTTCAATCTTCCATGTGACAAAACTACCCCTGTTAGTTCCTATGCATCACATGATCCCAGCAGCCATACCAAAATTAAGAGAGCAAGATAGCATAAGCTGGAAGGAGACGCTGAAAACAATGGGAAACAATGGGATCAAACATTACCATTTCTGCAATAAATTGACTTCAGTCTCTTTACAGTTCAGATAGGGCGGCTGTGATCTTTACATGGAGATGGACCAAAATATCCCTGAGAACCTTTTCCTTTTGATTTTAACCCACAAGACTACATATCAACAATAGGCCCAAAAAAAATCTGCCATACGATTTTGACAAAAATGCCCTTGCTGTAACATTCTTGCTTTTGTCAATCTCTGTAACATTCTTTTGACTTGTAATTTTCTTTGCATTAAATTCGTTCTTGATTCAGCTTTTTAGAGTTTTTCTCATTGCCTAATTAGATTGCTAATCAACTATTTTTAAACGGTGAACATGCAAATTACTATGTTGTTTTTATTTTAATTTGGATTTTGTATGACAATTTCTATTTGGATTTTAAATTATATATGTTTTATTTAGATTTTATGTGACAGCTTGTACTTGTATAATTATTTTATCTAGCAAAACATAAGGGTAATATGGTCATTTTTCATTATTATTCACCACAGTCAGTCAGAAAAATAATCAAACAGCATAAACTCAGTCAGATGTGGACACGGTCAGAACCTCTAACCCAGTCAGCTTCTAACTCAGTCAGCTCTAACCCAGTTAGCAACTATCAAACGACCCCTTAATATACATTATCCCAATAAAAAACTATAGAGCCCAAAATATTAGCGTATTTGGTAAAATTAGGATTTGCTAAGAATATATTTATGGGATAGGTAAAACAAACGCTTCGAACCCCGAGAGTATACTCGCTGATTAGTTCTTAAACCATCCTGCTACATAAGTTCCTGATTCTCAGTTTTAATTGGTAAATCATTTTATCTCGATTTTGTTTGTTTATTACTCTGACTAGATACGATTTGGATTAACTGCGGTTCAGTGGTCGACACTAAACATTAACTTTTTTCTAATTCGCTGCACTCCAACTTTGAAATCCATAAAAGAAATTCAATCATGCTCATGTTCTTCAATTTTAAGTGTCAATAAAATTATGCTGACTTGCAAACTTGGGATTGATCCATATGATTGTGATTTAGCTTAGGTGCTGTTTGTTTTCTTAGAAAAACCTCTTCAAACCACTTTCTGCTGCGCGGCGCAGCACACGCGCAACACTTTCCCTCTTGCAGCAGTTTGTTTTTTGGAAGACTTCAGACTGTAAAACCTCTGCGCGTGTGCTGCGTGGCGCAGCACTTGACTTGCCTCTTCAAACCTCTTCAGCTTTCAATTTTTTGAAGTGTCTTTTTAGAATTTTGGTATAACTTATTTTTTTAAACTTTTTTTTTAATTTTTATTTACGAATTTTATACAATTTCTTATTATAGTTTCCACAATTTTTTTTAACTTGATTTTTAAAAAAAAAAGTTTTGATTTTTTTTAATTTTTTTACCGTTTCCGTTAATAATATTTTCAGTTTCAGTTTCATCTTTTTTTAACGTGTGTAATTTTTTACGAACTTTGTAGACATCGTTTGCAATACTTTCTTAATTTTTTTATTATTTTCTTTTTTATGTTTTTTAAAATTAGTTTTTTTCTAGAATAAAATTGTTAGTTTTTTTTATATTTTTGTAAGTTTTTTTTTTTAAAAGTTTTACATTTTTGTTTTTTTATATGTTCTTTTTAGTACTCTTTCAATGTTTTAAGACTAGAATTATTAAACTTTCGGTGTTGAGAACTATTTTAAGTTTATAAAATTAGTTTATTTAATTTTCAGTTTACTGCAGCAGTCTGCAGATGTTAAAAAACAAACATGCTTCTTATTATGGGTTGCAGCCGTTTGTTCCACCTCTTCTGCTACAGAGGATTGCAGAGGTGGTCCGCAGACTTCATTAATTTTCGCTTCGAAAAAACAAACAGCACCTTAGTTTCTTTTTGTTTTATTTTGGATTCTAATAGTTTAGATTAGATAATAGACATGTAATGTATACAAATCCATATATTCGTGGGGACACTTAGATGCATAAGCTCTATGATTTTGTGTGAATTGCCAAGTATTTAGCAACAGGAAGATGATTACATTTTTTTTTTATCACTTAATTGCATAGTAACAATTTAATGGTATGTGGATTATTATAGACATATTTGTTGATATGATACCCACATGAAACTCCTTCAATTTTAGGTACTTTTTGCATCATTAAATTTGATTATATTAGACGGTAATGTTTGGTTTTAAGCTTTAAAATTGCAAGTGTAGGAATGGCTAAGACAAGAAGTATGACTAGAAACCAGAACCATGATGATGATGATGCATCTAGCAAGAAGAAGATGAAAGCGTGTATCTTCTGTGTAGGAATTGCTAAGACAAGAAGTATGATTAGAAACCGAAACCATAATGATCCATCTAGCAAGAAGAAGAGGATTAATAAGACTTGTGACACTTGGTCAGATCTTAACCATGATGTGCTTTTTATAATTATGATGCAACTCGGAGTTGATGATTATGTTTCATTCAGTAGAGTTTGTAAGTCATGGAGATCACTTGCAGTGTGTAACAAGAACAAGTTCATAGTGTCCAGACCACCCATGTCTTTATTTATCCCAACTGATGATGATGATGATGAGAAAAAGTGCCACTTAGAGGACTTTGAAGGAAGAAAGTTCAAATTCATTCTTCCCCATTCTGCTGGAAGAATCTGTATTGGAGCAACTTGTGGTTACTTGATATTGTGTGGTAAGGGAGCCTTTGGCTCATTTTTCGCTAATGAAAACCGTGACTTTTGGCTTGTGAATCCTATCACAAGGCATGAACTTCATTTCCCTTTCCCTTTCCCTAATATAGAATTGTACTTTCATTTTTTGGGGGCTATCCTTGTCTTTTCACCTTGTGTATCTGGATGGGTGTTTGTTGTGTTCTATAGACGAGGCAATAATGGTAAAATATGGTTTTGTATAGCGGGAAAACGAGAATGGACTAGTGTCTCCACCGTTTCCCCCATCATTGATTTACGAGCTTTCAAAGGGAAGATATATACTCTATACACGGATAATCGTTTAGGTGAAGTGACACTTTTTCCAACACCCAAAGTGACTTTACTAGAAATCAAGAACCTTCCAAACCCAACCTTTCAAAATCCGAGATTTGTGAGTTGGGGTGAAAATCTTTATGTGATGAATCTATCTTTTCATTATCCGTACCAAAAGATCTATGAAATAAATCTCAACAAAATGGAATGGGAGTCACGTGAAAAGAAAGGAGAAGAATATGGATTCTTTTTAAGCCTTTTGGATTATGGTGCTTTGGTTATAAGAGCGGAGTTATGGGCTGACCTTGCGTCCAAATACGAGAGATATGTTCGTCCTGATGGAACCGGAAAAGACAGGTTGCTGTATGCACACAGGTGGTATTTTTTTCATGATTGTTTGAATGTTAATCTCCTCCTACATCACTGATTGACTTTATTTACATCTAAACCATTTTGCTTTTGGTGGGCCCGCACAACTATTATATATAACTTACTTCTCATTTTATTTATAAGTTATAACTTATTAGGGGTTTGATGACTTTTTATTTATTTATCTTTGTATATAAAAGTTGTTGATTATAATTAAGAAAAAAAAATTAGTGACCTGTAATCAATTTTTTGGGTTACCAACCGAATTGGGTTTTGCATTATTTCTTTCTCATATTTAGTTAATTTATTTTCAGGATTGTTGCCAGTTTCTTTTATCTGCATTATAAATAGTGTGGATGTCTTTCTTTTTAATATTAGGTGCAGTGAAATTAACAGCTTCTTTACCATGTTCTTCTCCACTGTTTTAACAGTACTCTATGCAACCAAAGAGATAGAACAAAAAATATTATTATAAAAGGCGTTGATTAGTTAGATTTGAGTTTCTAAAATATCCTTCATAAGGCTAACCTTACACCTCTCTCTATAACCGAAAAGGTAGGTAAGTTCTCACTTTATTTCAACAAGACATCATGCTTAAGTATTCTAATGCATCAATCAGATGGTAGGTCACAGTATAAATCATTTGATACACTTTGTATCTAATCCAGAATATCTCAAGACTGGAACTTAGTAAATTTGTATATTCTGGAGCAAACGGAGAGCTAGGTAGGTATAAACCTTGATTTTTAAACACCATTATATTATATCATCTCTGATAGTTGCTTTCAGCTTTGAATGATAGGAAGGAAAGCGTAATACCCTCAAACAGCATCAAGATTCAAATCATGCTTAAAAACCCTTTAATTTTTTTAAAAAAAAAATCAATTAACCAAATGCTAAATTGAATCCAAACAAACAAAATTTCAACTTTCTCGAATCAAAATAACTAAAAACAGCATACGAGCATCCTAATAAGTATTAATTCACAGGAAAATGAAATTTTCACTTGTTATCTCTGAACTTGATGAGTTATCCCTTTTTAAATGACCAAGGAAAAGTATAATATTTCCTCTTTTGAAAAATTTTAAATTTAAATTATCTTTGCTTTTAGCCCACACAGCTCACAACATTTATAGCTTTTTGTCGGTTGTGATCTATTAGGAGTGAGCTCCAATGCATCAGTACTATTTTCAATATATCTATATTCACAATGGTTTTCATCTAAAACAAAACACAGTATGAAAGTTTTAATCATTCACAGATGATTAATAAATTCTATAGCTTTGTTTTTAACAAAACACAATCCGGACCCTGGTTCCTCCTTTTGGTCAAAAGACAATACAGTCATTTTAGTATACTTTGTGGCACTAACTTATTTTGATTTATGATGCCATGTCTTTATAAACAATGAAACGCGGACTATCCGTGGTTTGTTAGTGGTATCTTCTTGCACCATGAATGAGAATATGCAGATTATGTTTTGAATTTAAAGGGAGCGTTATGGTAACAGAAATGAGAAAACCACGAATTCACGATCACTATTTTTGCAGGATTGATGGTCATTTTTATTTTTTGTACCTTTAAAAATGGTTATGGGAAAGGAGAAAAGAATAGTAAATTGTCATTTTAGTGTATATCTCTTTATATTCACTAGGTTGGTTAGGATTATATTTTTGTTTAATTGTACTTTAAATGATTATTTTTCTTTAATAGTACTTTAATGTTGTAGGGTGTGTTAGACGGACTTTTGAGAGATTTTAGCTTTTAGGTTTTAAGAAAAAACTTTGTTCGATACTAAAAACTTTTAACTTTTATTTTAAACAAAATGTCATAAGGCATGTTCGGCATGAAGCTTTTTAGAACTTTTATCTTCTTTTTATTTCATTTAGGAAAAAGCTACGTTCACAGTAGGTGATTTTAACTTTTATTTTATACAAAAGCTACTTCGAACAATGTTTGGCAAAACTAGCAAGCAGCTAGTATCTGGAAAATTATAGCTTTGTGTAGTCTTGTTCGGAAAATATAGTTGTTAGTTTTTTAAAAACATAAAAATTAAAAGCTAAAAGCTCATAAAGCTAAAAGTTGAGGGTGGATGGAGTTATCGTGAGATGGCAATTTAGAGATGCACAAACCCAGGATCCGATCTGATCTGATCCGGTCAACAATCCGATCCGGTCAACAATCCGATCTGGTCCAATCCGGTCCGAATTCGGTCAAAATCCGATCCGAATCTAGTCAACAATCCGAATCCGATTTGAAACCGGTTTGATCCGAATTTTGTTAGCTTTTACCAAATTTTCCGACGGTTTAAGAACCGGTTTTTGTAGAATCCGGTTTGTGATCCGGGGGTCAATCCGATTTCGAGTCCGAAAAGCCAAACCGGTTTGAATCCGGTCACCCGTTTAATCCGATCCGGTTTGGTCAAAACCGGTTTTGACCGAAACCGGATTTCGGATCGGATCGGTTTCATTTCGAGGATCCGGATTTTGTGTGCATCTCTAGATGGCATAGATGAGGTGCGGTAAAAGAAGTACCTTCATGATCACAGTTGATTGACATGCTAGATGAGCGTGGGGTAGCTTCACCGTCTCTTTGAACCCACTTATCTCTTTTTCCATTAACTTGTACCATATGCTTAATTACTTGTATATTAGAAGTGAGTTTGGAGAGATTTATCATTTGTGTTGTGAACGGGGAGGATTGAAGTGAAAGGAAAGATAAAAAGTTGATATGCCCCTTGGTGGCAAGTAGATTAGGAGGGCTGATGGAGAAATATGTCTCCACCTATGGCTGTAAACGAACTGAACGTTCGGCGAACCGTTCGTGAACTGTTCGGTGGGAAGTTCGTTTATGTTCATTTATTTAATAAATGAACGAACATGAACACAAATTCTCGTTCGTTTAGTTAAACGAACGAACATGAACAATGGTCTCGTTCGTTTATTTATGTTCGTGAACGTTCGTTTATGTTTGTTCGGTTAAGTTTTTTATGTTCATATATGTTCAATTTTTTTTATTACATTACTATATTATAGTTCATTTATGTTCAAATATGTTCAAATGTGTTTGTTTATCTTTGTTCGTTTATGTTCGTTTAGCATGTTCACGAACATAAACGAACGAACATGAACAAGACGATTTGTTAAACGAACGAACATGAACAAGAAAACTCCGTTCGTTTATCCGTTCGCGTTCGCGTTCGTTCATTTGTTCGGCTAACTTAAACGAACAAACATGAACAAGCCTTTGTTCGTGTTCGTTCGGTTCGTTTACAGCCCTACCTCCACCCCAATAAAAGCTACTTGAAAGAGCTTTTTGAGCATTAACTTTTTGTTTAAAATAGAATAAATTGCACAAATGGTCCTTGTCCTATGTCGAAAATTGTCACTTTGGTCCAAATAAGTTTGGACTAGCAAAGAAAGTTTCCATTTTGTTGCAAGTTTGGTCCAATTTATATTGATTTTTTTTAAATGCCGATTTTACCCTTTATATTTTCTTTTTTTCAATTTTTTTTATTACAGAAATTAAAAAAAAAAGAATAAATAAAATACCCAACCCCCTCTCTATAACAAATTCAAAACACTTGTTGCCACCATTATCCACCACCACCACCACCCATCGGCCACCCACCACCGCTGGCTACCAGTCTCTGCCACCAACACCACCTTCGACCACCGGTCCCTGCCAGAAAAATAAGAACGCCACAACCAGCACCCATTAGAATATCAAATATAAATTTTCCATATATAAAGAATAAAACATTCCATTTTTCTAATCTGCAAACTCAAACATTCTATTTACAATTATCTTATCGACATACTCCAACTCAAGAACAAGCAGATCATTAAACATTTAAACCCACAAGAACAAGCAAACCTTGAACCCACAAGAACATCCCGGATTGTAAAATCATAAAAATTATTTACAGAAAATCATTCAAACCTAACCAAACTAGAAAATCAGTTCCGGATCTATAAAGACGAAGAAAGGCAATCCGAACTCCGACAACGAAGAGATTTGTAGCTCCAACAAAGAATAAATTTTCTGAGTTATCTGATGGTGTTGAAAACTTTTCAACGGAGCCGTCAGTCTTCAAATACTGAAAGAAGAAACTAGGGGGTTTTCAAACTATGTCACATCAAACCCTAGTGACACCATGGCGGCAGATGAAACCGCCGCTGATGCCGACGTAGCAATTAGTTGTCGCACGTTTTCAGAAACCTACCCTAGCTCTGCCTTCGTCTCTCTCCTTTTCCGACGATGTTGAGCTTCATTCTCATTGCCTTCTACGAACAAAAAGGGTTTACAGACGATGGTTATCTCCGACAGTTTGCATATGATGGTTATCTCCGACCAACGAAAAAGGGCGGCGTCGACGCTAAGGTTTTTTTTGCAAACGTTAGTTGCAAGATAAAGGAAACATCGGTCCTCTGGTCTTCGTCGTGAGGATCTGGATCTGCAAAATGGCGATGATTTTTCATGGTGAGAGAGAGGTGGGGAAGCGATGAACTATTTTGGAGAGATGGAGTTACCCCCATTTTTAGGGCATGGGAGGGGAATGTAGATGAGATTTTTTTTTTCTTTTTTTTTAATCAGGAAATAAGTAAATAATAAAAAGAAAAGGAATACTAAAAAGAAAGGGGCAAAATCGTCAATTTAAGTATTTTCAAAAGAAAATTGACCAAACTTGCAACAAAATAAAAACTTTGGACCTTTGGTGCTAGTCCAAACTTGTTTGGGCTAAAGTGGTAATTTTCGACCTACCACAAAGACCATTTGTGCAGTTTTGTCTTTAAAATAAAGCCATGTTGTCATACAAAGTTTTTTTTATTCCCAACTTTTTCTTAAAACCGCTAAGGGTTAATGACATAAAAGCCCTTAAATTTTCAAGAAATTATTGGTTTTACCCTTTGGATTTTTTTGGGTTCATTAAAAGCTGAATTTTGCGAACTTTTTTGCATTTATACCTTACTAGCCGGTTACCAGGTTGGTAACAGGCATTCGTGGCATGCTAGATCGATGATGACCAGGCTGAAGTAGCGCAAGTTAGGCAATGACGTGTCATTCTCTTATGAGAAAATAAAAGATTATAGGATAAGTGATTGCTCCAAGATTCAAACTCGACACCTCGACAAAGATCTCCACAAACAAGCCAAAGATCTTACCACTAGGCCGGAACGTTTTTGGTGTTATATAGCCTAAATCATTTTATATAACCTATAACAGATTAATACTACAATAATAATAATAATAATAATAATAATATCATTATTATTATTATTATCCAGAAGAGATATTTATATTCATTTCTATAAAAACATATTTATATATTTATAAGTATTTTCTTAAAGAAATATTTATACATTTTAAAAACATATAAATAAATATAAATATGTTTTTAAATGTATAAATATATAAATATATTTTTAATTTATATAAACACATATAAATATTATTTTTATATCTGTAAAAACATATTAGTATGTTTTTAATGTATAAATAAGTTTTTATATGTTTTTTTTTATAAATATAAGTGATGTTGTTTGTACGTATAACGTTTTTATTTGAAAAAAATTACATATTCAAATGATAAAGTACACATTAAATATGTATTTATACATGGCGTTTTTATACATATTTATATATAACATTTTCATACATTATTTATATATTTTCTATTCATATAAATACATTTTCGTACTTAATGTTAAAAATATATAAATATGTTTTTAAACATATAAATACCTTTTTTATTTGAAAAAAATATATATTCAAATGATAAAATACACATTACAATGCTAAAAATATATATATAATGATTTTATACATTTTTTATATGAAAAAAAAATACATATTCAAATGATAAAGTACACATATAAAAACATATTTAAAAATATATGTATACATTCATAAAAATATATAACAAAAATAAATAAATAGCGAGAATAATATCAAATAATAATATAACTGGATAAGAAACCCCACTTTGAGGGGGCTGGATTTGCCACTAAACAGCTTGACTTTATTAAAGACAATTTTTTTTATCAAGTGTGTGTCTGTAAGGTAGTAGCTAGCGATGCAATTAGATACATTCGAAATCCAAGTATTCAATAAACAAATATCTATTTTTAGATGCATAAAATGATAATAGAGTAACCTAGGTGCATGGTGATTATCCTTCCAATTCTAGTGATATCAAGGGCCAAAATCCCACCGTCATTACATTAAGTGAATAATTAGAAGTAAAAGAAAGAAACCTACAGTTCAGAAAATTAAAAATAAACAATGCGAAAAAAGCAACATACTTCCAATTTTTTCCAATAAACACATTGTACTTTGAAAATATATACAATTTGGAACGGACAGATCTGCAGTTCTTCATTCCATTTATCTCAACATTCCGATTTTCATCAATTACTGTAGATGCATTCCTTTGAATTCTAGCCCCCTAAAAACGTTGCAGATCAAAAAACTATAATCATGTGAATTGGATCACATAAAAAGTCAAACCAATAATTCATGTATACTCGGATAACAGATAAGATCATAAAAATAAATTTTATATTCTATAAACTAAATGTGTGATTAATAAACAAACGAATAAAATGGAGAGTAAATGAAAGTTTTTAAACCTAGTCTCCAGGAAAATGATTGTATAAACCAATTATTACAAAATCACCACTCCTGCATACTACGACAAAAGAAACCTCAAAACTTTTTCATTTAATGATTGTAAGTCTATTTCATTTTCACTCTATATTTCATTTTCACTCTACCTTTTGTAGATACTACAATATTATTGAGCCTTATATAAATAATCAAATAATCATAAACCAAATAGAGAAATGTTATGAATGAAAAAATATAGACAAAAACAAACTTAAAAATCATAATGTGACACAATATGAACTACCTTTAATTTGTAGATATTGGGGCCACAATGAGTAAAAGAGTTCCTTGAAGTATATATTTTTATCTTCATTATCCGATACAGATCCTATATCCTCATTTGAGATTTTTGTAACGTGTTTTGTCTATTGTCCAAGTGAAATGATTGGTTTTGGCAACTTTGTGTCCCAAATATATAGACATATTACTTGGAACAGAATAACAAAAACGTTAAAAAAAAACTCAAATAAAAACAAAAAAAATTCAAGAGAAAACTTATTGAAACCGAAATAGCAAAAATCAACTATACTCACGTACCACAAATATAATTCACATTCACTCTAAAAATAATGAGAGAAGTTATTTTTTACTTCAATGAATCTTACTTGTTCAAGTGTATGTTAAGTAAGGTCAGTTGTCGATATCATAACTCCAGCGGCAAACGAATCCAATTCTAAACTTAATCCAAGCTTATCACTACTCTGAAATTTACACAAAAAATTTGGTCAAAAAACAACATTTTTTTGTTACTCTGAAACAAGGACGGTTCTTACTAGGTGCCCGGTGTGGCACCGGCAACACCTAGTTCCCGCGTGCGTAGTGGTAATTTTTTCGAATTTTTTTTTACCTATCGTGTCACTACGTAAAAAAACCGGCAACTACGTAAAAAAAATTTGCAACTACATAAAAAAATTGTCACTCTATTGGATCAAGGTATGCCAAAAATATATTTACAACTTAAACTCTTAATTAGTAGCCCAAAAACCCTATTAATTATAGCCCTAAAAACAAATAAACCTAAGGAAAAGCCCAATCACATTTGTAATATAGTTCAATTGGGAGTTTTGTAACGTCCGTGTTTCTAGACTAGGCATTAATGATTATGTAATAGTCTAGGTTAACCTTTGTAATCCGTTTTGAAATAATAAAAATGTATTATTTGAGTATTATGTGTTTTATGCTTAATTGTGTGACTTAAATGAATTAAGGATAAAAATAAGCGTCAAAATTAAAAAATGAGATAAACCTGATATCTTTACATAAAGTTGTAGTGGTCGAAACAAGGATTCCAGGGATATAAAGAATGCCAAAATCCGAGTTATAACGAAGAAGTTATGACCCGGCGAAGTTTCGTGACGGAACCGGCACGGCATCGGGAAGCGTAAATAGTGAATTTACGATAGAGCGATTTTTAGCCTTAGCAATCTAAATGAAATTCGTAGAATACGTTAAACCGAGAGCGTGCATAAAAAGAACGTCCAAATCTGACTTCGTATGAGGAAGTTATGATTTTTCTAAGTTTCGGCTTAGCAGTATGCAACCCAAAGTTCGAATTTGAGATCGAGTGAGTTTTAGCCGAAACAATCCCTAACATATGAAATACCTAGCCTATCTTCTAGCATGCATCACTAATATCTCGATAATAACTCATAACACGAATAAGTAAGGGTATTTTGGGAAATCACCGTTCGGGCTCTGGTTGATTGTACACACTGCTCCTTCTCGTTTTTCTCTTAGAAACTCTTGCTTTTTTTAGAAATATCATTTCTTTTGAAATTTTTTCTCAAATCCTTAGTTTGAGTCCAGATATACCGAAGGTGCATCCGAATCCCTTAAACCAAGGCTCTGATACCAACTTGTAACACCGTAAATTTTCAAACATATTTTTCATTTTAAATCACATAATTCTCATAACACGTTTCACAAAAATCTCATTTATTTAATTTACAAAACGCAACTCCATAATTGTATGATTAATAATCCATGATCCTCGAAACATAACTCTTTCTCTGGTGTGTGTACAATCAAGGCGACGCCTTTTCGTGATCCTGAGAAGTACCTGAAACACATAACACAAAACACGATAAGCACGAAGCTTAGTGAGTTCCCCAAATACCACATACAACTCATTAGCCACTCGAGGCTATAACTCTGTAAGACCCTCCGGTCGATGTGTCTCAGTGGGACCCTCCAGTCTCATAACTCTGATGGACCCTCCGATCGATACTTTGTGGACCCTCCGGTCCTAACTATGTAACTCATAATAATACACAACATAAATCACAAAGACATAATGCAGGATATCATAATACTTAATATATGCATATAAGACCCTCCGGTCACACAAAGATTACCACTTTAGGTAAAGTATAGGGAGAAGACTCACCGGGCAAGCAAGCAAGCAAATAACCTCGCTCCCGAATCTCGAACTAGCCTCCGCCTATCACAAAGGATGAATATCTCTAATTAATACTCTTTTTCACGACTCTTATAACCAAAGGTTATTCTTTCTCTCTCTAACTCTTGAAGTGGATAAAAGACCATTTTACCCCTCCATTGTCTCCATTACTCATGTTGACCAAACCCTAAAGTCAACAGAAGTCAAACTCGAGTCAACAATCCATATTTGACCTGACTCGCCGAGTGCACCCACGTGACTCGTCGATTCCCATCGTTTTTCTCAGAAGTCTCGTGAAGGTTGACTCAGCTCGTCGAGTTGACTCCCAACTCGTCGCGTTATTGCATGGCCGTGAACATCAGAACAAACCCATAACTGACCCGTCGAGTCGGCTCCTCGAATCGGCGAGTCCATTCATACTCTTACCCCAATCAGACGATTTTAAGGCAGAAAACTTTCCCAAACTCTGGATCTACACTCTCAAGGCTCATTTATCACGTAAAGTCACAGACATTACGTCCATGCATGGCATTTAGGGCTTGAAATGCCAAGAACATGCTCTAATAAGGGGTTTTCACTCAAGAGTTTCACTAAGGCTGAATAAAGCAGGGAATTTTGGATGCTAGGGACCTCACAAGGTCCAGATCTGAAGTCCAAACCTCCATATGAACTCAATACCCTCAAAGTCCCAATATATAGAAAAGAAGCCCTAATCTCCAAAAATATGAGATCTATCCAAACAAATGGGAAAGGTTCGAACTTTATACCTTTAACAGGAGCTCTTGGATGAATAACAACAGATCTAGCAACCTCCTCTTGCTCCTTGCTTGAAATCCTTTTCTTCTCTTCCAAAGATACACCAAAATACTCAAGGTTATCTCACTCACTCTCTCTCTTTAAAAGTATAGCCGCAAATGAGGCTATAAGTGCCTTTAAATAGGCCCCAAACCCGGGGATTTAGGGTTTCTCATCCCAGCGTCTACTTGGCGAGTCGGCTCTCTGACTCGTCGAGTCCACTCATTAAAGCTACGCAGACAACTCGACTCTACTCGACGAGGCTATAAGTGCCTTTAAATGAGGCTATACGTGTCTTTAAATGGACACATGACATTTTCTAGAATTTTTGACTTCTCTATTTTCCACTTATCATTTTATTGTATTTTTCAATTTATTAAATTAAAATTCCACATTTAATATGTAAGGTAATATATATGTAAGGTATTTATTAGAAAGGGTATATATATATATATATATATATATATATATATATATATATATATATATATATATATATATATATATATAATGTATTCAATGTATTAAAGCCTCATTAATATTAATAATTCAAAATTTATCATTTTTCTTATAAATTCAAACTTCTTAAATTGTTAAAATTTCATATTTAATTTTTTTTAAATAAACGAATGTAACACATGAGTCTCACACCTAGTCTCTAATAAAAGACTCTTTTAGATGTCACATGTCTCCTTTTTAGTTCAGTATTTTGCCACATGTCAGTTCTCCATTGATTTACTCATTTTTTCCCGCCTATGACCAAGTCGAGATTATAGGTTGTGATTTGAATTACATCCCATTTATTATCCTCTAAAATAGGTTGTATTACACGTTTATATCCCTCATTTCAACGTATCAGTTATCAAAATTACATGATTTCATACCAAAATTACATGTTATCGATTATAATTCAACAGACGTGTTTTTTGTTCACCCTTATTTTCTCTTCCTGCATGCTCCTATTGAATTCTATCAAAATTTTAAATTGATTATGCAACTTCCTATTCTAATAAAAATTACGCTCACAATTTTCATAGTTTCGAACTGATGTGCGACAAATTAGCGAAAATTTGTGAAATGATTACGAAAATCCCAAGAATTAAGGACGATATTAATTTCTTAACGTCGATTGCAACTCCATCTCCTACTTATTGACTGATTTTTCGGTAACTTCATCTATAATCGGTTAGTGTTTTGATTTCTTAATTTTATATGTTTTGCTTTCTATTAGGAGAAATGATTTGTTTATTTCATATAAACGATTTCATTATTTCATATAAAAAAAGATGTCAAAAAAATTATGTGTATAGTTGTGTGTCTTTGATTCTATATTTGACTCAAAAAGTCAATCGTGTGTGTTTGATGCTATATTAGACCCAAATATGTTTTTTATTTTTTCCCTTACATATTGCACTGTAAGTGTTTGATAAAATTCCCATAAGAACTTTTTTGTGTGTTATTGTCCGGACTAAGCTATTGGAAGTTGTGTTTATCGACAACTGGTTAGTATTATATATTGTATAAGTGGATTTTCATTTTTTTTGTTTAGGTGATTTGACTATAAAACACAATATCAGACTTCAGTGAGTTTTGGATTTTACGAGTCATTTAATATGTTATATCTTTTTGGTGCAAAACTTATGGTAGTAATCAGTGTGCTTGTAAGCCTGTATGATATGCATTTTGCTTATAGCTATACTTTTCTGTTTGTTTTTTTATTGTTATGTTTCTATTTACATGTAATAATATAGTTATTATTGTGTTGATTCCTATTAGGATGGTTAGTTGTATGGTAGCATAAAGTAAACAGTGGAGATAATGGGGAATTTTCTATTCATGGTTAACTTTTTGTTGAGTTTTATAGGTTGGTTAGCTGTATGGTTAGTTGCATGGTGTTTTTTGGAATAAAATTAACAGGATAATGTCAAGTTAGACGTTTACCATCCTTGAAAAGTATATCATGTTTATTTCTTTTTCAGTTACAACATAAGAAGGAAGGTTCATGGGCTTATTGATTCCTATAGTGGCAAACATAACTTTTTGTTTTACATCATACATGCATATCTTTTTCTCATTTCTCATTTTTTATATTGTTTATACTTTGATTATTGTTTTATCATAACCTCATAACCCATAAAATATTGTGTTCCTTTTTGTGTAGGTCCATTTCTGCACAAAGATCCAAGCTCTTATAAGTTATAGCCATAGTTACAATATAGGCTGAAGCATGGATTCATAAATAATGACCTTGATGATGCAAAACAGAGGCTTCATATCGATTTCAGTAAAAATTTCAAAGTTGTTTATATTGTAGTACATTGTATTTTAGACAATGCAGTTTAGTTTCTTTTATCCTTTTATTATAGCATCCTACTTTTGCTTTCTTTATATTATAACATTATACTTTTGCTTTTTTTATTCGACTTTGTTTAGAATTGTACGTTTTAATATCAAGCTGAAAAAGAAATGACACTTTAATTATTTAGAGGGAAATGAAAATACAGTGCTAAAGTTTTGAATGTATGTTTCTATCTAATTTTTATTTAATGTGTGTTTGAAGTTTTGAATGGATATGGGTTAGATATAGAGTTTTAAGAGGGCAAGGGGTAGTTTGATCAACTATCATGTTTGTTGGAAAATTACATTTTTTTACTTGAGAATTTTAATGTTTTGGTTTAAATGGTATCAGATCAAAGTTAGAGGACATTATAGGAACCATGTAAATATGGTTATGTAAAATCTAATGCAAGAATAAGGAAAATGATAACCGGGTAATTACAAACAAAAGTGTCGGAATAAATTCCATATGAGGTATTATTTCTATAATCCAAATAATTTTTTCAAATAAATTACATATGTATGCTACGTATCATTAGAAGTTCATGAAACCCAAACATGTATACCTATAATTTTGAATCGAGTAGATATATGAAACCTTAGAGTAATTAACTAAATGGGTCTATAACATGCTTATCTATCATTTTGATCAATTTACTATATATATATATCCTTTTGTCCATATATAAAACCTTAGGTCCCGTTTGACAGTTTCTGTCTGGGAAAGTGTTGTATGGTAAAGTTCTATCTGGGAAAGTTTTCTGACTGGGAAAAAAACCATGTACCCAAGGGCTAAAATAGAGTTATATTGACTACAAGAAATTACTGCTAAAATAGTAATTTTATAATGTAATATATTTTTGTTGGGGATGTCGTTTCCTTTTTTTATTGATATGGCTAGAAAACACCGTACATATATGCATATGTTATCGAAGAAAGAAAAGGAAAAATGATAATCTATGTAACCGATGTAATTCAATGTATTATTAGCTCAATTGATCAACATTACTAGTTATGCTCTACTTCATAAATGGTGATGGCAGTTTATGATCGAACCATACATAGGTTGGGTAAGACTATCCATGACAATATGGTGGGGTTGGATGTATCTAATGGTGGTTGCGTTTACGAATGATGTATGGGCTAAATTAGTAGACTCTATTTGGAAGTTGCATGATAATAATATCGTTCGAATGTCTACAATGGAAAAACAATTGGGTAGGGGAATTTCTATTCGTTTTTTGACCAATATTTGGGGTGGGTCACCAACCTTTTGTTTATAGATATGATCTATTATATATGATTGATAGTCATCCTAATCGTCTGGTATGTGATTGGTTTTATGATGGTTTGTGGAGATAAATGTGGAGAAGGCCAATCCGAAGAGGGAGCAAATAGGAGCAACTCAAGTGGATCCTAAAGGTGTTGCATGGTGTTCATGTCTCAAATGTGCCAAATTCATTATGTTTATTTTGGTATCTCAACGATCTCATGAAAAACAAGAAACAAGATAGTCTTCCAATGAATCAAAATATAGAGCTCCACATTTGGTTACTTGTGATATTTTGTGGATCTTAAAATTGTTTTTTGATTTCGAGTAAAAAATGTAATAACTATAACCGTTAAGGTTTACTATGATAACGAGTATACTACTAAGCTTTAATCCAAAGTTTCATGGGATAAATAATCATTTTGAAGTAGATGTTTATTTTGTTATAGAAAAATTTTCGAAAAGTATTTTAAAAATTGTTAAGATTATTCCTGATAAACAAAGTGCAAAATTTTTCACAAAATCGTTAACTTTTGGTCGACATAATTTTTATGTTGTCAATTAGGTCTTTTTGATCATTTCCAAATATTTTTCTCGATTACGTTCTTCTCAAGGTTGATCTTCGTAGGGTTGTTGAGAATAACATAATGTGTATTAATTCAAAATTAACATTGAGAATCTCTAACTTCAAGAGTTTAGTGTAGTGTATTTCTAGATAAGGGTAGATTGTGTTTGAGTTGATAAAGATTAAGGTTGAGTTGGCTGAAACTTTAAGGGGTTGAATGGTAGAATCTGATTGTCAAGAGACACAACTCGTTTGTTTAGAAGATAACAAAAGGTGTTGGCCCTGAATGGGTCAGACTTCCAGGTTTGCACCGCTATTATGACCAATGTATATATATTCTTATGTGTGACAACCCGAAATTTCAAACCTTGTAAAAGTCAACCCTGGTTAACGAAAGTCAATAATGTCAAATAAAAGTCTAACTTATTTCTTTAATTATCTTATTAAGGTTATATTAATAAGTTATAGGTGTATAAACCTTGTATTAAAGGTGTTTGTGTTTAAGAAGGGAAAACACTTGGAACCGAGAACCTTGTCTGAACCGCAAATGTCACACCCCAAAACCAAGAACGGCGGAAACGTTATGGGGTGGAGGACGTCATGTTCAGTATCACAACAATGCAAAGTAGTAAACAAGCAACAACATCATCCATTGCATTAATAATATATTTTTAATACAAGTATGTCTTGTCAAATTTAATAGACACCAAAATATAAATCAAAATGAAAGATGAGTCTTGAACGAGCTCCATCTTCTCAAAACCTGGCTCCGGTACCTGTCTACTAGTGACCTGAGGATACAAGTTATTTTGAAAGAGAGTATCAGCTTTAAAGCTGGTGAGATCATAAGTATTTTAATGTTTGTATTTGTATGAAAGTACTTGTAAGTATGTGATGTGTAAGTATGTAAAAGCTCGTGAATGTTTGAAAAAGGTTTGAATCTCCTAGAAAATCCTATGTTTCCTACTAAAAGTAGCCTTCTACCAAGGCATCAAGTAACTGTGTGTGTCTCTTGTAAGAGCGTGTATTTTCCCAAATATGACTATCATTTACCAAAAATATAGTTTTTACATTACTGTATATTATGAAGATCACAAAGTGAATGCAATGGGAAAATGAAATAGTACTGTAGTATTGTATTAAGTAACTACTGTTGTACTAACTACCTTAAACCAATTGTAATTTAAAGTACTTATGTGATCGGCCTGTATCCTGCTACCGACTATAGAACGCGACGATGTAAGACGTCGGAAAAAATGACATTTGGCACCCGTAGACTTGCAAGTCCCACTGTAGCGAGCACTAAGGTGTAGGATAGTCAATCCAGTATAGATCTATACACAAACTCATACGCTCTCCATTTAAGGAGATTCTGGATACAAAACGGGCCATGACAGGTGATGCCATGCCCCGTTACGTGGCTCACATAACTGTAATCATATTCTTGTATATGTAATGAATGTACTAGCTGTATTGTGTGTTCTCTCTCTGTCTAGCATGTATTGTAATGTACTGTATGTACTAGCTGTATTGTGTGTTCTCTCTCTGTCTAGCATGTATTGTAGTGTACTGTATGTACTAGCTGTATTTTGTTCTCTCTCTATCTAGCAAGTATTGACTCATGTATGAACGGACTCATTGTATGATTCATTGTTCTAGTAATAGTATTAGTAACTTCCTAAACTACGTCTATTGTAGTTTACTAGTAATATGACTTGTACGTATGAACATGATTGTATACCCTTGCTACCCAAGGGTATTGAAATAGAAAGAAGGACTTTTATATCTATATACATATACATGATATATAACTAGGATTCAAACGACCTTCGGACAAATAACCGATACCCTAAGTCCACAACCAAACGAGGAACAGGAGGTAAGGTGAGTTATCAGTTCTAAGTCCTTTCAATCCTACTTATATAACTATATCTATAAAGATATACATTTAACATAATATAAGTGTAAAAGAGTTTAAGTAAAAGTATTTGACATGTAAAAGAGTTTGATAAAAGAATTTGGTATGTAAAAGAGCTTGTAAAACCGTTTGAGAAGTAGTTTGTTGAAAACACAGTTTGAAAAGTAAGAAATCCACTAGACTGGTAGTTATTAATCACATATGATTGATATAATAACTATAATAGATCAACTTGTATCCCCCCCATAAAAGCATTTAAAAACATTGAAAAACATTTAAAAGGTTAATTAAGGGGGTATGAACTCACCTGTAGTGAGTGGTTTGGATGAACGGACTGTATAGGATGCTAAGTGTCAAGTGAAGACTTGAACACACACAAGGATCCTAGTTAACATATAATAACACATATATGTATCCAATTAGTCATTAAACAACTAATTAACCAAGTTTAAGACATCCTAAGACATGTAAAACACTTTATTTAAGTGTTATAAGTACCAAGGATTGCCTCTAAGGGTGGTAGGACCTTGCATTTGAGTTTAGGGTTCAAGGGTAAACTCCTTTGGAGTTTACGGTTTTGTGACCAACTCTTATTGAGTTTACGGTCGTAAAACCATGAGTTTACGACTGTAAACTCATGGTACCTTTACCATTTTGTGTTTTGAAGCTTAAAAGGTCATAAGAAGCATTCCTACTTGAAGTATAAGCATTTGGAAGTGATTAGGGCACCATTTCACTCCTTTGTGGAGTTTACGGTCCTTGGACCATTTCTCTTTGGGTTTACGACCGTAAACCCAAATGGTTTATGGTCTTTTTGATGTTTTAAGTCCTAAGCACATCAAGGATGGGATCTAGACTAGTTTCCAAGGCTTGGTAAAGGACTAGGGCACACTTTGGCCCCTTTATTAGGGTTTACGGTCCAAGAACATCTTGGACCGTAAACACCTTTGATCTTGTGTTTCTTTGGTGTTTTCTAGATGATTAGAAGTGTAATAAGTCTTATAATACACGAGGGTAAGAGTACTTACTATGTAGAAGCTTGAAAAGGTGCTAAAAGTCCAAGAACACTAGTGTGTGTTCTTGGTGTTCTTGGTGAAACTTGAAGATCTACACTTTTGGAATGATTTCACGGATGGAATCATGTAAGATCACTAGATTAAGTAAGATATCAACTTTTTAGGGATAGAAACACTTACAAAGTTGAAGATCAAGAAGAAAAGTTGGATGATACTTGAGAGGATTTGAGTTTGGATCTTGAAAATGTGAAAAAGTGGTAAATAATGACTAAGTGTCATATTTATACCCCCTTTTAGGGTTTACGGCCGTAAACACCTTTGTTTAGGCCGTAAACTCCAAACTCTTGGAGTTTTGGCAATGACGTGTCATTCTCTTATGAGAAAATAAAAGATTATAGGATAAGTGATTGCTCCAAGATTCAAACTCGACACCTCGACAAAGATCTCCACAAACAAGCCAAAGATCTTACCATTAGGCCGAAACGTTTTTGGTGTTATATAGCCTAAATCATTTTATATAACCTATAATAGATTAATACTACAATAATAATAATAATAATATTATCATTATTATTATTATTATCCAGAAGAGATATTTATATTCATTTCTATAAAAACATATTTATATATTTATAAGTATTTTCTTAAAGAAATATTTATACATTTTAAAAACATATAAATAAATATAAATATGTTTTTAAATGTATAAATATATAAATATATTTTTAATTTATATAAACACATATAAATATTATTTTTATATCTGTAAAAACATATTAGTATGTTTTTAATGTATAAATAAGTTTTTATATGTTTTTTTTTATAAATATAAGAGATGTTGTTTGTACGTATAACGTTTTTATTTGAAAAAAATTACATATTCAAATGATAAAGTACACATTAAATATGTATTTATACATGGCGTTTTTATACATATTTATATATAACATTTTCATACATTATTTATATATTTTCTATTCATATAAATACATTTTCGTACTTAATGTTAAAAATATATAAATATGTTTTTAAACATATAAATACCTTTTTTATTTGAAAAAAATATATATTCAAATGATAAAATACACATTACAATGCTAAATATATATATATAATGATTTTATACATTTTTTATATGAAAAAAAATACATATTCAAATGATAAAGTACACATATAAAAACATATTTAAAAATATATGTATACATTCATAAAAATATATAACAAAAATAAATAAATAGCGAGAATAATATCAAATAATAATATAACTGGATAAGAAACCCCACTTTGCGGGGGCTGGATTTGCCACTAAACAGCTTGACTTTATTAAAGACAATTTTTTTTATCAAGTGTGTGTCTGTAAGGTAGTAGCTAGCGATGCAATTAGATACATTCGAAATCCAAGTATTCAATAAACAAATATCTATTTTTAGATGCATAAAATGATAATAGAGTAACCTAGGTGCATGGTGATTATCCTTCCAATTCTAGTGATATCAAGGGCCAAACTCCCACCGTCATTACATTAAGTGAATAATTAGAAGTAAAAGAAAGAAACCTACAGTTCAGAAAATTAAAAATAAACAATGCGAAAAAAGCAACATACTTCCAATTTTTTCCAATAAACACATTGTACTTTGAAAATATATACAATTTGGAACGGACAGATCTGCAGTTCTTCATTCCATTTATCTCAACATTCTGATTTTCATCAATTACTGTAGATGCATTCCTTTGAATTCTAGCCCCCTAAAAACGTTGCAAATCAAAAAACTATAATCATGTGAATTGGATCACATAAAAAGTCAAACCAATAATTCATGTATACTCGGATAACAGATAAGATCATAAAAATAAATTTTATATTCTATAAACTAAATGTGTGATTAATAAACAAACGAATAAAATGGAGAGTAAATGAAAGTTTTTAAACCTAGTCTCCAGGAAAATGATTGTATAAACCAATTATTATAAAATCACCACTCCTGCATACTACGACAAAAGAAACCTCAAAACTTTTTCATTTAATGATTGTAAGTCTATTTCATTTTCACTCTATATTTCATTTTCACTCTACCTTTTGTAGATACTACAATATTATTGAGCCTTATATAAATAATCAAATAATCATAAACCAAATAGAGAAATGTTATGAATGAAAAAATATAGACAAAAACAAACTTAAAAATCATAATGTGACACAATATGAACTACCTTTAATTTGTAGATATTGGGGCCACAATGAGTAAAAGAGTTCCTTGAAGTATATATTTTTATCTTCATTATCCGATACAGATCCTATATCCTCATTTGAGATTTTTGTAACGTGTTTTGTCTATTGTCCAAGTGAAATGATTGGTTTTGGCAACTTTGTGTCCCAAATATATAGACATATTACTTGGAACAGAATAACAAAAACGTTAAAAAAAAACTCAAATAAAAACAAAAAAAATTCAAGAGAAAACTTATTGAAACCGAAATAGCAAAAATCAACTATACTCACGTACCACAAATATAATTCACATTCACTCTAAAAATAATGAGAGAAGTTATTTTTTACTTCAATGAATCTTACTTGTTCAAGTGTATGTTAAGTAAGGTCAGTTGTCGATATCATAACTCCAGCGGCAAACGAATCCAATTCTAAACTTAATCCAAGCTTATCACTACTCTGAAATTTACACAAAAAATTTGGTCAAAAAACAACATTTTTTTGTTACTCTGAAACAAGGACGGTTCTTACTAGGTGCCCGGTGTGGCACCGGCAACACCTAGTTCCCGCGTGCGTAGTGGTAATTTTTTCGAATTTTTTTTTACCTATCGTGTCACTACGTAAAAAAACCGGCAACTACGTAAAAAAAATTTGCAACTACATAAAAAAATTGTCACTCTATTGGATCAAGGTATGCCAAAAATATATTTACAACTTAAACTCTTAATTAGTAGCCCAAAAACCCTATTAATTATAGCCCTAAAAACAAATAAACCTAAGGAAAAGCCCAATCACATTTGTAATATAGTTCAATTGGGAGTTTTGTAACGTCCGTGTTTCTAGACTAGGCATTAATGATTATGTAATAGTCTAGGTTAACCTTTGTAATCCGTTTTGAAATAATAAAAATGTACTATTTGAGTATTATGTGTTTTATTCTTAATTGTGTGACTTAAATGAATTAAGGATAAAAATAAGCGTCAAAATTAAAAAATGAGATAAACCTGATATCTTTACATAAAGTTGTAGTGGTCGAAACAAGGATTCCAGGGATATAAAGAATGCCAAAATCCGAGTTATAACGAAGAAGTTATGACCCGGCGAAGTTTCGTGACGGAACCGGCACGGCATCGGGAAGCGTAAATAGTGAATTTACGATAGAGCGATTTTTAGCCTTAGCAATCTAAATGAAATTCGTAGAATACGTTAAACCGAGAGCATGCATAAAAAGAACGTCCAAATCTGACTTCGTATGAGGAAGTTATGATTTTTCTAAGTTTCGGCTTAGCAGTATGCAACCCAAAGTTCGAATTTGAGATCGAGTGAGTTTTAGCCGAAACAATCCCTAACATATGAAATACCTAGCCTATCTTCTAGCATGCATCACTAATATCTCGATAATAACTCATAACACGAATAAGTAAGGGTATTTTGGGAAATCACCGTTCGGGCTCTGGTTGATTGTACACACTGCTCCTTCTCGTTTTTCTCTTAGAAACTCTTGCTTGTTTTAGAAATATCATTTCTTTTGAAATTTTTTCTCAAATCCTTAGTTTGAGTCCAGATATACCGAAGGTGCATCCGAATCCCTTAAACCAAGGCTCTGATACCAACTTGTAACACCGTAAATTTTCAAACATATTTTTCATTTTAAATCACATAATTCTCATAACACGTTTCACAAAAATCTCATTTATTTAATTTACAAAACGCAACTCCATAATTGTATGATTAATAATCCATGATCCTCGAAACATAACTCTTTCTCTGGTGTGTGTACAATCAAGGCGACGCCTTTTCGTGATCCTGAGAAGTACCTGAAACACATAACACAAAACACGATAAGCACGAAGCTTAGTGAGTTCCCCAAATACCACATACAACTCATTAGCCACTCGAGGCTATAACTCTGTAAGACCCTCCGGTCGATGTGTCTCAGTGGGACCCTCCAGTCTCATAACTCTGATGGACCCTCCGATCGATACTTTGTGGACCCTCCGGTCCTAACTATGTAACTCATAATAATACACAACATAAATCACAAAGACATAATGCAGGATATCATAATACTTAATATATGCATATAAGACCCTCCGGTCACACAAAGATTACCACTTTAGGTAAAGTATAGGGAGAAGACTCACCGGGCAAGCAAGCAAGCAAATAACCTCGCTCCCGAATCTCGAACTAGCCTCCGCCTATCACAAAGGATGAATATCTCTAATTAATACTCTTTTTCACGACTCTTATAACCAAAGGCTATTCTTTCTCTCTCTAACTCTTGAAGTGGATAAAAGACCATTTTACCCCTCCATTGTCTCCATTACTCATGTTGACCAAACCCTAAAGTCAACAGAAGTCAAACTCGAGTCAACAATCCATATTTGACCTGACTCGCCGAGTGCACCCACGTGACTCGTCGATTCCCATCGTTTTTCTCAGAAGTCTCGTGAAGGTTGACTCAGCTCGTCGAGTTGACTCCCAACTCGTCGCGTTATTGCATGGCCGTGAACATCAGAACAAACCCATAACTGACCCGTCGAGTCGGCTCCTCGAATCGGCGAGTCTATTCATACTCTTACCCCAATCAGACGATTTTAAGGCAGAAAACTTTCCCAAACTCTGGATCTACACTCTCAAGGCTCATTTATCACGTAAAGTCACAGACATTACACCCATGCATGGCATTTAGGGCTTGAAATGCCAAGAACATGCTCTAATAAGGGGTTTTCACTCAAGAGTTTCACTAAGGCTGAATAAAGCAGGGAATTTTGGATGCTAGGGACCTCACAAGGTCCAGATCTGAAGTCCAAACCTCCATATGAACTCAATACCCTCAAAGTCCCAATATATAGAAAAGAAGCCCTAATCTCCAAAAATATGAGATCTATCCAAACAAATGGGAAAGGTTCGAACTTTATACCTTTAACAGGAGCTCTTGGATGAATAACAACAGATCTAGCAACCTCCTCTTGCTCCTTGCTTGAAATCCTTCTCTTCTCTTCCAAAGATACACCAAAATACTCAAGGTTATCTCACTCACTCTCTCTCTTTAAAAGTATAGCCGCAAATGAGGCTATAAGTGCCTTTAAATAGGCCCCAAACCCGGGGATTTAGGGTTTCTCATCCCAGCGTCTACTTGGCGAGTCGGCTCTCTGACTCGTCGAGTCCACTCATTAAAGCTACGCAGACAACTCGACTCTACTCGACGAGGCTATAAGTGCCTTTAAATGAGGCTATAAGTGTCTTTAAATGGACACATGACATTTTCTAGAATTTTTGACTTCTCTATTTTCCACTTATCATTTTATTGTATTTTTCAATTTATTAAATTAAAATTCCACATTTAATATGTAAGGTAATATATATGTAAGGTATTTATTAGAAAGGGTATATATATATATATATATATATATATATATATATATATAATGTATTCAATGTATTAAAGCCTCATTAATATTAATAATTCAAAATTTATCATTTTTCTTATAAATTCAAACTTCTTAAATTGTTAAAATTTCATATTTAATTTTTTTTAAATAAACGCATGTAACACATGAGTCTCACACCTAGTCTCTAATAAAAGACTCTTTTAGATGTCACATGTCTCCTTTTTAGTTCAGTATTTTGCCACATGTCAGTTCTCCATTGATTTACTCATTTTTTCCCGCCTATGACCAAGTCGAGATTATAGGTTGTGATTTGAATTACATCCCATTTATTATCCTCTAAAATAGGTTGTATTACACGTTTATATCCCTCATTTCAACGTTTCAGTTATCAAAATTACATGATTTCATACCAAAATTACATGTTATCGATTATAATTCAACAGACGTGTTTTTTGTTCACCCTTATTTTCTCTTTATTTTCTCTTCCTGCATGCTCCTATTGAATTCTATCAAAATTTTAAATTGATTATGCAACTTCCTATTCTAATAAAAATTACGCTCACAATTTTCATAGTTTCGAACTGATGTGCGACAAATTAGCGAAAATTTGTGAAATGATTACGAAAATCCCAAGAATTAAGGACGATATTAATTTCTTAACGTCGATTGCAACTCCATCTCCTACTTATTGACTGATTTTTCGGTAACTTCATCTATAATCGGTTAGTGTTTTGATTTCTTAATTTTATATGTTTTGCTTTCTATTAGGAGAAATGATTTGTTTATTTCATATAAACGATTTCATTATTTCATATAAAAAAAGATGTCAAAAAAATTATGTGTATAGTTGTGTGTCTTTGATTCTATATTTGACTCAAAAAGTCAATCGTGTGTGTTTGATGCTATATTAGACCCAAATATATTTTTTATTTTTTCCCTTACATATTGCACTGTAAGTGTTTGATAAAATTCCCATAAGAACTTTTTTGTGTGTTATTGTCCGGACTAAGCTATTGGAAGTTGTGTTTATCGACAACTGGTTAGTATTATATATTGTATAAGTGGATTTTCATTTTTTTTTGTTTAGGTGATTTGACTATAAAACACAATATTAGACTTCAGTGAGTTTTGGATTTTACGAGTCATTTAATATGTTATATCTTTTTGGTGCAAAACTTATGGTAGTAATCAGTGTGCTTGTAAGCCTGTATGATATGCATTTTGCTTATAGCTATACTTTTCTGTTTGTTTTTTTATTGTTATGTTTCTATTTACATGTAATAATATAGTTATTATTGTGTTGATTCCTATTAGGATGGTTAGTTGTATGGTAGCATAAAGTAAACAGTGGAGATAATGGGGAATTTTCTATTCATGGTTAACTTTTTGTTGAGTTTTATAGGTTGGTTAGCTGTATGGTTAGTTGCATGGTGTTTTTTGGAATAAAACTAACAGGATAATGTCAAGTTAGACGTTTACCATCCTTGAAAAGTATATCATGTTTATTTCTTTTTCAGTTACAACATAAGAAGGAAGGTTCATGGGCTTATTGATTCCTATAGTGGCAAACATAACTTTTTGTTTTACATCATACATGCATATCTTTTTCTCATTTCTCATTTTTTATATTGTTTATACTTTGATTATTGTTTTATCATAACCTCATAACCCATAAAATATTGTGTTCCTTTTTGTGTAGGTCCATTTCTGCACAAAGATCCAAGCTCTTATAAGTTATAGCCATAGTTACAATATAGGTTGAAGCATGGATTCATAAATAATGACCTTGATGATGCAAAACAGAGGCTTCATATCGATTTCAGTAAAAATTTCAAAGTTGTTTATATTGTAGTACATTGTATTTTAGACAATGCAGTTTAGTTTCTTTTATCCTTTTATTATAGCATCCTACTTTTGCTTTCTTTATATTATAACATTATACTTTTGCTTTTTTTATTCGACTTTGTTTAGAATTGTACGTTTTAATATCAAGCTGAAAAAGAAATGACACTTTAATTATTTAGAAGAAAATGAAAATACAATGCTAAAGTTTTGAATGTATGTTTCTATCTAATTTTTATTTAATGTGTGTTTGAAGTTTTGAATGGATATGGGTTAGATATAGAGTTTTAAGAGGGCAAGGGGTAGTTTGATCAACTATCATGTTTGTTGGAAAATTACATTTTTTTACTTGAGAATTTTAATGTTTTGGTTTAAATGGTATCAGATCAAAGTTAGAGGACATTATAGGAACCATGTAAATATGGTTATGTAAAATCTAATGCAAGAATAAGGAAAATGATAACCGGGTAATTACAAACAAAAGTGTCGGAATAAATTCCATATGAGGTATTATTTCTATAATCCAAATAATTTTTTCAAATAAATTACATATGTATGCTACGTATCATTAGAAGTTCATGAAACCCAAACATGTATACCTATAATTTTGAATCGAGTAGATATATGAAACCTTAGAGTAATTAACTAAATGGGTCTATAACATGCTTATCTATCATTTTGATCAATTTACTATATATATATATATCCTTTTGTCCATATATAAAACCTTAGGTCCCGTTTGACAGTTTCTGTCTGGGAAAGTGTTGTATGGTAAAGTTCTATCTGGGAAAGTTTTCTGACTGGGAAAAAAACCATGTACCCAAGGGCTAAAATAGAGTTATATTGACTACAAGAAATTACTGCTAAAATAGTAATTTTATAATGTAATATATTTTTGTTGGGGATGTCGTTTCCTTTTTTTATTGATATGGCTAGAAAACACCGTACATATATGCATATGTTATCGAAGAAAGAAAAGGAAAAATGATAATCTATGTAACCGATGTAATTCAATGTATTATTAGCTCAATTGATCAACATTACTAGTTATGCTCTACTTCATAAATGGTGATGGCAGTTTATGATCGAACCATACATAGGTTGGGTAAGACTATCCATGACAATATGGTGGGGTTGGATGTATCTAATGGTGGTTGCGTTTACGAATGATGTATGGGCTAAATTAGTAGACTCTATTTGGAAGTTGCATGATAATAATATCGTTCGAATGTCTACAATGGAAAAACAATTGGGTAGGGGAATTTCTATTCGTTTTTTGACCAATATTTGGGGTGGGTCACCAACCTTTTGTTTATAGATATGATCTATTATATATGATTGATAGTCATCCTAATCGTCTGGTATGTGATTGGTTTTATGATGGTTTGTGGAGATAAATGTGGAGAAGGCCAATCCGAAGAGGGAGCAAATAGGAGCAACTCAAGTGGATCCTAAAGGTGTTGCAGGGTGTTCATGTCTCAAATGTGCCAAATTCATTATGTTTATTTTGGTATCTCAACGATCTCATGAAAAACAAGAAACAAGATAGTCTTCCAATGAATCAAAATATAGAGCTCCACATTTGGTTACTTGTGATATTTTGTGGATCTTAAAATTGTTTTTTGATTTCGAGTAAAAAATGTAATAACTATAACCGTTAAGGTTTACTATGATAACGAGTATACTACTAAGCTTTAATCCAAAGTTTCATGGGATAAATAATCATTTTGAAGTAGATGTTTATTTTGTTATAGAAAAATTTTCGAAAAGTATTTTAAAAATTGTTAAGATTATTCCTGATAAACAAAGTGCAAAATTTTTCACAAAATCGTTAACTTTTGGTCGACATAATTTTTATGTTGTCAATTAGGTCTTTTTGATCATTTCCAAATATTTTTCTCGATTACGTTCTTCTCAAGGTTGATCTTCGTAGGGTTGTTGAGAATAACATAATGTGTATTAATTCAAAATTAACATTGAGAATCTCTAACTTCAAGAGTTTAGTGTAGTGTATTTCTAGATAAGGGTAGATTGTGTTTGAGTTGATAAAGATTAAGGTTGAGTTGGCTGAAACTTTAAGGGGTTGAATGGTAGAATCTGATTGTCAAGAGACACAACTCGTTTGTTTAGAAGATAACAAAAGGTGTTGGCCCTGAATGGGTCAGACTTCCAGGTTTGCACCGCTATTATGACCAATGTATATATATTCTTATGTGTGACAACCCGAAATTTCAAACCTTGTAAAAGTCAACCCTGGTTAACGAAAGTCAATAATGTCAAATAAAAGTCTAACTTATTTCTTTAATTATCTTATTAAGGTTATATTAATAAGTTATAGGTGTATAAACCTTGTATTAAAGGTGTTTGTGTTTAAGAAGGGAAAACACTTGGAACCGAGAACCTTGTCTGAACCGCAAATGTCACACCCCAAAACCAAGAACGGCGGAAACGTTATGGGGTGGAGGACGTCATGTTCAGTATCACAACAATGCAAAGTAGTAAACAAGCAACAACATCATCCATTGCATTAATAATATATTTTTAATACAAGTATGTCTTGTCAAATTTAATAGACACCAAAATATAAATCAAAATGAAAGATGAGTCTTGAACGAGCTCCATCTTCTCAAAACCTGGCTCCGGTACCTGTCTACTAGTGACCTGAGGATACAAGTTATTTTGAAAGAGAGTATCAGCTTTAAAGCTGGTGAGATCATAAGTATTTTAATGTTTGTATTTGTATGAAAGTACTTGTAAGTATGTGATGTGTAAGTATGTAAAAGCTCGTGAATGTTTGAAAAAGGTTTGAATCTCCTAGAAAATCCTATGTTTCCTACTAAAAGTAGCCTTCTACCAAGGCATCAAGTAACTGTGTGTGTGTCTCTTGTAAGAGCGTGTATTTTCCCAAATATGACTATCATTTACCAAAAATATAGTTTTTACATTACTGTATATTATGAAGATCACAAAGTGAATGCAATGGGAAAATGAAATAGTACTGTAGTATTGTATTAAGTAACTACTGTTGTACTAACTACCTTAAACCAATTGTAATTTAAAGTACTTATGTGATCGGCCTGTATCCTGCTACCGACTATAGAACGCGACGATGTAAGACGTCGGAAGAAATGACATTTGGCACCCGTAGACTTGCAAGTCCCACTGTAGCGAGCACTAAGGTGTAGGATAGTCAATCCAGTATAGATCTATACACAAACTCATACGCTCTCCATTTAAGGAGATTCTGGATACAAAACGGGCCATAACAGGTGATGCCATGCCCCGTTACGTGGCTCACATAACTGTAATCATATTCTTGTATATGTAATGAATGTACTAGCTGTATTGTGTGTTCTCTCTCTGTCTAGCATGTATTGTAATGTACTGTATGTACTAGCTGTATTGTGTGTTCTCTCTCTGTCTAGCATGTATTGTAGTGTACTGTATGTACTAGCTGTATTTTGTTCTCTCTCTATCTAGCAAGTATTGACTCATGTATGAACGGACTCATTGTATGATTCATTGTTCTAGTAATAGTATTAGTAACTTCCTAAACTACGTCTATTGTAGTTTACTAGTAATATGACTTGTACGTATGAACATGATTGTATACCCTTGCTACCCAAGGGTATTGAAATAGAAAGAAGGACTTTTATATCTATATACATATACATGATATATAACTAGGATTCAAACGACCTTCGAACAAATAACCGATACCCTAAGTCCACAACCAAACGAGGAACAGGAGGTAAGGTGAGTTATCAGTTCTAAGTCCTTTCAATCCTACTTATATAACTATATCTATAAAGATATACATTTAACATAATATAAGTGTAAAAGAGTTTAAGTAAAAGTATTTGACATGTAAAAGAGTTTGATAAAAGAATTTGGTATGTAAAAGAGCTTGTAAAACCGTTTGAGAAGTAGTTTGTTGAAAACACAGTTTGAAAAGTAAGAAATCCACTAGACTGGTAGTTATTAATCACATATGATTGATATAATAACTATAATAGATCAACTTGTATCCCCCCCATAAAAGCATTTAAAAACATTGAAAAACATTTAAAAGGTTAATTAAGGGGGTATGAACTCACCTGTAGTGAGTGGTTTGGATGAACGGACTGTATAGGATGCTAAGTGTCAAGTGAAGACTTGAACACACACAAGGATCCTAGTTAACATATAATAACACATATATGTATCCAATTAGTCATTAAACAACTAATTAACCAAGTTTAAGACATCCTAAGACATGTAAAACACTTTATTTAAGTGTTATAAGTACCAAGGATTGCCTCTAAGGGTGGTAGGACCTTGCATTTGAGTTTAGGGTTCAAGGGTAAACTTCTTTGGAGTTTACGGTTTTGTGACCAACTCTTATTGAGTTTACGGTCGTAAAACCATGAGTTTACGACTGTAAACTCATGGTACCTTTACCATTTTGTGTTTTGAAGCTTAAAAGGTCATAAGAAGCATTCCTACTTGAAGTATAAGTATTTGGAAGTGATTAGGGCACCATTTCACTCCTTTGTGGAGTTTACGGTCCTTGGACCATTTCTCTTTGGGTTTACGGCCGTAAACCCAAATGGTTTATGGTCTTTTTGATGTTTTAAGTCCTAAGCACATCAAGGATGGGATCTAGACTAGTTTCCAAGGCTTGGTAAAGGACTAGGGCACACTTTGGCCCCTTTATTAGGGTTTACGGTCCAAGAACATCTTGGACCGTAAACACCTTTGATCTTGTGTTTCTTTGGTGTTTTCTAGATGATTAGAAGTGTAATAAGTCTTATAATACACGAGGGTAAGAGTACTTACTATGTAGAAGCTTGAAAAGGTGCTAAAAGTCCAAGAACACTAGTGTGTGTTCTTGGTGTTCTTGGTGAAACTTGAAGATCTACACTTTTGGAATGATTTCATGGATGGAATCATGTAAGATCACTAGATTAAGTAAGATATCAACTTTTTAGGGATAGAAACACTTACAAAGTTGAAGATCAAGAAGAAAAGTTGGATGATACTTGAGAGGATTTGAGTTTGGATCTTGAAAATGTGAAAAAGTGGTAAATAATGACTAAGTGTCATATTTATACCCCCTTTTAGGGTTTACGGCCGTAAACACCTTTGTTTAGGCCGTAAACTCCAAACTCTTGGAGTTTTGGGACATTATTGTTGCACAATAAACCCTAGGGCATCCTCTCTCCTGTTATCTCCCGAAGTACTAACTTAAAAACACTCAAACTTATTCCAAAAAGCTTGAAAGTTAGCAGAAACTGTTCTGACTTCTATTGAATTGAGTGGTTGTACAGAATAAAAATCTCGGGTTGTCACAGCAAACCCTCGCATGAGCCGCAAACGAGGTTCGCAACCGTAAACCTCGGTTCACAGCCGAGAACCCACTCTTCGGACTGTAAACCTTCGGTCTTATCTACTCGGTGCGAGAACCAACGATGGTGTCACATCAGTTTTGACCCTATTTAGGGACCAAACTGTAAACTCCTCATCACTTCTTCACTTCTAGCCGAAAGCAAACCTTTTGCTCTCAAGAACTCCAACCATAAACACCTCTTCTCTCTCAACTATCATCCATCATCCTTTGAATCTTCATAGGATCTTGCCAAGAACACCAAGTGTTCTTCATTTCATCAACCAATCTTTTTCCCATATTCATATTTTGGGCCGTAAACCCTTGAATCTCCTTGGTTGCACCAAGAACACCAAGAACACCATTGGGGCCATGAACCCAAGGGCTGGCCGTAAACTCCTTTCAGCCTTCCGTTTGGCCTCTAACACTCGTAATTGTAAGTAAAACTTACAAATAGGTCCAATTCCCCATCATTCTTATGATTATATTCACTAATTGTATACATATATATTACATGAAATGCTAATTAGGACTCGGTTTTGCTACGGGACTTCACTCGTGGAAATAACATCCTATATCGAACCTTCAAACGAATCACTAACCTAAAGGTGAGTTCATACCCCTACGCTTTCACTATTTTTCCATGTTTTTAGGGGGAGAATACAAGTAAAAACACAAGGAAAGCTTGTGTTAACATTCAAATGATTTCAAACAGTTTTAAAACATGTCGAGCTATTTCAACCGATGTAAACTATTTTAAAAGAATGTTTCAAACTACTTAAATTGTTTTATACTTTTATTTTTCCAAAATACATGTTTATATATATATATATATATATATATATATATATATATATATATATATATAGAGAGAGAGAGAGAGAGAGAGATGATTAAGATCCAACAGGCTTAGGACTGGTGTTTCCACCTTAACTCCTGTTCCTTGTCTGGTTGTGGACTAGGGTTGGAATCACTTGTCCGACTGCCTGATTGATCTAAATTATATATATATATATATATATATATATATATATATATAGGACATGAAACGTATTTAAATAAAGTTTTAAACCCTTTTGTAACACGTCGAGCAAAATGTATTTTCCTCAAATTATTTCATTATGTTAAACAAACTGTTAAATTGCTAGGATTTTCATTACTTACAGAACATGCATATAAACTATAATAGATATAGTTTAGGGACTTACATATTACAGTTTTCAACTACGAAAAGGATAATATATACAATATATCACTATAAAAAGGCTTTTCTTTATTCTACACGTAATCGTAAATATAGATTTGTGAGAGTTACATTCCAGTACTTATCCAAGTGCCAACGAAAGCCCTGATTTTATAACCAGAGTCTCCTGAAGGGAGAGCGAGAGTTTGTGTATAGATCTATACGGGACTGACAATCCCGCACCCTGACTGTTAGCTACAGTTGTCCTGGGGTGACAATTGTCATAACAGTTATGACACCCGAAGAACGTCGTATCAGGCCATCCTAGTCATTAGCATGGTTATAATAACTCACAATTTGGTATTAACAATACGATTAGTGTATGAATACGTAAACAACTTTACATAGTTTTATACAATAACAAAACTACAATCCAATACTTTACAGTACAACTGATGGATCCAGGAACATACATACGAACTAGTAACATGAACATACATCGTAGAAAGGACCTATAATGCTAATTCTATGATTCCTTGGTTTATACTCCATGGTTATATCTAAATAGGACCCGATAGGTAGTAGAATGTGTGTTTTCCGCTTCATTTCTTGTTCCTTGTTTGGTTGTGGGCTTAGAGCAGATTCACACCGTCTACTATCTACTCGATTTTGGTTGTGAATATGATTCGTATACACTAAGTAATCATAGGGGGAAACAGGTATGAGTCAGGTCATAACATACAAGTACAACATACTATTTTCTAATACAAAACTTACTTTTCTGAAGGGAATGATTAACTAAGTACATACACACAAAAAGGGTTGCATACTTATACATTGTATTACATTACTTTTCTAAGTACTAGATATATTTCACTAAAAAAGGACCAGCACTGTTAACACTGAAATCGCCTAGTGAATACATCAGAGTTACATACAAAGCAGGTCCAACAAACAGTGGAATGTGTGATCTCCGCCTCATTTCCTGTTCCTTGTTTGGTTGTGGGCTTAGGGCAGAACCACACAATCGATTGTCTGTTTGATCTGGATTGTATATAACTTGTATCCACTAAGTGATTATAGAAAGAACTAGTATGAGTCACATTTCTTACAATAAATACAACATAAAATATTGGGTTTTCTGGAGGAACAAACTAAGGTTTTCATGGAACAAAGAAGATACTTTCTAAAACAAAATTCTTATGAACTCACCAACTTAAATGTTGATACACTTTCAAAACCACTTGTATTCCCAGGAAGCTAGTAGACATGTACACGTACAAGGATTTAGAAGATGGAGCATAGTAACTTCATGTCTTGTTTTGCTACTTACTTTTGGAGTCAATCATATGTGAATTGAATACAATGTAAACACTATAATATTTAATGCAATGGATGTTGTTGCTTGTTTTACTATTCTACATTTGTTGTGATACTGAACATGACGCCCTCCGCCCCCCGAATGTTTACGCCATCTCGGTTTGGGGGCGTGACATTATGTGTAGCTCAGTTTCGTTCATTCACTTACTTACTTCACACTATTCTCTTGTTTGGTTCTTTTAGTAGTATAGGGTTTGTTCTTCAGAGTATGTAACAAATTAGTATTCAATTTATGTGTCACTTATGTATTCAAACCTCTTGGCTGATTATGTTTTAAAGTTTATTGTAGTGAGATTTTGTTTGTATTTGTACTTTGTTTTTAATACGATGAGTTTATGAGATTCATCACTTAGTGGTTCCACATTCACGAACTTTATCTTTTTGGGTGACAACCTCATCTATGTCTATCCAAGTGCCATTGTGTTATTTCTCGTTTTAGTGCCAGAGTTAAATATCATATAGTGGTAAATACAATCATCAGAACATTTTGGTTTGTAATATGGCAATTTCAATATCGTATACTTGAACTTGATTCCCATGAAACATCAACACATGAAATACATAAAGATTGACATTTATTTTGTTCGAGATCAAGCAACCTTGGGGTTACTTTGTATGATTAATAAAGACAAATTTCACTAAAGTTACTAACTTTTCACAAAAAACTCGATTTTAATACTTTTTTTTTTGTCTAAAATTAGACATTTTATTTACCAATTTTTTATTATTCCGACCACTTAACAAGTAAATTTAGTTGTAAGTTGATGTAACACTTTTAATGATGTGACATACTGACATAAAAGAAAAAATAATTGCTTTATGTATAAAATCATAACATGAAATAATTTTATTGTACAAAACTAAAAAAGAAAATGGTTTTACAGTAAAACGTAATAAAATAATTTTAATTTTCAAAATATGTATGTTATATTGAAGCCATAATGCTAGGTAATCAGTTTTAAAGATTTGCAATTACTGAAAAAGGTTCTATAAAATATAATAATAATAATTTTATAGATTTGCAATTACTGAAAAGGTACTATAAAAAATAAAATAATTTTATTATACAAAATAATAATAATAATAATATTAATAATTATAATAGTCTGGATTTTTCTTGAGTTTTTAAAAGTTAATACTATAAGTTTTTATTTATTTATTTTTTCTTCTTCTTGTAAATCAATACGAATTCTTCGGTCTCTCGAATCCACAGACTTTAATGTTTAGGGCTTTTCTTTCTTCAAAGCGTTTCATCTCCCTCCAAAATCCACTCGTGTTCCCCTACTTCTTTTAGGGTTAGGGTTTCTTTGATCTCCTCTTTCCCTCTGCATGATATCCATTCGTCTTCTCCATCCATAGATCTTCGATCTGTACTGGAAAAGATGCCGTTGTTCTTGTCCGACGAAGAGTACGCTCGCTGCTCCCACGACCCTTCTTTGATTGCGCAGAAAGCCGACGCCTATATCAGAGAACTCTACAATCAACTCGAGACTGAAAAAGCTCAATACGATGCTTCCTCCATAACCGCCGAACAGACTTGTTCGATTCTCGAGCAAAAATATGTATCTCTGAAATCTGAATTTACTACGCTTCAATCGCAACACTCGCAGCTCAATTCTACTCTTGAAGAACGCGTCTCTGAGCTCGCTCAGCTTCAAGCGGATAAGCATCAAATCTATCTCCAATCTGTAATATCTCTATTTCTTTGCACTTTATATATGCTTATGGTTTTGTTTGGATAGAAATACTTGTTCAATGCAATCGATGCTGTTTTTGGTGAACTTCATCTGCTAGTTCTTTTCATGTCGATGATTCTCTAATATAATCTCTTAGGTTTTAGTATCGTATACATTTTTATGCTTCTTTTGTTATAACTTGTTGGAACTAGGTTGTAATGTGTGACCTACATATAATCTATCTGGATTAATTTGCAAAGGTATATTCATTTGATGTTGCTTTAGGGTTTTTTGGGTTTTCCAAGTGTGAATTTTTTTACTAAATTTAGTTGATGCACCCACATACATGCATTAATTATAGGAAACATTGACTCTACTGATCTCTCTGACAGAGGTAAAATTTTGTATGATCTGTTGGGAAATGCAAGCTGTGAATGTGTGCTCCAAGCGGACTTATTTGTGTTTGGAATGATTGTACTATTAAAATGTTCATTTACAATGATTGGAAGTTCTCTCTTACAATCATTGGAAGTTCTCTCCCTCGGATAACTGTTTATGTTTGCCAGAAAAATATGAATTTCTAATTTCTAGCTAATTTAAAAACCTAAAATCTAATTTGAAGAAGCTTAACTGAAGTGCATAAGTTGTTTAGTTTTCAGATGTTTGGAAAGTAAAAAACAAAATGATAATGTTTAGTGGTTATATTGATCCAGTAGTTGATAACTTGATATGGTGATAGATGTTATTTGAAATTATTTCCCCATTTTAAATAAAGGCGTTAGATCTTCATTATCATTTTTGTAAACCTTCAAGCAGACATGTAGTTAGGCTTTAGTTTGGCCTACTTTCCACTGCTTAATTTTGTGTAATTTCGATTGGAAATTGGAGATTAGATGCATGATTTAATCAATTATATGGATGATATAATCAATATTGTCTAATTGGTTTGTTTGAGAAGTTTTATTATTATTATTATTATTATTATTTTAAAAATTTTACCCATGTTACTGTTATTTGCCCTACATGAGCTCTTGGTTGGAGCCTCTGACCCTTTCTGAAACCACCTATGTAACAAAAATATTTTTTCTGAAAAGTTATTTCTATGTGTAGGTTTTCTAACTTTTATTTGGATTGTACTTTATTTAGATTGGCAAGGATGGCGAGATTGAAAGACTGTCATTAGAAGCTTCAGAGCTTCAAAAATCCAAAAGTCAGTTGCTGCAAATGATTGAACATAAGGATCTAGAGATCAATGAGAAGAACAGCAGCATCAAGGGGTATCTTGACAAGATTGTTTCTTTGACTGACAATACTTCCTCTAAAGAATCACGCACCAGGGAACTTGAGGCTGAGCTGGCACGTGCTCACACTTCTTTAGCTCGTTTAACTCAAGAGAAAGAATTAGTCGAAAGGCATAATGTTTGGCTTAATGATGAGTTGACCACTAAAATCAACAATCTCTTGGAGCTCAGAAAGACACATAATGAACTAGAGGCAGACATGTCTTCTAAACTTGCAGAGTTGGAGAGAAACTACAGTGACACCTGTAGTTCATTGAAATGGAAAGATGACAGAGTAAAGGAGCTGGAATCAAAGCTAGAAGCTTTACAAGAAGAATTATGTTTGTCTAAAGATACAGCTGCGAGTACTGAGGAAAGATTGTCTGCTGAGCTGTCAACTGTTAACAAGCTTGTTGAACTTTACAAGGAGAATTCAGATGAATGGTCTAAAAAGGCAGGAGAGCTTGAAGGTGTTATCAAAGCTTTAGAGACACATGCAAATCAGGTTGAAAAGGATTACAAAGAAAAACTCGAAAAGGAAACATCTGCTAGAAAAGAGTTTGAAACTGAAGTTTCAAATTTAAAAGCAAAACTCGAGAAGTTAGAAGCAGAATTGGAAAGTTCCAGAAACTCAGATCAGTTTAATCTTCTTCAAATGACCACATTCAACCCGAATTCATATAAAGACTCTATGGATAATGACAATAATCTAATGATTGTTCCCAGTATTCCAGCTGGCATTTCAGGGACAGCATTAGCTGCTTCTCTTCTTCGTGATGGTTGGAGTTTAGTTAAAATGTATGAGAAATACCAAGAAGCTGTTGATGCTTTGAGACATGAACAATTGGGAAGAAAACAGGCAGAATCGATACTAAAAAGAGTATTGCATGAAATCGAAGAGAAAGCTGAGGTCATATTAGATGAAAGAGCTGAACACGAAAGAATGGTGGAAGCATATGATATGTTAAATGAAAAACTACAGCATTCTCTTTCTGAACAAACTTTTCTTGAGAGAACACTACAGGAGCTGAAGGCTGAAATAAGAAGACATGAACGTGACTACAATTTAGCTCAAAAGGAGAACAAAGACCTTCAGAGAGAGGTGACTGTTTTGCTAAAGGAATGTCGTGACATACAGCTTCGTTGTGGCTCTGTTAATTACGATTCTGCCTATGAAGACACGAGTCAACTCATTGACCAAGATGGTGATTCTGTTTTGTCTGAGCGGTTGTTGACTTTCAAGGATATAAATGGATTAGTTGAGCAGAATGTACAGCTTCGGGGGCTAGTTCGTCTTTTGACTGAACAGATTGAGAGTAAAGAAATGGAGTTAAAGGAGCAATTCGAGAAGGAGTTTCAAAAACATAATAAAGAAACAGCTTCTAAAGTTGATGCGGTTTTAGCTAGAGCAGAAGAACAAGCAGGAATGATTGAGTCACTTCATACTTCTGTTGCTATGTATAAAAAGCTATATGAAGAAGAACATAAACGCCATCTTTTACCCCTGGAATCTCCAGATACAACACACATGGAGAGAAGGAGCAATGTTACTCTCTTTCTAGAAGGTTCTAATGATGCTTCAAAAAGAGCACAAGATCGAGCTTACGAGAGAATTAAGGTTCTTGAAGAAGAGCTCTCTGGGTTAAGAGGAGAGATCATTACTTTGAAATCACAACGTGACAAGTCAACTTTAGAAGCAACTTTTGCACATGAGAAACTCGAAAGATTTATGAAAGATTTTGAGCATCAGAGGGAAGAAACAAATGGGGTTAGAGCAAGAAATGTTGAGTTCTCACAGCTGATAATCGATTACCAAAGAAAGATTCGTGAAGCTTCTGAGTCTTTGCATACTGCTGAAGATTTATCCCGAAAACTAAACATGGAGGTTTCTGTTGTGAAGCGTGAGAAAGAAATTTTAATTAACTCTGAAAAGAGAGCATTTGAAGAAGTTCGTCAACTTTCTGAGAGAGTTCATCAGTTGCAGGCTACTTTGAATACTGTTCAAACTACTGAAGAAGTGAAAGAAGAAGCGAGAAGTGCTGAACGTATGCGTGAGGGCGATTATGTCAAACGTACAGAAAGAGAATGGGCAGATGCTAAAAAGGAGCTTCAAGAAGAACGTGATAATGTCCGAAAGCTCACACTTGAACATGGTTCAGCCATGAGAACAGCTATGCAAAGAATTGAAGAAATGGGGAAAGAATTGGCAAACGCGTTACATGCTGTTGCAGATGCTAATGCTAAAGCAGCTGCTGCAGAGGAACGCCTCTTGAAATTTGAGAAAACAAAGAGTTCTGAAGCAAATGACGAGAACGCCCCTACCCAGGAAGACGAGATGCGGGTTCTTAAGGAAGAGATTGAGAAGTTAAGAGTAGAAGCAAAAACCAACAAAGATCATATGCTGCAGTATAAGAGTATAGCACAGGTGAATGAGGCTGCGTTGAAACAGATGGAAGCTTCACATGAGAATTTCAAAGGTGAAGCTGAAAAGGTGAAGAAATCATTAGAAGAAGAAATTTTATCACTTAAAGAGGAGGTGAATCGGCTTCAAGAAGGGTATAATTTGAAAGCAAAAGAAGCAGCTTCTGCTTCTGTTTCACAAGAAGAAGCTCTTGTGAACACGTTGTCAGAGATTTCCAAATTGAGAGACGAATGTACTGCTAAAAACCTGTGTATCGAGTCCTTAGAGTCACAAGTGTCAGCCATGAAAGGTGATTTGGAAAAAGAGCATCAAAAATGGCGTACTTCTCAAGATAATTATGAACGCCAGGTCATACTTCAGTCTGAAACAATTCAGGAGTTAACAAAAACATCACAAGCATTGGGTTCCTTACAACAAGAAGCATCTGAGCTCCGTAAGGTTTCAGACATTCTCAAAATTGAAAACGAAGAGCTGAAAAGCAAGTGGGAGACAGAAAAGAAGGTTCTGGAAGATTCCAAAGATAGAGCCGAAAAGAAGTATAATGAAATCAACGAACAGAACAAGATTTTACATGATCAGCTCGAGGCCTTACACATTAAGGGAGCAGAAAAGAGTCTTGGTGGTGCTCAATCCTCTGATACTTTTGATGATGCGGGATTACAGAATGTGGTGAAGTATTTGAGGCGATCGAAAGAGATTGCTGAAACTGAAATCTCTTTGTTGAAACAGGAAAAGCTTCGGTTACAATCACAGCTTGAAAGTGCTTTGAAGTCTCAAGAAACAGCTCAAAATTTGCTTCGTGCTGAGAGGGAGAATTCTAGATCAGTTCATTTCACAGAGGAGGAGTTCAAGGCGTTGCAGCTTCAGGTTAGAGAAATGAATTTGCTTCGTGAAAGTAACGTGCAGCTTCGAGAAGAAAACAAACATAACTTTGAGGAATGTCTCAAGTTACGTCAATCTACTCATACTGTGAGGGCTGAAGTTGAAAATTTGGAGAGTTTGCTTGGTGAGAGGGTGAATGAGGTGGAGGCTTGTAAGAGGGAGATAGAGATGCTTAAGAAGGAGAAAAACGAGTTGCAGATTAAAGTGAATGAGTTTGTTGAAAAGTTCAGAGATATGGATCCTGAAGAATATGGTCGGATGTGTGCGGATTTGCAGGATTTGAAGGTAAAAGTGTTGGAGAAAGATGGGAACTTGGAGGAGGTTAAGAAAGTTGTTTTGGAGAAACAGGAGGTGATACTGAGATTGGAACAGGAGATTGGTAAGAGTAAAGTGGAATTAGATGAACGGGAATCGAGGTTAAACAGCATTGGTGAAACGGAGACGTTTTTGAAAGCAGAAGTTGAGAGGCTGAAGAAAAATTATTTTCTCATGAGACGTAGAAATGACATTGTTGTGAAGGAGAAGGAGGAGTTATTAAAGAAGAATCAAGAACTTTCTAAAGATTTAGCTGCTGATTCGAGCCAAGTGAAAAAGAGTAATGTGGATAGCAGTTCAGTTGAACAAGCAGCCATGACTAGGGAAAGAGAAGAGAAAGATACGAGAATTCAGATGCTTGAGAAGACTGTTGAGAAGTTAAGAGAGGAGTCAAGGGAGAGAGAAGAGAAAGATAAACGTATACAGATGTTGGAGAAAGTTATTGAAAGGCTTAGAGAAGACGTGAGGAAAGGAAAAGACGAAGTTAGAATCGAGAAAGAGAAAGCAAAGAATCAAAAGAGTGACAAGGGAATTGTTGATTCATCAAAGCTGGCAGATGACTTGGAGAAACATAAACAGGCCTTAAAGACCCTTTCGGAGGAAATCGAAAAGATGAATTCCGGCGACTCCATTGATGAACTCGCTGCAGCTTGTCTTCTTGCTGTTGAAAACTTTGAACAAGTTGCCAATCAAGTCTCTGGTGAGTTTGGACTTCCGGTCACCACCACCACCGAGTCACCGCCAGCCGACTCCGGCGCACCACCACCAGCTGTCCCTCCACCTCAAAACACAATAGAAGAAAGTGCAAAACCAGCATCAACTGATAAAGCAAGAGTGGAACCACGTAAAATTGCGCGAAGGCTAGTTCGGCCTCGTATCGTAAAGCCTGATCAAGCGAAGTCAAAGGGCGATGTTGACATGTCAGATTCTGTTGCAACCAACTCACAACAGTCGTTGTCTGTACGCAAACGTCCTTCAGAGGGACAAGAGGGATCACAATCAAATGCGCGTGAGAGCACCGGTTCCGATGTGGCAGCACCAATTGTCAAGAAATCCAGAGGCTCAGAACCACCACCCGAGGCTCAAAACATGACAGATGCTCCCGAAAGTGTAATACCCGAAGAGGCTCCTCCGGTCAATGTTGTAGACGAAAGTCAAACTTTGAAAGAAGATATGGATACAGGAAGGGAAGAGGAGGTTGAGACTGGTGAAGAACAGGGTGTTGAAGATCTTCAAACGGAATCACAGAATGAAATTGGTGAGGCGGAAGTTTCCGAGGATCAACCAAAGGTGGTTATGGTTATGGAGGGTGAGGTTGCAGCAGGTGAAGTGGGAAGTGAGCCTGAAGAAGGTGAAATGGTGTCGGATGCTGTTGTCAGTAACCAAGAAACTGGGGAAGGTCAGTTGGTTGAGCGTGGGAGGAGGTCGGCTTCACCTATGCCGGTTGAAGATGACGTGGCAGGAGAGGATACGCTTGGGGTGATGGAGATGGGTTCTCCATTGTTGACAATGGAGGACACTGAAGATAAGAATGAGGAAGGTGAAATAGAAGTGGAGGAAACTACCCCCGAGAGTTCAATGGATAATAAGGTGAATAACGATGGGAATGATGAAGAGGCTGCTGTTATTGATCATGTTGAGAAATCAACAACTTCTTCTGCTGTGACTACTGTGACTGTGACTACTGAAACTGGAGGGTCAACAACAGAAGTGAAACCAGAAGAGTCAGCAGCTGCTGCTGGTACTGGTACCGCTGACACAAGTAATTCGACAACAATTAATTTGAATGAGAGAGCAAGGCTGAGGTCTTTACAGAGACTGGCGGGAACAAATACGTCGCCTCCTCCTCCTGCTGCCGCCAGGGGTCGTGGACGGCCGGTCCCACGTGGACGGAGTGTTCGTGGTGGACGCGCTGCTGGCCGTGGTGGTTCTGGTCAAAACCCTGGTTCTCAAGGTTATATTTTATAATATAATTTTCTGTAACCTTTATATTATTTTATTAAAACCATATATTGATTTTTCTTGGGATTTAATTGGCAGGAGGAATGTGATGCCAAATGCAACCAAGAAAGCACTATCACCTGTTGTTGACATGAATCATGTTTTCCATTGTCAGGTACTATAAACTATAAACACACTTATTATTTATTTTGATTTTTTTTTAAATGGTTTTATGAATTTTCTACTATTTTAAATACAGAAGGGTTGGGATATGAAGTAAAAAGGGAGCAGGTAGCTGATGTAAGTAGTTAATTTGAAGATTCGTGGAGCTGGTGGATAGAGCAGAGGTTTGTATTGGAGGATTTAATTATGTTATTCTAGGGTTTTCTATTTTTTTTTATTAATCATTGATTGGTATATGTTATTGCAGGGATTTGTTTTTGAATGATGGCTGATTGTGGAGTTTGAGTTAAAATTTTGTTTGAATGTATGGAGTTTTGCGACTGGGATGAAATACTTGGGTGGATGGCTTATTTTTTTGCAAGGGTTTGGGAGCTGAATGAAGTATATTAAATTAGCTACACGTTTAAATGATTTTCTTCTAAAAACGTGAATATTTTTAATTTCGCAGTTTCCTTAGTTAAATTGCATTTCAAAACCTTAGACTTATTGCTTATCAGATGAGTCAGAAAGAAGTTTTGTTATATTGTTCGTAGACATGTTCGCTTTCTATATTGCCATTGAGAATTAGTTTTGCATGATTTTAGACATATCCATTATAACATGGCTTAGGTAAGATAGGATACTTGTAACCAGTTTTAGGTTAGTTACGGAGTGATTATTAATTTTTTTTTGAAACAATAATAAGTTAATATTTTACTGCGAAACTTATAACTGAGCACCCACCAAGTCATTAACAAAGTATTAGAGATGGTAAATTTGATCTTCTTTATGAATGAAGTCTTATTGAGTTATGTCTTATGTGTTATTCTAAGAGCAACCACATGGCATCTTGCAAATGAATTTCAATTGCCACCTCAGCTCAGCCTTGCCAATGAAAATGTTGGCTCCACCACTAACTTCATTTTCCCTTGTAATACCATTTCCTTATTTCCTTATTGATAAAAGAGTTATTGTTATATATGTAATTATAATTATATTATTAAAATGTAGTATATAAGTTATTGTTATGTAATTATAGTCATATTGTTAAAACCTAAAGATAATTAACTAGGTATGTATAAATTTTATTAACTAATTAACAATTTAATATGTTAATATTTATGATTAAATAAATATTTTAAATTTCTAAATTTCTAAATAATTAAATATTTATAAAGTGATAAATGATGTGACAGTGGGGAGTGGGGACCACTTTTGAAAATATGGTGGTATTGCACTGATGTAGGGATTAATTGCAAATCTAACGTGACACAAGTAAAAGAACAGTAACATTTCACTGATGTGGATGATCTAAGTGAATTAAATGAGTTAACCTGGAAAGGTTTAAGCTAGGTGGATTAAAAGTTGGGTAAAATATACTTATATTGTGCACGATCTTGTGTTGTTTTATTCCAAAAAATTAGATTACCATGGAAATAATATAGTTTTTTTTTTTTCTTTGTAATGATAATTAACATTTTTTCTTTGAAAAGGGTAATACAAACACCCTCTAAATCCAGTATGAAACTACACCTTTGTACACAAACCTTTTAGAGAAGGGACATACTTTTCAACCGTATGATATTGATAGGTCAATGACCTTTTGGTAGTAATAATTAATAATTTAAATATTCATAAAAAAGTATTGGAAGAAAATGTTTAAAATCTACTCTGATTTGACAGATTTCTTTCAAACCACAACCTACTCGTCGGGATTGTTTGTTATACTTGCTTTGACGGACTAGTTTCAAACAACACCCAACCCATACAACTTGCTAATGATTTAAGTGCAATTGGAATTTATATAAATGCAATCATTCAATTTGTGATTTAATACAAATTAGGTGGTACATGTAGATGTACATTAGTCTCATCCGATGACGAATGATGGGATCAAATGGACCACATCCCCTTGCCGAATCAAAGGACAAATCCCCTTGAATGGTCCTACGACCGATCAATGGGAGGGGTCGACAAGGAGTGTTCCGAAACTAGACAAGTTTTCGGATAAAAAATGCCAAGGAAAACATGACTAAAATAAAGGAAAATTAATTTTTTTGGATTTGAAAAAACCGAGCTGCCGGACACCCCAACCAAACAACTTAAACTATCTCAGACAACTCAAGTTGTCTTGAGATGCACAATGTTCGATCAGTTTTTTCCAAACGTCTACAGTCGCTAATGGTTTTTTCAAATATACGTTTTTTACCGTTTTAAACTATTTTTTTCGTCGCTCTTATCCACTTTTTAAATAGTATGAGTATATATACTCCTAATTTGCCATTTTTTTTAAGACTCTTAAGTTTTTGAACATTCTTACATATATCTAGTTTGTTGCTTTCATTTTTGTATGAATACCAAAGTGCCTTTGGTAGATTTTCCCAACTTGTGGAACACATACATGGTATCGAAATATTAATTAAGGATAATGAACTTACATGATCCATCAAATATCTAAAAGTTCTTTTGATTATCAATTGGTGTTGCACTCCCATTTTCTAACATGTTTTTGCCTTCTATATATGGTGTTGCAACTTGCTATTCGCTACCATAAAAACTATACTACATGTTTGGTCCGTAACATTTATGTCTCATTGCATTGTTGGTCCAACTAAAGAAAATATTGCAAGCATAGTCCTTAATCCAAATTAAATTAATAAGATTGGTCCCTGGCATTTGACACATTCTCCGTAACCTCCTCATGTGTGCACCCATTATGCCTTTGCTACACATCCCCACTCTCCTTGGTGTCATAAGAAAACATAACTAGAAAAGTATTGTTTCCCTCTTATGCAAAGTCAACATTACACATACAAACGTGCAATATATGTATCAACATGTAGAAGTTAACATTGAACGAAATCCATGTGTGTGTGGGTCTATGAGAGAGAGTATGATATGATGGTATTGGTTCCTCCCTGTGAAGGTTGTTTCAAGTTGTATTTTTTTAGTTCTAGTTTGTGGTATCGATTGTTTAGGTTGTTTCAATTTATTTTGCATGTTTGTCGCTATTTTGTATCATCTCCTCTTCACACTGGTAGTTAATTTGGATCAGGGGCTAAGTTTGTAACATTTTCTATAGTTAGAGTGAGACAAAAACATTAGAAACCAAACATGTACGATATTAAAAAATATACAAAAGAAAAGATTCTATTATGTCGGTCACTCGTTCGATTAATGGAATTATTCAAGTATCAATTATTCAAATAACAACAAAGACCATATAATAATATTATTCCCATTAGTTCTTTCAATTAACTAAATTTCTAAGAAAATATCAACCATATACTTGTGCTCATATAACTAATATTGCTTGAATTATTTTTGTTTATATTCAAACAAATTAACAAACATTAATACGGAATTACAACAAGAACAAGAAAAATAAGTTGATATTTATAAGTTAACGAGTTAGATCAAAATCAAAAGTATCGATGTTCTTGTTCAATGTTCATACTTCATACCGTTTAGTTTAATCTTACAACGCATTTAGTTCTAACTGAATTCAGAAATTCGAATCACAATCTGTCATCAGAATTATTCCAAAAAGTAGAAGTAAAGAGATATAGATTACACCGATTCTATAAATCACTTGGATGAATTGTTGGACTTGGACATCATCTTCCTGAACTCCTCAAAATTAACATAACCATCGCCATCGGAATCCACGGATTTGATCATATTAGTACAATCATCAAGGCTGCAGTTTTCTTCCATTCCCAACCGACTTAAGATCTGGTGCAACTCGGAAGCCGAAATCAACCCGTTCTTGTTCAGATCGTAAAGCTTGAACGCATCATGAAGCTCCTTCATCCCGCCGTCATCTTCGCCGCCGGTGTTAGCGCTTCCTTTAAGGAAACCGGCGAACTCCTCTAGGTTAATGAAACCGTCGCGGTCGGTGTCGATATCCTCCATTATTTGCTTTACCACGTCCAGAGACGTGTCGGATCCGAGAGCCTTCATGACATCGACGAGCTCCACGGCGGTGATCTTGCCGTTTCCGTTGACGTCAAAACGGCTGAAGACTTGCTTTACTTCGTCCATGTTGGTAAGATACGCCGACGAGTTGTTGCTTTCAGTTGCCATCGCTGAAAGTAAGGATGGGATAAGGGGGGGATATGGAGAAGATGAGTAGGAGATTGGACGCGTGTAGAGTAGACGACGTTAGGGTCGAATCCAATTCGTCAAAAGCTGAAATGCATCAAATAATGGTCAAAAAGGAGCTACAATTATTTATCGCATGTTTCTTTTCATGAAAAAAGAAATTTAATAGCATTGAATAAAAATTAAATTTTTTTAGACAAAAATACATAAATGGTCACCGTCGTTTACACCCCGTTCCCGAGTTCAACTTAACGAGAGAAAGGAAAAGAAATGAGTGGAAATGAGAAGAAAATAAAAAAATTGATGTTTCCGAGTTTCATTAAAGGAGGGAAGTGGAAGGAAGTGGAGAGAAATGGGAGGACCACTTTCCCTCCTAACTTTCCTTCCGATTTGGGAGGATTTGGAAGGAAAGAACAAAATGATTCATTTTCCTTCCACTTATCTCCAACCCGGGAACACGAAAGAAAATTTTGTTTTCTTTTCCTTTCTCTTCTTTTCTCTCGTGACTTTCTTTTCTCTTCTCTTCTTTTCTTTTGTTAAACTCGGGAACGAGGCATAAAAAAGTAATGTTTAATTTTTAATTTTTTTTCCACAATATTTATGGTTATATCAACATAATCTTAATTTATAAATCAAAAAGCTTTTCTCCTTCTTTGTTTTTAAAAGAAGTTGACTTCGAACTTTTCCTCACAATGGCGATGTGGAAATTCGGCAGTGAGGATTACATCTTGGACCGACTTCAACATATGAAGGAGATTCTGGTCTTTTGTTCCATTATTTGGTTGGTGCCTATTTATTGGGTAGGAAAACCCTCCGATGTGCCCTAGGGCACACACTGTGATTCCAAGTTTTCTTATATCAGAAAACAAACTTGACGAATGCCTGAAGCAAAAATCTGCAACTCATGCCATTGAGTATTACAAGTCCGTAATGTAACGGCCCACGTTTTCTATACATACTTCTAATGGAATTTTTAGAGTTTTATCTATAATTGCGGAATTCTATTAAAATTAAAACACCTTAAATCTCAGGTTTAATCACATATTTACAATAAAATCTTACATACAAAGTTGAACAACAAGGAAAATAAAAATTTATTCTTCTATTCTGGGTCTTTGTGCTCATGTCTTCTCATGTTCACCGACTGCTACCTGTTACCTGCTACCTGCTATCCGCTACCAGAACCTGTAAAACATGAAACATCTACTACGTCAGACCACATGTCTGGTAAGGTATATTCTATTCAGTTTTCATGTTTAATGTACGCTTTCTTTCTTATCTCTTCATTCTCTTACTCTGCAATGTAATCTCTTTTTATAATAACATACACTACTATTCTTCTCATTCATCTATCTATTGTATCTTTTCTCATCTCTACATACTTTATCATTTGTCTTCTTTTCTTATTCTGCTCTATTCTCGATCTCATCTTTCTCTGATCTTTCTCTACTCTACTCTTACTCTTCCTTAGCCTCTTCAGAGACACATGTCTTACATTCTCTTAGCCAATTCTCAGGCTCATCTCATACTCTACACACATTCTATCTTCTCTTTCTTTCTTTCACACACTTTATCTCTTTAAATCTTTCTCTGCTCTTCTCTATATTATGTGCATGCTTTTCTTTATCTATTGCTCTGTTATTCTCATGTCTCTTACTCTTAGTATGTCTGCATCATATTCTGCTTACTCTTCATCTATTCTTCACTCTAATGTCTCATCATTCTGTTCCCATCTAGACCCAACGGTCACATCTCATAATCTAATTGTAACACTAAGTTCGAGGTATAATTGATCATGCAGAGCCTTCTCCAATAGCATCCTACTTTGGCCACTGCGTCGTGGCATCCATATACCGTGCCGCGGGGCAAAGTACATTGTCGTCTACTTAGGACGAGAACGTAACTCATTCTCCGTCACCCTCACCGCGGCGTGACGATTACTCACCGCGTCGTGGTAACTGCTTGACAGGAATTCCTTAGTTGATTCCATTCCAACTTTGGAATAGTTTTTGTCCCAACTTCTAATGCGCGTAACTTCTTCGTTTCTAACCCGTTTTCTATGATCTTTATATCCACACTAAGATAAAGGAAGAACACTAAGAGGTTTGCTTTAATTGTTAATGTCTAGCACGATATCATATTAATTCACGTGAATGTCAATAACGATGATATATCTTGATCACATTTACTAAATCAAAGGATCCAAACATCATTAATGTATGATTATATGTAACATCCAGTTTCGAGATGTTTCTTATTTTGGATTTTGGCTTGCCACAACATGGTGATGGAGGAACCACGACGTGGCATTATCTGTTGGAGGAACGCGCATCCATGTTGTACCACGATGTGGTAGGGAGCAGGCCACAACGTGGCGGCTATTTTGGTCCAAAAACCTAGATTTACGGGTTTGTGCCTTATTTAAAGACACTAAATCCTAGGGTTGCCTCATTTGGCAGCCTCCACCATTTGAGATCTGATCCCACCCAAAATTGTCACACCTCGAAACCGATGGCGGAAACGTTCCGGGGCGGAGGACGTCATGCGTAGTATCACAACAATTGTATCATAGTAAGCATAGTAAACACAACCAGACATTGAATACATACATAAAAAAGGTTTACATTGTTTAATACATAGTTTATACATAACAGTATATAACAAAAGTAAAATACGTGACTCCAAAATGCTCCGTCTTCTCCAAAAGTTGGCAAGAGTACCTGTCTATTGTTGCCCTGAGAATACAAGCAGTATTAAAATATCAGCATAAAGCTGGTGAGTTCATAAGCGTTTAGTTCTGGTGAAAGAAATATTTCTTTGATCCTTTGAAAAGTGTTTCCCAAGAAAATCCTATATTTTCTTATGAAAGATGTTTGATTATCCATTAGTTATATGTTAAACCGCCTGTTTATGAAAGGTTGAGTTATCCCAGAAAATCCTATATTTTCCATAAAAGTTGATAGTTGGTTATCTGATCTGGAATGAGGTGTACAAGTATCTACCATACTTGTATCGTTAGATGTAGTTTCCTTGAAAAACCCTGTTTGCTCTCTGTGAGGTGTATTAGCCTTATTACATTATGTTGGTGGTCTCCCAAGTTTTCGTTATGGATGTCATGATTTTATGAAGTGGTTGGAGAAAGCATATGGAATGTGTTGGTGCTATTTCCAGAGATCCTAACCAAGACAGATTTCAAGGACACAATCCAATTTATGTGGGGGATAATTGTAACATCCAGTTTTCAGGACGTTTCTTATTTCAGATTTTGGCTTGGCCACGGCATGGTGATGGAGGAACCACAACGTGGCATTATGTGACATCCCCATTATCACGGCCAGAAAAGACCGATTTTGTTTATGCTTTATAAAAATCAGAGTACCTCTTTTAATAAAAATGTTGCGGAATTTGTTCCCAGTAAAACATGATAAATACGTTATCAAAGCATTTCCGAATAAAAGTATTTTTATTCATTTTAAAACATTTGAGATGTCATCGTCAATACAGAACACAAGCATAAATAGAACTTACATTCATTATCACTAGTGATTTATATCTCCTTAATCTCTCAGTGTAATGTGACTTCATATCAACACCTGTGATATAAATAAGCTGGAGTGGGTCAGGTTGGGAAACCTGGTGAGTACATAGGGTTTTCAACCCACAATAATATAATTATTATGTTTATTCATCAAACAATTAACCCAATTACCCATCCCCATTATCGTATTTACTCTTAAGGATTTACCCTAAGAATCAACTATTCCTCGTTCATTCATTCCTAAGGATCATCCTAAGGAATTGGCACGAAGTCCATCGTCACCGGGTTTAGGCACTAAGTCTGCATAGTCGCCAGGGTTTATACAACAGGAACTAAGTCCGCATAGTCGCTAGGGTTTAGGTACTAAGTCTGCATAGTCACCAGGGTTTAGGCACTAAGTCTGCATAGTCGCCAGGATTCGGACACTAAGTCTGCATAGTCGCCAAGGTTTAGAGTACACCGGGTAAACACATTGTTCACAACACCTACAGGTTGCGAGCCTGCTAGTGTTCCACTGGACTGTCTAGAATAGTCCGTGGTTGTCATCCATACTCTGCTAGATGACGGGGCCATCATTTGGGTAAAAGGCTTCTCTCATTGTTCACCTCTCACCCTTATCTCATGGTCTATATCACCTCTCATCTCATCATCCAACTCATATTTCATCTACCCATGTTTTACCCAACATATTTTGTAGATATAAAATACATATACAGTTTAAATCATTTAAAGCATGTATGAAATCGTTCATCCAGCATAGACGGCAAGTATTCAGATAATATGCACACATAGCACGTAATTTATATACAATACTTCATATCTATGTGTAAGATGAAAGTAACTATCCACTCACTTGATAAGGTGGTGACTCGGTATTCAGACAACGCTTCGTTTACTTAACACAATTTCCTTTGACAAAACCTAGTATCATTACCACTAGAGTTTAGTCTAATGTTTGACGAGACTAATTAATAGTCTTGGTATTATTATCATTATATAAGATTTTAACACAATACTTTTCACCCACTATGTACAGACAGGGGCCAGACATGGAACACCGGAGGGCATGATCATTTTGGCATATAGCACTTCTGAAATCCAGCAACCCAAGCGGTCCTCCAAACCAGATTCCCCGTACCGTGAGTGGTTAAAAAGATATTATAACGACACTTATATAACTCATAATAATAGCCCAAATATTTATTATAAGATCCTAAGAACATTACTATATTGAAACATAAGCTATACTAAAGATAAGGTAGGCGTAGCTTACTTACACCGGGTTTTTCTCAAAACCGGGCTCCGCCGAAGCAGAGTTTCTGAGCCGAAGGCTCTTCTTTTCGGAGCTGTCGGGCGCTCCGGGGCTTCCGCCTCGTGCTAGGGAGTTACCCTAGGCTTGGGGGGGGGGGGGTTGGGAGGCTAGAGAGAAAGTGTGTAGAGATAGAAAGAGAAGGTGTTTGTGTGAGAAATGGAGGCTGCCCCGCACCTCTATTTATAGGTTGGAAATCTGATCGACTCGCCGAGTCGAAGTACTGACTCGCCGAGTCCATGCCACATGTCACCATTTTGGTGGCAAAACGTGGGTGACCTATATTGTGCCACGTCACCCCTTTTGCAGCAGCACCCTGCTGACTACTAAACCCCGTAGCTTTCGCATACGAGCTCTGTTTTTGACGTTCTTTATATCCAAGCGTAGGTAAAAACAAGATCTACAACTTTCCTTTTGACTCAATTGGCTAACTCTCGACCGATCTTAAATTTAACAGTGGGAGGAGATTATACTGTTAAATGTTCGCGTAAAATTCATAACTTCTACATACGGACTCCGTTTTCGTCTGTCTTTTTATCGTTGAGTTCCTATTAATGAGATCTTCAACTCTCATTTAGGTCGCGTAGGCCAAAAACCGCTCGAACTAAAATTCGAGTTTCGGGCCGTGCACTGCTATGCCAAATCTTAGAAAATTCATAACTTCCTCATACGAAGTCAGATTTGGGCGTTCTTTTTATGGACGCTCTCGGTTTAACATATTCTACAACTTTTGTTTAGATTGCTAAGGATAAAAAGTCCTCTATCGTAAATTCACTATTTACGTCTCCAGGTGCCGTGCCGGTTTGCCGCGAAACTTCGACGGGCCATAACTTCTTCGTTATAACTCGGATTTCGGCGTTCTTTATATGTACGGAACCCTTGTAACATATAATAATAATTGGTTAAGATTATTCCTTCTAAATAATCTTCCATAAAAAAGTCATTTTTGACGCTTATTGTCTTTAAATTGACTAGCCCGGATGTACGGGAGTTACACATTATCTGTTGGAGGACTGCGCATCCGTGTTGTACCATGATGTGGAAACTATTTTGGTCCAAACCCCTATATTTTCGGGTTTGCACCTTATTTAAAGACACTAAATCCAAGGGTTGCCTCATTTGGCAGCCTCCACCCTTTGAGATCCGATCTCACCCAAACCCTAGCCTCCATTGTTGATTTTGTGAGCTTTTGTGGTGACTTTGGTACCTTGAAGAAGAAGAAGGTGTCCTTGGTGGATAGATCCAACAAGAAAATCTTCTCATCATCATCTTGCGTATTTTATGGACTCTTATAAGTCCTCAAGCTTCTACCTTTTGTATTCAAGCATGTTAGATCCAGACTTTTACCTACTTTTCTCCATGTTTGGGATGATTTGAGTGGATGGGTTTCATAAAGTTGGCAACTTTATAGGTCCTTGTGGTTTCTTTGTAGTCTCTTGTCCCAGATCTGAAGAGTTATGGAGTTTCGGGTTCCATGCATGAGGTTTAAACCTTATTTTCACCTAACTTGAGTTCAAGACATGCATTGGACATGCATGTCTATAAAGCAATGATTTTTATGATGTACTGGGTGTATGAGAGTTTTCTGGAAAGTATGGATGAGTAGCTTGAAGGATTAAGAGCTGAATGCATTAAGCTGACCTGATCAGTTTCCACGATGTGGTGGGTTGGTCACCACGACCTGACATCGGGCAGTCTTTATGACTGTTTGATCTTGAAGCTGCCAGGACGTGGCCAATAGGTGGCCACGACGTGGGGGTCAACTGAGGTTGACTATGACTGTTGATTTTTTGAGCATGTTAACTTTTGGTCAACTGGTCAACTTGAGGGTTTTAGGATGTGGACTGAGAGAGTACTTATATATTGTTGTTTAGGTGCTTCGTAGTACCAGTCTTCACTGTTGAGAGCTATTGTGTATAAATGCTATTTGCGAGGCGAGTCTTCTCACTGTATTACCTATGTCATAGTGGTGTGAATGTTACACTAGTGAGTCTTATTTGTTGATTGCTGATATATGTGATTCGAGTTGCTGATAATTCTAGGACTGCTGTGAGTCCATAGGACTGCAGATAGTCCCCATGGTTGCTAATAACCCACAGGGCGTGCTGTTAGCCCAATGGGACTGCTGATAGTCCCTGGCGTTGCTGATAACATATAATTGTTATGTATGTTGTGTTGTATGTGATATTTTGGGGAACTCACTAAGCTTCGTGCTTGTAGTTGTGGATTAAATGTGTTTCAAGTACTTCAGATGATCACGAGAAAACGAAAGCTTGACTGTACACACATGCCTATAATTTTTGAGATTCCGCATATTTATGATACTCTGATACTGGGTGATGGTATTTGATATTTATGGTTTTCTTGACTTGGTTTTATGGAAAAAATGTTTTTAACTAATTTAAAAATGAAAATTTTGGTTGTTAAATTGGGACGTTACATTCTAAACATCCACTGAGATTATGTTAGTTATTTTGTCTAATTAGACCGTGTAAATTGATATAATTCTAATATATTAATTTTCATTGTGCATGATTCTTAAAATTGTTTTAAATCCAACAATTCCCAACAATGGTATCAAGGTAACTTTTAGACATTATAATCACCATTGATTGATTTTGATTGTTCGTGTTCATCGTTCTTGATGTTCATGGTAATGATCAAAACACTTCAAAATCAAAATATTTGGACATTTAGCGTTTAATGGTTTTAATATAAATTTTTTCAAGAGATTTTATTATGCTTACGGTTCCAAGAGAGCTAAAATGACTTTGGGTTAAATTTAAGCGATATGATCCCCCATTTGAGTTAAAACGAATTTGGGCGATTTCTAGTGGTTGCTTACAACTCCTAGAGAGGTACTTAAGTCGTTGATAAGAAAATGTTTGGTATTAAGTCCTAGCAGGGTACCGTAGTACTGTAATAACACCCATGTGTATGAACCGGTAAAAGGGATGTAGATTGGTCTATAGTTTTTGTGGAGTTTGGACCTACTACTTGATGAGTGAACCTAATGTAAGTTGTTATGTCTGTCTCTTTGTCATTGATCTATATTCGAAAAATGATAAACCACACCATCTGAGTAGCCCACATGAACCCGTCCCAAAGCCACGTGAGAGGTAAATCCATGAACACTAGCAATATTTTGGGCTTGTCAGGATTTGAACCATGAACCCTCCTGTGCGGAATTATGCGGAATTCCAGACTTTAACCATCATGATCTCATCATGTGGGCAATCTATTGTTTGTATAGTACAATGGTCGAACAAATGACAAACAACAACCAAAGGGCCTTTGGCCTAACGTATCAAGAGGTTACGGATAGGTGCCCCATCAACCAAAAGGTTGAGGGTTCAAGTCCCGCTTGGGACGAAATGTGTGTATTTAGGAGTAGAGTAGTGAGTGTGTATGTAAGTTATAACAAAAATGACAAGCAACAGTTTCGATATTTATTTTTATTCTCGTTGCACATTGCGAGTATCATGACCTATCAAAAGCCGAACAATATTTGGTAAGAGACTCGAAAAGCCGAGAGAACGAAATATGAATTGCGGAATATATAAATATTAGCTGACAAAATGAGACACGAAAAACGAATATGAGACAACATGACATCTATTTTAGAATACGAATTTGGCAAAAGCTTAGAACACGAATTTTGCAGAAAATACAAAATTAAAGAGTGTTCTTAAGTTGTTTATATACCAAACAACTACACCCACTTTATACACATGGAAGAAGAGTAACACGGTATAAAATGTGACAAAAATTAGTTAAAACGCTTACATGAACCCTAATAGACAAAAAGCCGTCTAAAACTAAGCACTTTTCTGGACCAAAAATAGGCCTTTCATAACTAATTAATGGGCCTAAATCTAAATCAGTTAACCAGGCCCATTATCCACCTTTAATATATAAGGCGAATAGGTTTCATCATATTTCAACATTTTCTTGATCTTATAAATATATGTTGATCAATTCAACAAAGAGACATTATCCATACATTTAAAAAAGTATATATATAAAAAGTACATAGTTCAGAAATTCTTTTTATTTGCTTATGCAATCAAACAAATTACAGATTCTTCTCTCATTTTATTGTCATTGAAGAATCCTTGCCTTTTGGCTTTCTGGTGTGATTTGGTTGTCATTTTAACCAAATAAAAAACTCAAAAGGAGAATTTATCCTTTTCCCTTCTGGTCTTGAAATAATAAGAAGCATTTACAATTTCAAATAATTAGCATTTACAAACATCTAACACCAAGGAATCAAAGAATTGCTAAATCCCACAAATATTTCTTTAAAAAATTTTCATACGCGCTTTTGGATTATAGTTTGACGGGATTTTCGTGTCCACATGATCAAGAATCCCAAAATCCCAATTCCAGCAAATGTCCACATCACCACCAGCCAACTTGGCATTGGAGTTGGAAACAAACCTAACAATAAAAATAATAATAATAACAATAATAATAATAATATCATCAACAAAAACAAAACTACTTGATGAAAATAAAACTCACCATATCCAAACTTGATACATATGAAGAGTTCAATGATGCAAATTGCAAGGGAAAGCCAACAAAAAGCTCCCACCTTTTTCACCGGTTTTCTGAAAACATATTTATATCACCATAAAAGAAGTTATATAAGTAACACAACCCCTCTTTTAGATTTTCATTATAAAAGAATAGTGTTTCAAGAAAAAGATGTTTGTACTGTGTTTGACATGTATTGGACTATGACTGATGTCAATGAGACAATGTCAGATACCCTTAAATACTATTTATACTGTGTTTGACATGCATTGGACTATGACTGATGTGAATGGGACAATGTCAGATACCCTAAAAATACTACTATTATATATGGATAAATATAAGAAAAAGAGAGGTTTTTTTTTTTTTTTTACCGATCTTGTAGGTAAGAATTATACTCTCGAATAGTAGGGATAGCAATGAGCCACCAAAGGACCAATCTATAAACAATGATTGGGTTTCTAGGAGGAACCCAAAGGCAAAATTTTAAGAAAAAAGTATTGAGTTCAACTGTTAAGAACACAATGCAAAGGCTAAGAACTTGAATGAATCTCCATGGCCCAAGAAGTGGATGCCATTCATCTTTGTCCCAATGTGCAGGAGTGAATTGACCCAATGTTCTTTTCACCTGAAAAAAGAAATAAAAAATCAGTTAAATAAAGAGTTTTTTGGAGCTTAGATATTTAGTAAATGTATAAAAAGATGATGTACTTTGCCTAATATATTCGGTTGACGACTTATTCCAACCCATTCGTATGTTTTTCCATCAAAATATCGAACAGTATGCATTCCTGCCCATATACCTGTGCAAAAGCAAGGGCTTTTTAGTAAATTTCCAAATGTATATGTTGAAATTTGAGTAATTTGGAGATGATAAAGTACAACACTATATGCTTTTTATGGTTTCTTACCAAACCAATTGCAGATTAATATATCAAGAATAATGCTATCCCACCAACACTCATTGAAATTTGGCAACATATGGCGAAAAGTAAGCTGAAAAATAAAAGAAAAACATTAATTCATATGACAGAAGCTCAAGTTTTGAAATAAAAAACGAGTTATATTTCAATTTGTCATTCCATGATTTTTTTTTTTAAAAAAGAAGGTAATTTGCTTGTCCTCTTTCCAAAAATAAAATGGAAAAAAGAAACAACACTTCATGGCTAAGGAATGGAAGGAAGGAATCACATTCCTTCAAGAATGGAATGAACCATTCCATTCCTGTGCTGATTCCAACATACCAAACACTAACCTCCATTAATTCAAATCCAATTGATAACACCCATAAAAGGGGCTGATTACGGATCATTATTGCTTTACCCCACCACCCGAAAATATGAGCAGGAACAAATTCATCAAAAAGTGTCTCCTGAAAAACCCAAAACAATTTCAAATCTAAAAATGAAAAAAGACTTGTTTGATACTCAAAACTACAAAATCTTTTTTCAAAAGGAAAAGAAGATATGAAAAAGATTGTGAAAGAAGAAATCATACATAAACATTTATAAACCTGCTAGTTGGATTATCAGCCACATAAATTCGACAATCACTACCATATGATCTCTCAGGAAGCTCTGAAAAGATGTCAAAGATAAAGTCAAAGATAAAGTCAAAGATAAAGTCAACACATCAAATAAACCAATTTATATGAAATGTAAATAATAAAAAATATGTTACCAACTCCAAGATCAGGGTGGAGATACTTCATAAGCTGCCTAGCATCATCACGATTCTGACATGAAAAGTTTTAGGTGGCGGGGATTGTGGAAATTACAAATTTGCCCCCCAAAAAGGTTGAGAAGCCACTATGATATAATGGTTCCATATAAGGGTATTAGCATAAAGAAAGTAAAGATAAAAAAGTCAACCTGGAAAAGCAAAAAAGTCAAAGCAACAAGGTAGATAACAGCCATTCCATGAACTAAACGCCAAATTGCAGGATGTGGTCTAATTAGTAACCTGAAAAAGATCATGAGATTGAAAGATTAAAGTCTTGTAGGGGTAATGTTGTCATTTTCTCAAAAACTTAATTATAATGATATGGGCAACTTTTTTAAATCAAGAAACTTACGTTGAAGGAGCTTGCAGCAAACAATAAGTCAGAAAAACTGCAATCATTGCCCATATGCCCCTTTAATAAGAAATAAAGATTAGAATAAATGAACAATAATTGCATGAATGACACAAAATCATCACATGAATAATAATAATAAAAGATTCACCTTTTGACTGATGTAACAAGATCAGGCGATGAATTACTTTCAGGAGTAAGAGCTCCACTTGCCCAACTGAAAAGTAAAATAATTTAATCATAACTTATACAAAAACAAGATTTTAAAACCCAAATGAAATGGTTAATGATTAGAAATACAAGAATCTTGATTTTTGAGCATGAAATTCAAGAAACTTACATAAGAAAACATGCACCAATGAATAACAATGAAATAGTTCGAGGCTTGTAGGCCCAAGCTGTCCATGGGTCGAGTTCTTCATCAGTAGATGAAGTGCTCACTTCGCCATTAATATTGTAATGAATTATATGTTCTCTTCTTCTTCCTCTCCTATTAAAACCATTAGTCTCCATAAAGCTGTATCTTGATCACTACAAAACAAATCACACCATGATAACCATGATAATCGATTATGTAATTGCGTACTATTAGCAAATAAATTAAAAAACCATGATTATAGTTGATTAGTGAATAATCCTTAAAAGAAGTCAATAAAGGGATATGTAAAGTAAAAGTACACAAGAAATTAAGGCCGAAGGGATGTGGTTTTATTTCCATGGAGAATAGCTGGATGCAATGCATGAATTTAAAAAAGGGGCAAATGAATTTAGGTTGACTAAAAGGTCAAGATTAGAAAAAGAAGAAACGGAAGAAGACACAAAACGTCATACGATTATCATTTTATAATCAAAGAATTTAAATTGATTTCAAAGATTATCGTATATGAAGAATTCAAGTAAGATTCGAGAGGAAATTTATGAGAAAAACACTATTTTCACACACAGAAAGAGATTAGAGACCTTTGATAAGTTGACGAAATTCTATCGATCCTTGCTTTTCCTACAGTTTTCTAATTAAAAAGGATCGAAGAATGTATCAATTCCACAACATAATTCAAACACCCACATATTGGCTTTCAATCATATCGCCATCGAATCTCAAATCAAACACTAAAAAAAAACCATGTCGTCAAAATGCGATGCATAATCAACAAACCCCACTTGAAATTTCCATCAAACATTGAAAACCCATATCAGAACCAAAAAAGAATACAGAAATTAATGAAGAGATGGTAATACAGAGTGCATGAAAATGGATAAAGAAGGTACATATAGGTATTAAAAAGTACACAGACATACATGTACATCAGAACAGATTATCAGGAGAGAGAAAGAGAGAGTTTATTACATATTAACTGAGCCCTAGCCGCAAGATTGGAAGAAAAAAAAGATCCGTACCCTTTGATCTCTGAAAGAAAAGAGGTCAATGATGAAATATATATTGGGAAGAACTGATGGAAGGTATGATTAATCAGGGTTTTGAAAGGCTAAAAGCTAACTGAATTCTTTTCTCTCTTTCAATTTATATTCTTTCAAAAAGGTTTCTTGATTAATCCGTGTCTGTATATATATAGGGCGTGTATGTATATATTGGTGCCACAGAGAGATGAGAGAGAGAAAAACAGTGAAATGGGAGAAGAAAAAGTACGATGGTCCAGAGAGAGAGAGAAAGAAAGAAGACAGATTTTATAAGATAGAGGAGAATTAGGAAGCCAAAGAACGTAACATAAATTGTATGTGTAAGTGTGTGTTGTATAATTATGCGATAATAATATCCTTTTGTTTTATTCTTTTTATCTCCTTTTTCTTCTACTTTTTAAGTTTCAAGAAAAAAGTTTATGGCTTTTATAAGTTTAGACCCAAAAGAATGGATAAAAGTTGCACAAATTTATATCGTTTAATTCAACGGTTTTGATAAAGTTTATATTATAATAGATAATTATGAGATTTAAATCTAAAGATAATAGTATAATTTATTACCAAATTAAGATCTAATACTTGAAATGAAAATTAACTTTTGCTAATATATATAGATTTTTATAAATATGTTTTTAAAATAACAATTAAATAGATTTTTTTAATAGAATTGGCTTTTTTTAAAGTGGAAAGAATTATTCAACTTAATTATGACCAACATTTTTTTTGTGCTTCTTCATTCTATTTTAAGACATTTAATCATTTAATCATGTTGGGATTTTGATTGATGTTTTGCTATGCTTTTATATGGTTTTCAGTATTCAAATTAATCTTCAAAAATCTAATCTTTTCGGGATTAGTGTCTATCAATAGGGGTGGATTAATTTGTTTAAGTTACATATTGTAAAAGTGCAAAATTGCCTTTTATTTACTTGGGTCTCCTGCTTGGTGCTTATATGTCGTGGTTTGGATATTGGTTCATTGGAAGCTTTGGATATTGGTTCATTGGAAGCTTTTTACAAAGCTTTGCTTCTTAAATGGAAGTGGCGTTTTTAATGGATTACGATTCAATATGGGTTAAAGTTTGAAAGTATTTGTATGGGAAACATGGTGGTTTTAGTTGGAATGATGGTTCGGTTCGTAAAAGATGAGTTTGGCATTCGATCATTGGTACAATCAATCAACTCATGACATCGGAGTGATCTCAATGGATGCTATTATTCGAAAAGTTGGTAATGGATTGAGTACTTCTTTTAGGAAAGACAAGTGGATTGATGATAGTCCTTTGATGGTGTGGTTTCCTAGACTTTTTATTTTGGAGACTGATAAAGATTGTTGTATTAATCAAATATGGAATGGGGTTGATTGGAATTGGAGTTGGTCTCGCCCAATCAAGGGGTACTCAATTTGCGATGCTACAAGATTTGACGACCCTTATCTTTCAGTTCGTTTTTTCGGAGTGTAGAGATAAGTAGGTGTGGGATGTTGGCGGTTCTGTTGAGTTTGTCGCGTTAGAGGCCCATACATTTATAGATGATATTATTCTTCCATACGGTTCTCTTTCTGCCAGATGGAATAAATATGTCATTCTTAAAGTAAATATTTTCTATTTGAGATGTCATTTAAACAGGTTACCAACCCGTATGAAATTGGTTAATAAAGACGTGGATGTCCCCTCGGTGGTTTGTTCTGATTTCAATGATGATTTGGAAGATATCTATCATCATCTCATTCGGTGCGAAGTGGCTGGTAATCTTTGGACGTTTTTTGAGAGATGGTGTGATGTTGTTATTCCTAATTTTGCAGAAATTAAAGATATGGTTGTTTGGATCGATTCCTTTCGTTTGTCTGTTGTCAAAAAAAGTACAGTGGAAGCAATTGTCATGATTATGTGGTGGTTGCTTTGGAATTTTAGGAACGATATTATTTTTAATGGTCAAAAGATAAAAAGAATTATGTTGATTGATAGTTTGATCAATTACTCATATAATTGGTTTGTTTGTAGAAATAAGAAACTTTCTATTAGTCGGGTTGCGTGGTTTTCAACCCCTATTCTTTCCATTCCCTTGTAATTATATCATATATGTAGGGGTGGCAAATCGGGTCATCGTGTCGTGTTTTTGTCTGACACGACACGACACGACAAAGTTTTTTGTAACACGAACACGACACGACACGATGTCGTGTTTTTTTTTCAACTAACACGAAAACGAACCGTTTAAAAAACAACAAACACGACACGACACGACAAAGATGACATAATATAACAATTAATTTATTTAATTAATACTTAATCATACATAACACGACAAACATGAAAAACACGACTGACAAATGCTAAATCGTGTCAATTTCGTGTCGAATTTTGAACACGAACACGACACGACACGACGTCGTGTTTTTTATACTTGACACGAATTCGAATTTCAGTTTCATCCCAATTTCGTTTCGTTTCGTGTATTTTTGTTGTGTCGTGTCATCAATTGCCACCCCTACATATATGTTAGCTTTTTGCTAACTTTCTAATAAAATATTCAGTTAAAAAAGTATCGAGTTAGGATTATATTTTTTGGGTGGACATCTTTAATTTCTCTATTGATGTTGAGATGAACCAAACCAATTCCAAAGGAGCAACTTGGACTAATAGGTAAGATAAAATCGAACCGAAAAGTATGGTACAATCTATTTATTTCACTCTTTAATTTATCCTTTAAATGTCTTGATTCATTAATCATTATAAATCATCCACTATATTGTATTTATGATGTCTTGAATCTTTTTCATGGTGTTTGCTTCTTTATGTTTGACATTAAGTGGCTAGGTTTCTTATATGATTCTTCAATCTTAGAGAATGTGGACTCGCTTCAAGATATTTCATACTCATACTCATTCATTTAAGACTCAATTTCTTTATTACTTTTTGCTCAAATCTTTACAAATTGAAATATACTAATGAGTTTATATTAATTCACGTGAAATATCAACATTCAACACACTTTCACCTGCATGAGGGTAACATTATTAGTAAGCATCATTTGAGTGACCCACACCAACCACTCCAAAGGCCCACGTGGGAGATCAATCACAGAACACTAAAAATATTTTATGTGTGCTATGGTTTCGACTATAGACCTGACATCATGTGTGGAATTTCATTCCTCAATCGTAGGGACATGTAATGCTATTACTATATATCTACTGTTAAAGTTTTGATCACAACAAACATAAAATAAATCCATTTTTAAAAGACAACATCCAATTACTTAAATGAATCAACCATCTCATCGACGGTGGATTCATTCACCAAACCTCAAGCCATATGTATATCATATAGGCTTTATCATGTGATTTATTGGTAAACCCCGACATCGTTTACACCAAGAATGTATATGGCTTTACATTTAATCTAAATACAAACATCTCAACTACACAAACCAAAAGGTCAATTTTGCTTGGTTTTAACATCTCATCATAGTCTTCTATTCCAATCAAGGAATATTGATTTGAAATAGTATTATATGAGACTACGATTCATGGTAAAATCAAACAGACCCTTTAATTGGTTGTTTGTAAAAATCCAAATTAAGTATAATTAGTCCATATAAGGGAAAATGACCTAAAAGGGTATTATAGTTCTCATTTTATACACTTTTATTCCTTATTTTTTCTTGTAAAATAAACCCTTGAACTTGTTTTTGTACACATTCAATCCTTATGACCGGCTACACAGGGTTAAGTTCTCAATTTGTACACATTTAGTACTTTATGTTTTTTTTTTCAAAATAAGTCGTTGTTTTTGTACATATTTAGTCCTTATGATTGGCTTCTTCATGTTTTGCTAACGTAACATCCTACATGAGAGAATCATTAATGAGGTATTTTCATCTGTGATTGATGTGTTTTATATATAACCACTTAAAAAGATTTAAATTTATATCCTACTTATTTAACTCATCTAAAACACAATATGCAGTGTACCTAGTCGCGTAATAGTAAAGTAAAGTAAGTAAGAGTCGATCACAGGGAACATAATTCTAATTAAGAAAATATTGCTACTAATTAAACTAAAGAAACAAACTTTAACCGAGGGGGGGGGGGGTTATCTGATTTTTCAAGTTCAGAAAAACTTAATTAAAACAATCAACTAAAAATACTTCAAACTAAATCAAACAATTAGAAAATGAGATTTGATCAAGAATTAAAAGATACTTCTGTTTAGCTTTGAATCCCCCCTTTTCCTATGGTTAATTTCAAACAATGGATTAATATATGTTGGATACCAAATTAAAAGTCACTAATTATCATGATCAGACTAACTAGCATATATCAATTCATGAAACTTAACCACAATGATCATGCAAATTAAGAACACTAAATTGATTTTGAAGATCTCTTTGGGCTATGAATGAACAGATCTAAGGATTATCTATCCATGATCAAGATAAGACAATCACACAATTATTATGATCAAATAACGCTCTTTAACACTGTTACTAACTTTACCATTTATACTAGGGTATGATCAACCTCTAGCTCTAGCAATTTAATGATCATAAACAACTAGGAAAAAACAAGTTCATGCAATCAATGGCCACTTAAATACACAAAACTTGAGGCAAATTAATGAAGATAGGAATTTTTAACATGCTAAGATGATGATCTACAAAACATAAGCTAAATCCAATTTCAATAATAAATAAAAACGAAAATTAAAACATATTAGGGTTCATGTAATCTAAACGAAAGTAAAGGGTATATAGCCCATGATTACAATAGAAAACCACGTAATCAAAGAGTAAGCTAGATTAAACATGATAAAACTATGAAAACCGGATGATTAGTTTTAGATCTTTACTCCAATCTCTTTAATACTCTTTCTCCAATCGAAATCTGATCTCTATGGGTTTCTCAGAGGTTTTTGGTTGCTTCCCCTCGAAAATCTCAACACCTCTCTTTTCTTCTTGACCTATTTATCGGTATTTAAACTTGCCAAAATCATTCATCCACATCGTGCCCACATGTTTTCCATGCTGTGGAATCCACTTAAAACACGTATGCAGCAAGTCATCGCAAATTAGTCGAGAACCTTCTATAATGCCACGACGTGGACCAGAGCTAACCACGCCATGGATTTTGCATTAAGCATGTTCTTATTCTTCTATTTTTCTTTTTTAACCCCCAAGTTCTCAACTTTGTCTAGTTTTGGTCCTATTTATTTGAGAATGTCCTTTTTTGCTACAAAATAAAATTTATACTAATAAGTACCCAATATCTTTTTATTTTACCAAAATATAGATCAAATTTATTAAAATAATGCATAAATATATGTATAAATATGACAATATTAGTGACTCATCTGGGCAATGGTATCATGTGTCATTAATAACATTGTACTTTTGATATTAGTAATTGTTATAGTACAATACCAACTATATTTAATACGAGTAAAAACTTCATTCAATAGCAATATCAACTACATTACATCAGGTGGAAAAAAAAATTTCATAATGATTCCAATACTAATATCAACCAAATTTCACTTAATTATAGAAGATTATAACCCTATCTCTACGTTGAATTCTTCTTCAGCTGATTCACTTCTTTATTGAGACATTAAACCTCCTCTTTAACAACTGCAATCTCATCTTCAAAATTTGGGGTCAATTTGACATCTTCCTCATCTATATATTGCCAAAATTTTCACTTTTTATTTGGTTTCTTCAATAACAAAAAAATTTAAGCATGTAAGAAAGAAGGTTAATTTGAAAAGAACACTAAACTCATTTGCTAAAAAATGGTTAAAAGCGACATGCAAAGGAATTAGGGAAAACTTTAAATTTTCTTTTACATAGTGTTCTTTTGTCCGATAAGTGCCAAGTCGAGTTAGGAGGAAGCAATCATAAATAATCTCATAGCAGATATGATATTATTTGTGCTTGCTTCCTCCCAACTCGACGTGGCACTTCCCAGACAAAAGAACACCATGTAAAAGAAAATTTAGAGTCTTCCATATTTCCTTGGTATGTCAATATTAACCATTTTCACTAAATGACTTTTTTGTTCTTTTCAAAATTGACCTTCTTTCTTACCTGATTAATATTTGTTTTTTTGTTACTGAAGAAACCAGGTAAAAAGTGCAAAATTTGGCAATAGATAAATTGTGACATCCCCATTTTCACGGCCAGAAAAGACCGATTTTGTTTATGCTTTATAAAAATTAGATTACTTCTTTTAATAAAAATGTTGCGGAATTAGTTCCCAGTAAAACATGATAAATACATTATCAAAACATTTTCGAAGAAATGTATTTTTATTCATTTTAAAACATTTGGGATGTCATCGTCAATACAGAAACATAAGCATAAACAGAACTTACATTCATTTACACTAGTGATCTACATCTCTTTTAAATCTCTCAGTGTAAAGTAGCTTCATATTGACACCTGTGACACAAATAAGCTTGAGTGGGTCAGGTTGGGAAACCTGGTGAGTACATAGGGTTTTCAACCCACAATAATATAATTATTATGTTTAAACATCAAACAATCAACCCAATTACCCATCCCCATTATCTTCTTTACTCTTAAGGATCTACCCTAAGAATCAACTATTCCTCGTTCATTCATTCCTAAGGAATCGGCACGAAGTCCATCGTCACCGGGGTTTAGGCACTAAGTCTGCATAGTCGCTAGGATTTATATAATAGACACTAAGTCCGCATAGTCACCAGGGTTTAGGCACTAAGTCTGCATAGTCGCCATGGTTTATACAACAGGCACTAAGTCCGCATAGTCACCAGGGTTTTGGCACCAAGTCTGCATGATCGCCAAGGTTTAGGCACCAAGTCTGCATGATCGCCAGGGTTTAGAGTACACCGGGTGAACACATCGTTCACAACACCTACAGGTTGCGAGCCTGCTAGTGTTCCACTGGATTGTCTAGAATAGTCCGTGGTTTTCATCCATACTCTGCTAGATGACGGGGCCATCATTTGGGAAAGGCTTCTCACATCGTCCACCTCTCACACTCACCTCGTGGTCTATAACACCTCTCAACTCATCATCCAACTCATATTCCATCTATTATATCTACCCATGTTTTACCCAACATATTATCGTAGATATATATATATATATATATATATATATATATATATATATATATAGTTTAAATCATTTAAAACATGTATAAAATCGTTCATCCAACATAGACAGCAAGTACTCAGATAATATGCACGCATAGCACGTAGTTTATATAAAATACTTCATATTTATGTGTAAGATGAAAGTAACTATGCACTCACTTGAAAAGGTGGTGATTCCGAACTCAGACAGCGTTTCGCTTCTTAAAAAAAATAATTTCCTTCGATGAAACCTAGTATTATTACCACTAGAGTTTAGTCTATTATTCGTCGAGACTAATTAATAGTCTAGCTATTATTACTATTATATAAGAGTTAAACAATACTTATATAACTCATAATAATAGCCCAAGTACTTATTATAAGTTTCTAATAACGTTACTATAATTAAATAAAAGCTATATTAAAAATAGTATAGGCGTAGCTCACTTACAGCGGGTTTTATAGAAAACCGGGCTTTGCTTGGAGCAGCGTTCCCGGGCCGAACAGCTCTTCTTCTCGGAGCCGTCGAGCACTCCGGGGCTTCCGCCTCGTGCCAGGGAGGTTCCCTAGGTTTTTCGGGGGGTTTCGGGGCTAGAGAGAGGTTCTAGAGAGAGAGTAAAGAGAAGAAAGAATGGGAAATGTGTGAAGAAAATGAGGGTGGGAGAGGTTCTATTTATAGAGTGAAAAATGGCTGAACTTGGTGCCACATGTCACCATCTAGTGGCAAGACTTGGGGAGAAAGCAATGGCCAAGATTGTGCCACATCACCCATTTTCGCACAGCACACTTCCGACTTCTAAAATCCGTAACTTTCACATACAACCTCCGTTTTTGACGTTATTTATATCCACGCGTAGGTAAAAATAAGATCTACAACTTTCATTTTGACTCCGTCGGCTAATTCTCGACCGATCTTAAATTTAACAGTACGAGGAGATTATACTGTTAAATATCCGCGTAAAATTCATAACTTCTACATACGGACTCTGTTTTCGTCTGTCTTTTTACCGTTGAGTTCCTATTAATGAGATCTTCAATTCTCATTTAGGTCGCGTAGGCCAAAAACCGCTCGATCTAAAATTCGAGTTTCGGGCTGTGCACTGCTAAGCCAAATCTTAGAAAATTCATAACTTCCTCATACGAAGTCATATTTGGGCGTTCTTTTTTTGTATGTTCTCGGTTTAACGTATACTACAACTTTTGTTTATATTTCTAAGGCTAAGAAGTCCTCCATCATAAATTCACTATTTACGTCTCCCGGTGTCGTGCCGGTTTTGCCATAAAACTTCGACGAACCATAACTTCTTCGTTATAACTCGGATTTCAACGTTCTTTATATGTACGGAACCCTTGAGACGTATTCTACAACTTGGTTAAGATTATTTATTCTAAATAATCTTTTGTCAAAAAGTCGTCTTCGACCCCTATTATCTTTAAATTGACTAGACCGGATCTACGGACGTTACATAAATGAAGTACATGTCAAATTGACCCCAAATTTTGAAGATGAGTTTGCATTTGTTAAATAGGAGGTTTCATGCCTCAAGAAAGAAGTAAATGAGCTGAAGAAGAATTCACATAGTGATAAGGTTAACATAAGTTGTAATCTTCTATAATGAAATGAAATTTGGTTGGAATTGGTATTGAAATCATTATGGTTAATGTATTTTTTTCACCGGGTTGATATTGTTATTGAATGAAATTGTTAATGGTATTAAATGTAGTTGGTATTGTACTACAATAGTTACTAATATCAAAAGTACAATGTTATTAATGACACATTATTCCACTGCCTGACGAGCCACAAATGAGAACACCTCATTAATGATTCTCCCATGTAAGATGTCGTGTGAAGCGTAAGCAAAACATGAAGAAACTGATCATAAAGACTGAATGTGTACAAAAACAACAAGGACTTATTTTGACCAAAAAAACATTAAGAACTAAATGTGTACAAATTGAGAACTTAACATGGTGTAGCTGATCATAATGACTGAATGTGTACAAAAACAACAAGTTCAAACTTATTTTACAAGAAAAAACAATAAGGACTAAATGTGCATAAAATAAAAACTATATTATCCTTTTAGGTCATTTTCCCTTCATATAATTTATAATTTTAATGATTTACATCATTAAATTTACTAACTATTTATGAATATTTTATCAATTAGATTAGTAACTCATGAACGAGACACCTTCGATGAAGATATACAGTTTAAGAAAAATTGGATATTTCTATATTTTTCACACAAATATTATATAATATATCATTGTTGTAAATATAAGCTAAAACATATATCATTAAATTAAAATATTAAATCACTGATACTTTTTATCAGGATTTGTTCCCCAAATATATGTTACGTATTAATTTATGAATATCGATTATATAGAAACATATTCTTTTGGTAATCATTTTATTACACAACGAATCTTCTACTCTAATAAATGAAGATTTTTTTTGTCACATGTTATACTCTTATTCATTTTGTCAAATGTCATTTTGTGGTTATTTTGAATTGATTTTTTTTGCACATGTCATTTTATGGGTTCTCCTATTTTATTAAATTCCACATATAATAATTATAATAAATGTAGTAATAAATGAATATCAATTTCATTAATGGGCTTAACTTCTAATTTCAAAATTCCAAAATTAAAGTTCATTAGTTTCTTTGTTTATTTATTTAAAATATTTGTTTAAATTTAAAAGATAAAAAACATTTCAATTTTAATAATTCATTATTTTTTTTTATTTTCTTATAAATTCAAAGTTCTCAAATATTTAAACCTTCATATTTAACTTTTTTTTTTAAATTAACTCATGTAATACATGAGTTTTACAACTAGTCACAATATTATCCATCGTAATCTAATTCTTTAAAATTAATTAGAAACATTTATATAGATCTTAAGTTGTTTTTAAGTTGTCAACAAACTTATTTATTATATAAAAATATAATGATCTTGGGGTTTATGTGTTTTGGCCGGTCATTACAAATTTACCAAGTTATATATATATATATATATATATATATATATATATATATATATATATATATATATATATAAAAGTTCAATAGAGAACCATTATTAATAAGGAACCAAGGAACCAATCCAAAGCGTCGGAATTTAAAGCGATCAACGGCAAAAGGAAGAGTTGTAAATTTTTATAATGGACGCACATGTACCGGATTATAACAAAACTCACTTCCTTTTTTTCATTAAATTTTTTTTTAGGCCAAGTTGTTTATCGAAAAAAAAAACCGAATATACCGTTGTTCACGATTTTTCGTCCTCTTTCCATAGAGATCCATGATGATATATAAAAAATGAACTTTTTTTTTCGAAAAAAACTCACTTAATTTACTTAGTTTTTTCAATATTTAAGTTTATTTTTATCAAAAAAAAACTAATTATACCAAAAATATTAATTTTTTGTACTATATTAATAAACATCAACACCGACTAAAAAAAAAAAAAAAAAAAACCTCAAACAGTACAGATTCACACTGTGAATCTAAACTGTAAATATTTCAATTTTTAACATTCATAATATGAAAAATCTCGAACAGTTCAGATTCACATTGTGAATCTGAATTACTATTATACACACTGTGAATCTGAGAATGTTCAAAAAAAAACATCGATCAGTGTAGGTTCACACTGTGAATCTAAACTGTAAATATTTCAAATTTTAACATTCACAATGTGAAAAAGCTCCGATCAGTTCAGATTCACACTGTGAATCTGACTTCTTATTATGTACATTGTGAATCTAAGGAGGTTCATAATGTGAATCTGAATAGGTTTACAATATGAATCTGAACAGGTTCACAATGTGAATCTAAACTGAAATAATTTTTTTTTTAACTTGAATATGAATCTATATGTTTAAAAAGTACAAAAAATATGAATTTTGATATATTTATTAATTTTTTTTCTATAAAAAAATAGACCTTAAATTTTTTCATCAAAGAAAATTAAGTGGGTTTTTTTCAAAAAAAAAAGTTCGTTTTTTATATATCATCATGGATCTCTATGGAAAGAGAACGAAAAATCGCGAACAACGGTATATTCGGTTTTTGTTTCGATAAAAAACATGACCTAAAAAAAATTTTAAACGAAAAAAAGTGGTGGGTTTTTTTGTAAATGGTGGATTTTTTGGTATAATCCGGTATGTGTGCATCCAATGTAAAAGTGTACATCTATTTCCTTGGCCGTTGATCGTTATGATTTCCAACGCTCACGATTGGTTCCTTGGTTAATTATGGTTCTCTATTGAACCTCACCCTATATATATATATATATATATATATATATATATATATATATATATATATATATATATATATATATATTGCTTAATTTGAAATATTTTTTTTTTCAAATTTGTCTACATTTTTTATAAAATTGTCTTAAAATTATTAATTTTTTCAAAATTTTCAACAACTTGATAAAACTTTTTAAAGATTTTTTCTTAGAGTTTTTATAGACTCTTTTACAACTTCCTTTCTTTTAATATATATATTTTTAATTTTCTTAATATTGTTTTACAAAAAATTTTAATACTTTTTTACAATGTTTTTCAAAATTTTAACACTGAGTTTTCACAAATATTCGATTTGAGAAATAATGGAAGAAATTGCTTAGTGAATATTTCTTTGACTATTACAATATAATTAAGATACCGAAACTCTAAAATTATTTTTATTTAGGGTATAAAAAACCTAAATGCTTACTCAATTGACACTAATTTTTCATCTTTCATGATAAGACAAAATTGCACAAAAGTTATTAGATGTTGGATAACTATCACAAAAATATTATATTTTAGTTATTTCAATTTTGACAGCACATGTTACATTATCATGACACGTCAACACCGAATAAGGTTTATTTCAAAAGTTCAGTGACTAACTTTACTCCGAAAAAAGCCTAGTAACCTTGATCTTTTAAAAAAAAAGTTCAATACCCTTAGATAGCCAAAAAAATATATAAAAACAATACATTGCCCGTCATAGTAACAATTTGGCAAAAATTAATAATTTTAGTAGCTTTTTAAAACGTAAAACAAATTTACTGTCCAGATACGCACAAAACCTAAAATTAGATGACCAAATATGACTTTAACCTTAATTTTAAATATTAAAAGTTATATAACGAATAAAAAATATTATATAAGATTTAGTAATATGCTAAATCGTATCCATTTATTAATATTAAAATATTATTCAATAAGTTTTTGAAACAAGGTTTGGATTATAAATGACATTGAATTAATTCATACAAACAAATAATGTATGAAAATAATGTATGAAACTTATGGTGTGTTTGGTACGTAGTTTTTAGTAGTTTATATATTATAACTTTTAAGAAAAAACTTTAAAAAATAGAAAAAATTATGTTGGACACGAGGAACTTTTAGTTTTTAGGTTAAACAAAAAGCTTTAAATTCAAAAGCTATTTCAACTACGGTTAACAAAAAAAACTCTTTCAGATTTTAACAAATTGACTTAATTCCCCTTAAAACAATTAAATCATATACATGATTTTGATAATTATCTTATACGATTAAATCTAAATTTATTTTTAACAATTATGATGTTTTTATTTGAAACAATCATATCACCGGATTTTATAATTTATTAATCCTTTGTTAACAAAATATTAAATATTTATTATATGAATTTATAAACAAAAAATAATATGTAACATTCGTAATTTGGTATGTTTCCCTTTTGCCCTTTAATGCAAAAACTTTACCTTTTGGTCCCTAGCTAGTACGAGGGGCGTACTCTATGAGTACGCTTAGCGTACTAGCTCTTTTCTGGACGCGAGATTCACCCACGTACGCGGGGCGCACATGGAGTATGCATGGCATACGTGGTGCAGGGGAAAACCCTAATTTTTAGGGTTTGCACCCTATTTAAACAACTTATAACACCTTGGGACATTTTATTGATCACCCTTCACTCCCCTAAGCCCTAAGAACGAAACCCTAGTGCCTTTTGTAATCTTTGGAGCTTGGAAGTGAGTTTTGGTGGTATTTTTGGTGATTTGAAGGAAGAAGAACTCTTGGAGATTGTCTTTGGATAGCTTGAGTTTGTAGATCCAGATTCATCATCATCTTTGCAAGCTATTTGAGGTATAAAGTTCCCTACTTGATGATTCATTATGCTAGATCTAGTTTAAGGCCTTGTTTATGCATTTTTGGGTCTTTTGAGCTAAAGTTGAGCTTTTAATCTACTCCAGAAGCCATGAATGTTAGATCTTAGCTACATTGAGGTCCATTGTTCATAAAAATATAATCTTTTTGAGAGATTTTGGTCCATGAAAGTGTTAAGACTCTTATTAAGCTTCTTTTTGAGTGTTGGGTCCCATTAAGTCATGCATGGGTGTAAAGTTGCCAACTTTACGTATTAAGTCACCATTTAGGATCAGATTTGAGAGTTTCAAATGTTTGTTTTAACCGAATAAGTGCTTAATGCTGGTCTTAATATATTAAGTCACAAACTTGGCTCAAAAGCATAAATTTCCATAATTTACCCTTTTGACCAAAATGCATCTTCTCTCGGACTTACTTGTCTAACCTTATCTTAGTGACTTAAACTTATCTTGGCCATTTTCATGAAGTCACAACTTCATAAACTTATTGAATTCTCATTAATGACCATTTTGCCCTTTTGGTCAATAGTTGACTAAAAGCAACTTTTTTTAAATTTCGGGTTCTTACATTGAAGTCTTGGTTGCTTGTAGAAGGATCTAGAACTCAAAGTAGGAATGTCTCTAAAGGCTCACACCTAAAAGTCTAAAACACTATAAAATTGAGAAGAAAGGAGAGAGGATTATGAGAATCGAATTCTCATTATTTCAAAGGTTAGGATCGGACTTATGAAGCTCTGGGAGGTCTTTATATAACTGAGGTAACTTGCAGCTAATGTTAATTTGAATTAATTAAATATTTCGATTTAATCATAATTCAAATCCTTTCCTTATATGTTACCATGAACGATTCTAGAAGCATCCTATAACCTCTTCGAAACCGCCCACCCTCTTAGGTTTCCAGAATGTACCTCATGGTTAACTATTGGACAATTAACATTTAGTCCATATACCTTTAAATAAATCCTGATTAATTCTAATCAACTTAAAAAATAATTCCAAATTAATTTCAACAAGTTTCTAATTAGTTAATTAACATGTAATAAATTAATAAACTATTTATCTCACTCTCTTAATATTGGATTAAGGTGTCTAAGGTCTTAACTAAATTGCAATAATCTTAGTGAATAAAAGTAAACTCCTTTTTGGGTTGCCCTAAAAGATAGAAATAGCTTAAATGAGTTTAGGAGAGAGATAAAATGATTTTTTGATTTATTATATGATTAATAAATTAATTAGAAATAATTACAATAGATTAATTATTAATCAAAATTAATTTGGAATTAATTCGGGATTAATTAGAATTAATTAAATGTGTAAGGGTTGAACTGGGATTGTTCAATAGTTGAACAAAAGAAGCAATTCTAGAACCTACCAAGGCATGGACAGTTTTATGAGAGCCTTTAGGGATTCTGGAAGCCTCCTAGTAACTGATAAGGAAAGGATTTGAACTAATGATTAAATATAAAATTTAATTTGTTAAATCTGGATTTATCTAAAGTTAGCTAAACTATAAATAGGATCTGTGGGCATCTAAATTTCGTGACTTATCATACCTAGAAGGTGAAATATAAATTTCACTTATTTATCTTCTCTTTATTTTAAGTTCTAGTGTTCTAGGGTTTTGGGTGTGAACCATTGGAGACATTCACATTATTGGATGTTGACTTTCCATGAGACATTGAAGATCAAAGGAGCTAGTATATTTGAATATACTAAAAGGTATGTTTTCTAATCTAGTATTTTCGATTATACCTAGATTATATTAGTTTTTCATAGTATGTTTCTATGATGAGAAAATGACATAGATCCTTAGGTTGCATTTACCCATAAATTGTTTTATGTAAATTCTCTTGTGCAAATATGTTTTATTGTAAGCTACAATCGAATCCTTTTCTAGTTATGTTAGCTATTAAGGGCTATCCTAAAGGGCTTTGTTATTATTCTCAAAGTTATACCAATTAGTTATGACATTTGACACCTATTTCCAACACATATACTGATGAATCCTTGTAAAAAGATGAACATCAACACCATGAGCATTTACATACTCACAAAAAATGAGTAAATATCTACAAATATAGAAGCAACTATAACTTGAACTTCAAACATAAATATGAAAACCTATGTAAAAAAGATGAAACCCAAAATAAATAATAAAAACCAAAATCAAGGTTAATACAACATGGAATATAGATGATCCTGGCCAAGGTTAATATGTTTTTGAAAGAGGCACCGTATGAATTGTATTCCAAATAAGATAACCTTTATCCCATAGTATTAATATCCCTTGCTTGTTTTTTCCGATGTATGACGTTCATGTTGAAGTTGTTAGTCATATTTTCTTGGAGTGCGAAGTTGCAAAAGCTATTATTATGAAAATGTGACAATGATGTGATGTAGACTTCTCATATTTTTCCTCGATGTACAACTCTAAATAGGTGGTTTCCTCTACTCATTTGTTTGCGACCTGTAAATTGGTCTTGGATGCGATTATTTATACGCCTTGGTGGATCTTAGGTAACTTCCAAATTTAGTGTATGTTTAATCATTATAGACAAAAAAGTGTGCATTCATATATTATTAAATACACAAGACCGACTATTGAAACAAAAAAGAGAAAATGAATCTTATCCACATAAATCATATGTGATTAAATACATATATTCATATGTGTTATTTGTTGCACTCCATCTGTTTGATTAAATGTATGTAAAGATTTTACCTATTGTATTTTATGGTTTCAGGTGAAGAACATGGTACCAAGGTTTAATCACATATGATTAAATACATATAATCATATATGATTAAATACATGAGAACAACTATTGAATCGAAAGCGTGAAATTAAATCTCGTCCACATAAATCATACATGATTAAATACATATAATCATATGTAATTAAATACACGAGAACATTTATCGAATCAAGAACGCGAAAACGAAGCTTGTCTACATAAATCATATGTGATTAAATATATGAAAACAACTGTATAATTGAGAAAACAAAACTTGTCCATGTTAATCATATGGGATTAGATACATATAATCACATGTAAATAATACACGAGACCAACTCTTGAATCGAGAACACGAAAATGAATTTTTTCCACATAAATCATATGTGATCAAATATAACGTCCCAAAAATTCATAGTAAAATTTTCATTTTTAAAACCATAAACAATACAAACAATTTGTTCCAAAACCAACCCAAGTAATTACATCATTTAAACACCAGAGTAAAATTCATAAAAAGCTAATGCGGAAAACATCAAGGGATGTTGTACAGTCACGTCGTGCCTTTCCCTTTCGTACTGGAAGTACCTGAAACCAAGAACATAAAGCCATAGGCACAAAGCTTAGTGATTTCCCCAAAATAAGACATACCATACATACAATAAAGATTACTATGTGCCAACCATAGTCATTCCATTATGCCATGAGCCATATCATGGCCTTTCATTGTCAAGCCAGAGCCAAAACCCTGAGTCTTACAGACAAGTACCAAGAGCCACCTCCTGGTCTTCCATGCAAGTATCACAAAGATAACTATCATACTACATATAACTGCTAGGGTTCGGTCCCTGGTCTTGCATACAGCTTTCCAGGAGCCACCTCCAAGTCTTTCATAAAATGACAGGGTCCACCTCCTGGTCTTCCTATATAACATAAACCAATGGGCCGGCATTGGTGCCTTCGACCCCTATGTATAGTGAGGAGACTCACCTGAATCACAATGTTGACTAAAACCTCGCGCAATGTCGCACCGACCATAACCAACAACTCTCACCGCCAAAATATGGGTGATAAACACCTCCCAAAAATCCACACAAGGAAAACCCTAAGTATGCCTTCTAAAAATAGGGATTGACAAAAAGTCAACTCATGCCAAAAGTTAACGGTCAAAGTCAACAACCAGAGTTGACTTTAGCTAACCGCCATGTCACGGCCTTCTTTGGCCACTTCCTGTCCTTCACCCAGCCAAACATAAGGGAAATTCCCAGTTGCCATGTCGTGGCGACCTATCGCCACGTTGTGGGCACTGGGTTTCCAGCAACTTAATGGATCAAGATGCTTTCTTCGATTCCAAGAGCTCTAAAGCTCAGATCTGGTCCATATTATGGTCTAAATAGATAAACTTTTTGTAACATCCCGGAATTTGCAGGTATTTTCGAATCCTCCCTTCATTATTATTTTGTCATTTTTAGTCCTTGGGGATGGAAGGGTGTAGCCATGAGATGCCCTAATGGCTAATATTGTAATTTTGGATCAAGAGGAGTACGCTACGCGTACATAAGGGTACGTTTAGCGTACTAGGCGCGCCCTAATACGCTCGGTGTACACTTGTGTACGATGGGCGTACTCACGTCAAATGGAAACCCTAATATTTAGGTTTTAGGTGGTATATAAGTATCCTTATGAGCTCATAACCCTCTACCATTTCAACCTCCATAGTCTTGAGCCATTTTCCCCAAACCATAACCTCTCTCTTGAGTGTATGAGCTAAACATGTGTGTTTTGAGTAGTTTAAGAAGAAGAAGTTGAATCAAGGTGTTGGAGAAGGAAGGCAAGCTTGAAGATCTGAGGTTATCTTGTCCTCTAGAAGCTCCAGGAGGTAAAAAGCTTCTGCCTTTATGATTATATGATGTAGATCTTGCCTTGTTAGCTTTACAACACCTTTCGTCTCCCAAAAAGTCCCAATATTGTGCATGTTATGTTTTGGACATATTAAGCTGTCCTTTCAGACCCTAGGAAGGGTTCTAAGTGATAAAAATGAGGTCCCAATGGCTAGAAGTGTCCCATGCAAGTGGTAGAGATGTCTTAATGGATTAAGACCTTGCATTAAGAACTTTCTGGACGTTCAAAGTCTTAAAGTTTGAGACTTTATGGTTCTAAGACACATTTGGTCGATGTATCTGGAATTTGGGCATAAGTGCTTAAGCTATTAAGCACTTATTTGAGTTTTGAGTACAGCGAGGTTACGCCCCGCGTACGCAGTCAACACCCCCGTTTTCCAGTCAACACGAAGCTCGTGTACGCCCTGCGTAGCTTCGGAGTACGCCCAATGTACGTCTTCTGTTGGGCTTTCACAATTTGGGCTTCGGGATTGGGCCAGTTGGTTTTGACAGTTACTGGACCATCTGAATAGATGTGTTTTGGGCCAATTATGGGAATGAATCTTAGGATGAGGCCCAATTAGAGAGTTGGGCCCAATTTGGTAAATTAGGCCAATTATAGGCCTTTTAAATTGGGCTTTTTGATTAAGGAATTAGAGTTGGGCCTCGGCCCAACTTAAGGAAAGATAGAATGGACTATCACCATATGTTTAGACCCTTAGCCAAGATTGGTATTCAACTGTTGACTTAGTGTTCATTTATTGTGATAGTTTGGGATTCTCGGTGAGTCAGCAGTCGGAGATTTCAGTACAGTTCGACATTGTGAGGTGAGTTCTTCTCACTATATCAGCAGGGTCTAAGGCACCAAGGACGACCCTTTTTGGATTGTATCATGGTTATCGGATGATGCTATGTTTAGTGATTTGTTAGATCTGTATCCTGGTTATAGGATGATGCTATGTTTAGTGATCTATTATATCGGTATCCTGGTATATAGGATGATGCTATGATTAGTGATCGGTAGATCTGTATGACTGTCTGTACATGATAGCTAGTGTATGATATTTATGTGTTGATTGTGTGATTGCGGGTGGGTTGAGGCAGTCCTGCTTTGTGCTCTAGGCCAACAGACCCAGGGCGGCCCTGATAGACTGAAGGCCCATCGGGGCGTACCAGTCAGGCTGAAGGCCCGGAGAACGGTCCAGACAGGCTGAAGGCCCGGTAGGGCGGACCAGACATGCTGAAGGTTCTGAGAGTGGGCCAGATAGATTGAAGGCCCGGTGAGGGCGGTCCAGTCATACTGAAGACTCTGAGAGTGGTCCAGATAGACTGAAGGCCCGGTGACGGCGGTCCAGTCATATTGAAGACTCTATATGCATGCTATTTGTTATGATATTGTTCTGGTTGTATGGCGTTGGTATTTTGGGGAAACTCGCTAAGCTTCGGGCTTACAGTTGTTGATTTTGTTTCAGGTACTTCAGATGATCGTGGGAAGGCGAAGGCTTGATCGTGCACCTCCTCACATTTTATGACTTTGATTTTTGGGATTCTCTGATATGAAACTATTTTGAAAACATTTTGTAATAACTAATGGTTTTTGGATGTTTGAAAAAGTTTTAAATTTGCACGAATTTTATGGATGTTACAGTTTCCAACTTTATCCATTAACACACCCAAAGAGATCAAGATCTCTAACCCCTAGGTCCAAAACCCATAATGTCTTAACCAATAAGCTCTTAATCCGAAAAAGTCCTCAACCCAACCACTCTAAAAGGGTTTCTAATGTTAGATCTATCATAAAGGTGGAAGCTTTATATACACGTATGTCCAATACATGTTTAAGATCCATCTTAGGTCAAAATATGAACTCTAAAGGCCAAAACTTAGGCAAATGATAAGAACTTCCATCAAAGTCTAGATCCATAACATATAATACTCTTGGGACTCATGAGAATCATAAAGTTGCCAACTTTATCAGTTCTTTCCCTCCAAATTTGCTCAAACATGAGGAACTTGGGATAATATTCAAGATCTAAGCACCAAATGACATAAAGTAAGGAAATTGGACACTTAAAAAGGTCCATAGATAATATGAGGTGATGATAATGCTGATTCCTTGCAAGCTACACCAAAAGATCACCTTCTTCTTCTTCTTCTTCTTCTCCAAGCCAAGGAAGCTCCCAAAAAGACCAAGAATCAAGCAATGGATGAAGGCTAGGGTTTTCTGAGGTGAAAGGGGGCTTGGAGGCTGATAATGAACCCTAAAATGGGTTTAGAGGGGTTTAAATATGAAGGGAACCCTAAAAGAGTAATGGGTTTGGGCCTAATCAGCTGCCACGTCGTGGTGGCCAAAAATATGCGACCCGCTTAACCATTGCCACGTCGTGACATACTAGCACCACGTCGTGGCACAGGGGATCTTCCAAAATTTCATCTTCGACCCTTGATAATCGCAAGCTTAACCAATCCGGAACACAAGTGTTACAACTCTCCCCCACTTAAATTAGATTTCGTCCTCAAATCACTTCGCACCACATTCCAGGCACCCCAGACGATTCAGTTAATTCTTCCAGAACCCCAATAAAAGTCGACTCTGACATACGATGACCCTCCAATAAAATAATCGAACCCAACCTTAGCATGACTCACATACTTACGACGAACGAATCCTTGCCCCGCTAACCTTAACCAATGAATAATAACCAGTGTTGCAGAAATTGGCCTAATCGGCCGATTAATCGGCGAGTAATCGCTAATCGGGCCTCCACCGATGAGATTTATTGCTAATCGGTCAATATAATCGGGTTTGGTCAATACAGGTCAAAGTCGGAATTAATCAGACCTAATCGGGCCTAATCGGACTTAATCGAAACTAATCGGGTTTGGTCAACGCAGGTCAAAGTCGGACCTAATCGGCCCTAATCGGACCTAATCGCCGATTAATCGATTTTTTTGTAGGATTAAAATTAGATTTATAAATTTTTGAATAATTTTCTTAATAGTTAATGGTGCTCGATTAATCTCCCGATTAATCCCCGCCTAGCCGATTAATCCCTAATCGCTAGTCCACCGATTAGCGATTTCTACAACCATGATAATAACCATCGCTACTCAGCTCAAAATCCAAAAATCCAATACCTTGCCTGACTTCTCGATATACAATACCATTCTGAATCATTGCCAATACGACTCCACTTCGCAACCCAAACCGAACGAAAACCCTTCTGACCCTGAGTTATCTTTTTGATTCCACTGAGAAACAAAATCCCAGACCATTCATCGCTGCCGAAAACCTTTCACTTGAAAACAAAGATGCTCCCAACACGAGTCTCAATCAATGGTACCATCCCAGGCTCATCTTGCTTATCCATAATCATATTTCAGATCTAACTTAGACCTCCCTTGCCTCATACTTTCCTTCCAATTAACCGAAATCCCAGAATCCTAACTGGTTGCTGAGGTTGATAGCCTCACACACAAATGCACCACGTGACTCTGAACGAGGGCCTATCTGGCCAGAGCTATCCTAGCCTACTTGCCATAATGGCTCTCTTGGTCCAACCAGGGATAACATAACCAACCATTACACCGACACAACATAATCTACTTTGTTCCAAATGAATGCTACTCGCCCAACTGAAGTCTTACATCACAACCGGTCCCAAACGACCTACAACCTTCCTCAATCCCACGGATATTATGCCCTTCCCACTGTCTCACAACCCGACCTACCATGGTCTAATCCCACCTAGAGGAAACTACGAGCCTAATCATAGCTCCTCAACATCCTTGCAACTGCTCATGTACCAGGTGAATGCTACGGGCCACCCCGCAGTCTTACAACACTACTACACTACCTGCCAACCTAGTGAATGCTACGAACACCTCGCAGTCTTACTATACTTCTAGCACTACCTGCCAACCTAGTGATTGCTACGGCCACCCCGCAGTCCTACAGCACTCCCATTAAAGCCTATCAATCTGGTGAATGCTACAACTACCTTGTAGTCTTACAACGCTTCCATAACAACCATTCACCCTCCATATCCAAACAAAATAAATCATGGGTCGAAGCCTCATTCGACTATACCCCAATCAGGTGTTCAGTTCATGCTTCGAGTCCCAAAGCCTTTATCAGACAAGAACAAGCAGTAAGGCTCTAACACAACCCTCAACCCAAACCCGATCACATACCCACCATGCGCCACCAATGATGTGCAAGGTAACCTGAATTTCCATTCATTGAGCAACCTCTAGTCCAAAAGATTCTCCCCCACTTGGATTCGATTGCACTCTTCCAACCACAAAATTGATGGGTTTCCAATCCATCCCGCAACCTCAACACTCAAAGTTGTCGATAACCTGAGCTTATAAGAACTAGCATTCCATTACTAGCCAATCCTAGCACACACATTCCAAAACCAGATGAATACTTCCTGAAATCTCAACGATCTGAGTATTCCCAAGCACTTTCCACTGAATCCAATACAAGTCCTCGATGACTTATCGGATGACGAAGAACAACATCTCAAATATCAAAACGGGTGGATAACTAATCTAACGACCTATTTACTATGGAACCATTCCCATGCGAACATGCAGTCGACCACACTTGAAGGTATGAACTTGAAAACTACCAATCTTACACCTATGATCATACTAATGCTTCATTGCATCACAAACACGAAAGATTCCTACAAACCTTGCATTCGAACCTAGCATGCCCACCTTGCGTATTCCTTGCTGATACCACCAAAAATCAAACCGAATGCTGGTCTTCTCCTACTTAAAGCTTGTTTTGATGATGGTCGATGCCTCCCACATCGAAATCCAAAACCATTTTACCAAAAATCATCTAAACATGGCTTTCGGTATGCAAAATGTCATATGAAGATTTCAAAATAAAAATGTCTAGACCATCATGAGAAAAAGTTTAAATTTCTAGGTGGAGACTTAGACAAACCACACATAGCGTCTCACACCCAACATACAATCATAAACACAAATAATAAGAGCCTGAAAGAAGGAATACATCACATACCTACGACGTCAACCGATGGAACTCGAATCTCCTCGGCCTGTGACTGTAATGCTTGGCTCCTCACCACAGGAACATCCACTCTGCCCTCGCGACCATTATTAATCCTCATAGTAGATGGATCAGGTGCCATCGCTGCTCCCCTCATGCTCCGGATATTCATCCTTCTTATGGCTCACTTGGTTGGAGTGGAAACATAACGAACTCGTTCCTTGGGATAATCTATGTTGACATGACCAATCTTGCCACACTTGTAGCAACCCATACCCCTAGATCGACAAACCCTATCGTGTAGCTTCCCACATGTGTTGCACTGGCCTCGGCCTTGCTGGCCCCTCACCCGCTGATTAGAAGTATTGGATCTCTTCGCAGGACCACCAACTGTCTGTACCAACTCTGGCTTCCTCTTCTCGAGGTGTTCCAAATCAATCTCCTGCTCTTGGGATCTAGCTATCATGTCCTCCAAAGTCTAACAAGCTGAAAAGCTAACAAAATCCCTGATATCATCTCACAACATATCATGGTATCGATTCTTCTTCATCTCATCGTCTGCGACTTACTGCGGAACCAAAAGAGCCGTCTCTTTAAATTTGGTGGTGATATCTGCCACAGTCTTAGTCATCTGGAGAAGGTCCTGAAAATCCCTCGCCAACTGCTACACCTTGATAGCTGGTGCAAACTCCGCCCTAAATCGGGTCACAAACTCATCCCAAGTCATTGTCTCAATGTCCTCACCTCCCAAAGTGAAATCTACCTCCTCCCACCAATCTCGAGCTCTGTCTTACAGAAGATAGGATGTGAATCTGACCTTCGACCCCTCAGGGTAGAAGCTCGTACAGAAATCTTTCACCAGGTCTGCTAACCACCTTCTACTAGCAATGTGGTCCTTCTTCCCAAATAACTCGGGAGCTCCATAAGCACGAAAGTCACGGAAAGAAAGAGTGCGAGCTCCCACAATAGCCATAATCTCAGTATGGAACGTGCCCAAACGCTCATCCAAAATCTCCATAATCCCCTCCTTGACTGAACTGAAGATCACAGGAGTCTGCTCCAAAATACTATGGGTGATCTCCGACAAGATGAACTCCCGCATCTGCTCATCAATCGGCTCAACACCTGCACATGAGTCTGAACCATAACCTGAACCTCCTCCACGCGTGCTTATCACCATTTTGAAAAGCAATCATACAAATGATTAGAACATACCCAAAGAATCCTCATCCCATAGGCTTCCTAGATTCTCCGTGACTATCCTCGATTCGAGTATGGATCCTGTGCTTTTAGTAGTTCATGCCCAATACTACTTTACTCAATTATCCATACTTTCCTCAAGAATCACCCTAAATCCTCTAAATCACCTTCTTAAACTGGTACTTCGAGTACTCGCTAAACAACACATCCAAACCTACTAAAACACTTCCTAGGCTTTCCTAGGTTCCTCACCACCTGCCATCAGCTGCTGAAGAACTCTCACTAATGTCAGCTAGCTACTTCATGAATACCATTACATGTAACAGAGCTTAGATAATCCTTCGACTAAAAGACTCAACCCTACAACGTTTAGACTCAGACAAGAGCCCATAAGTAGTTTTTTGATCCACAACATCCCTCATTACTTCATCTATCAATAGAATGACACTATGTGCCTTCATCAGAACGTCCTCCTTCTTTTCAGCTGTCATGTCCTTTGGCAGTTTTGCCTCTCCTTCTAGTGCTACTGCACATACTTTTCGAACCAGAAGAGCCCTCGTCTTCACCTTCCACAAAGTGAAGTCACTTGAACCATTGAAATTCTCCAAATAAAACTTGTGAGTATGTTGGATTAAAATGTCTAAGCTCATAACTAAATTAGTATGTTCTTGTAATTAAAAGCGAAGTCCTTTTTGGGTTGCCCTCATAACCAGAAATAAGCTAGAAATGACATTAGGAGAGAGAGAAAAAATGATTTGTTAATATATTAAATGATTAATATATTAATTAGAAATAGATAATTGATTTGTTAATTTATTATGTGATTAGTAAATTAATGTGAATTCAATAATTTATTTGTTAATTTATATGTTTAATAAATTAATATGAAATCAATAAGAATTCATTTGAATTAATTTATGGATTAATTATAATTAATTAAAGGTCTAATGGTTGAATTGTAAGTTTTCTTAATTGAGCAATGAAAGAAAATTCTAGAACCCTAATAGTGATGGACGATTTTGGGAAGGATTCTAGAGTTTCTGGAATATTCCTAAAGCTGATAAGGATAATTGCTTTGAATAGATTAAATCTATTATTCAATTATTAAAATCTAGGGTTTCCTTTATGTCATCGGCACTATAAACAAGACCCTAAGGCTTGTAATTTTTGTGCATGATATTACCAAGAGCATACTTTGGTCGAAAATTCTATCCTCTATTTCCTCTTCATTCTAGGGTTTTTAGGGTTTTGGGTTTGAGCCATTAGAGGCATCATACTTTTGGTGTTTTCTTTCTGAAGTTCAAGGAAGGATTCAAGGGTATTGTTTTCTATAACAATTCAAAAGGTATATAACCCTAATATCATGAACTTTGATGATGATATAGGGTTCTTGTAGTTCATTGTATGTTACTTTCAATGTGTGAATACATAGATCCTCATAGGTTCCATGTACCCTTAATTGTTAAGTGTTTTTTCCGCAAGTACATGATTTTCGTAACCTATAAATTCCATTAGAGTAGACATCTTCAATCACAGGAACACAAGCCACAACTTTGATACCACTTGTTAGGAAGTAAAGCGGAAAACAAGCAAAACCAAAAACACACAATACATAGTGTTTACGTGGTTTGGTCAAGGTGACCTATGTTCACGGGCAGGAGGGAAATATTCTTTATTTATGAGCTCTCAAATAGAGGTTACAAGTAAAATTAACCAGAGATTCGCCTATCACTATATACATAAAAGACACTTCAAATGACTAGTAGGCATCCCTATTTATACTGAAGGGATCAAACCTAAAACCCTAATGGGCCAAGCCTATTGGTCCATAGGCCCATAAGATGTGTCAACCAATCATAATCCACCACGCAATTGATTTTGGGACATTCATCCATGGCATATAACACATGAGCATCAACAACGCACATGATAGAGCACCATGATCCATAATAGAGCATCACGATGCACACGTGGTGCATCATGACGCACAATTGGTGCATCACGTACACTAGTGGCGCAACATCCATCATGGTGGCGCATCATGGTGTAATCCTTGAGCATCTTAAAATTTTGAGCATCCTTGAACAATATTGAGCATCATATATGACTTCATAGAATACGTGGCTCATCAAGGGATACCATGGCTCATCAAGAACACAAGTGGCGCATCATCCTTGCGGATGGCTCACCTTGTGCAAGGAATGATGCATCCTCTCCTAGTATTGTTAGGTTTTTGGTATACTACAATATCCTATGGTGCACATACAACCCTAAATGATTTAGATCTATGTTTTCTCTAATTATACATGCAATATTGTTTCCAAAGCATTAAGCCTACAACTAGCATGCAAATGAGATAAACAACATAAAATACTAGTTAGGAGTTTACCTCTTTATGTAGCTTGTAGAACTTGTTGTATTTTGCCTTTAAGAACTTAGCACCAATAGTGTGAATGCCTCAAATGGAATCACAACACACCTAGAACAAAGGATGACTTTTGAGAGAGTTTCTTCCACTCAAATCGATTATAGTGACTCCAAGAACACTAGTGTGTAATTTTGGATACTAAGGGACTTCTTAAATAGTGTGGCATGATTAGGGTTACGCCATGTAAACCCTAATGGGCATGACTTTCCATATTCCTTAGGCTTCATGGGTTTAAACCTCCATGGATCATCCATGGATTGTCACATGGGTTTAGCCCAACCTAAGGAATCATGGATCATTGGACCACACCATAAGAATGAATGATTTACCAAATCAACCCCTTATATTTAATTAGTCTCTTTTGATCACAAAATTAATTCCAAACTAATTCTTGATCAATACTAATTAAATAATATGATTTCATATTAATATATTAGAACTTATAATATATTAATAAATCATAAATAACCTCTTCTCAAAAGTCCATCCTATCAAATTGTCCTGGTGATATGCAACCCAAATGGACCATGCTACTCTCGAGTTAAGTACATACCAATTATAGTTATGGGCTTAGACACCTAATCCAACAGTCTCCCACTTGGATAAGTTTAATAACTCATATTGCAAGTACGACTCCAAAATCCAACTAGCAATCATAGCTCTTAAAAGCCGTTGTTTAACTCTGACCTAGTTAATGACGTGTCCATTAGTTAAGGGATCATATATTCCTCCATTCTAGATATCATATGGACTGAGACATGGATTTTAATAATTCTCTCTGTCCATTTGTTGTTTTCCAATTTCCAATTTATGATGACCGACTAATTGAACAAATCAAATCAGTCCAGGCTTGGTCAAGCACTTAGGGGTGTCATCACTAAATCATCGAGGGGCCCACATATATCGCTTTTACCCACATGGGGTAAAAGGAACGAATAAACTTTAACCCAAATGTTTGCTTGTACTTACTCATTAAATTACACACAACGATATGTTTTATAACATCCTAGTTACTGGTGCATTTACATATGTCAATGTGCAACCGACTTGCAACTACGACTCACATGTCTCTGTTTCAAGAATATAAGATATTATCGTCTCATGATCACTCGTGATAAAATCCATGAAGTGATTCAAATGAGCGTGGGTTGAATACAATACTCGAATCTTATTCCAGGAGTACTCATGAATACTGTAGCCAACTTGTGCTATGACTAAGACACCTCTACTGAACCATTCATGACAGTCTTGCCTCAATACCTACTTCCAAAGTATGATCGACTGTGGATGGTTTGAATAACCTAGTTATTCGGGAAGTCAAGACATGCAAAGTGAAACACAAGAATAATACTAATCCTATATGGCCCCAAAACTTTTGAGTGCCATATTGAGTACTCATTATTCATTGTATAATGTTTCGATTTATCAACTTAATACTTGAAATAAAACAATAGCTATGCCATTCTCCAAGCATGCACACTATGTTTGTCTATGGTCCTGACTTAATGGAATAGATCAATTGAAAAACATTTCAATGATGCTCATTTCACAATTCTAAATCTTTATTGCAAGTGTAAGAATTTCAAATTCTTGTCAGTGCTAAACTTTCATGTAATGCAGCCTTTGTAATGTCATGGTACCAAAAGTCACAGAGACTTGACCAACGATATTACAAAACTTTCCACTGGATATTGATAACAAAGCAATTCCAAGGAAGCGAAGTCTCAAATTCAAAGTACATTCCTTTGAACATCCTTCTTGCATTAAGTTTCCTAATCTTACACAGATTTAAAGAATAACTTCCACTTATGGAAATATTTCCATATTTCCATTTTGACTATCACTTCTGAACAAGAGTTGCCTCTTTTCAGAATATGTCAATATGGTCCATCCATTTTATACTTCCAACTACAAGCGACCAATCCTTGGCGAACCTTAGATCGTCCTTAATAGTTGTTAACCACTTTAGTCATATCCAGTTCTAGTCCCTTTTCCCTTTTAATGCCCTAGGCATTTGGAAAATTTTGAACACGAGAATATTATAGCATTTGCAATCAATGCTATACCCGAAGCATATGGGATGCGATTCATAATGTCTAACATAAAGACATGATACTTGACCAGTCTTTTGCTACAATATTTCTATTTGCCATGTTCTCACAATTCGAATTATGAAGAGGGATGCCGTAATCATAATTGAATTTTGAGACTGCAATTAACATTTTGACTAAATTTGATTAAAATCTCAATCTAATCTTTTAGAATTGAAATGAATTATAAATACCTCTCCCTTAATTATAGCAAAATAACTTTTCAAACTCTGCAACTTTGTGAATTGAAACTTTTGTTTTCTATAATTAACATTGCTAACTTGCAACACTTAGCGTAATAATTGTGCTCCCACTAGCATAATAATTACATTCTTATTAGCATAACACTTATGCTCCCAATAGCTTTGACATGTACTCTAGAAATCAATACTTGTTGACTTTCTTACCAAAGTTCAGATTTCTGATACAAGATGCTTTGATAAGACTTTATCTAGGCTTCTCAAACTCATACACCTTTCCTTAGATAGCTCACATATGTGTCTAAACAATATTAGAACTTACAGCAATAAGTCTCAAATGTTTAGACCTTTGCCATTTCTCACAATTCGAACTATGAAGAGGGATGCCCTAATCATAATCGAATTTGAGAATGCAAATATCACAATTGCTAACTATTTAAAATCTACTTAGTGAAAGCGTTTCCTCACAATCGTTTTCATGAATTGGAGAGAAACCTTATGACACTTAGATTTTATGGTGTATGTGTTCCTATCCATTTGAATTTGTCATAACCATAATCAAAAGACAAGGTTAGTGACAAATCCAAACTCATATAGACTGAACTTGTTCAATCTTAATTTCTTGCCACCTGGCAGCACAAGGGTCTGTCATTACTTCCAGGTTGTTATGCAAACAACTGAGAACTCATAGAACTCACATGCATAGTCAACCAACTGGAATGATACTGAAACAAGAATATGTCAACACGATAGGTTACAAACCTCATAGTGTGTGCTAGTGTTTAACAATAGGTTTACCCTTGATTAGTTCTTGAAACTTTCAAGATCTTTAAGACTACCACTGACCTCTTGACATATAAGATTCACTTTGTCAATGAACATTACTTGACAAACAGATATTCAAGAGTTAGTGCGGATTCTAATCAAGACTAACACTTCACACAATCGGCCTTAGTTGGTCTTTGTCTTATACAAGACATCACAACTTACCAATTTCAAATGTACAAGAGTAAGAAACATGTTACTCTACATTTGATGAGTGTTATAAACCTTCTTAATTTAGTGTCACTCAAGGCACAAGCTTGGAGTATGACTCTAAGACTTGTTTTTGGAACGAAGTATGACTCGTCTTCTAGATTTAACCATTTCAACAATTTACGATTCCTCTTCTTAGCCATAGAAATGCACTAAGATGACCTTAGAGGATCAATTGTGATATGGTTTTCCATAATCATTAAGATGATCATAAAACACGATACTAAAGTACTCTCCCATCTTTTCAGATTGGAGAAACTTTTATCTTTATGCCTAATTTGATTCTTCTCATTCGTTCTGCCATACATTGAAACTTTTCTAATGTTCAGAATTATACTTAAACTTGTAAGCCTAACCATATTTACTAAATTTAGTAAATCATGAAGAATAGTCTTATCGTTCTTTGTGGTGGACCTGACCAGCGCAAACCCAGTGTACCCGATCCCATAGTCCTTCACCTGACTCACATATTCATGTGAACAAGGAATTAGTCTTTAATTTCCCAAAGACGAAAATTCTCATTCATCATACAATACAAGTTGCATGATTCCAAGTGTCTATCCAACTGAAACTTGCGTGATGAGAATCTTTCCACAAACGAAAAAATCAAATCCATTTTACAATATTGCTATTAATGGAAACATATAAGCAACAAATTTTCACAAATGCCATTGTAAGGAAATTTTAAAAAATTGATAATTTTCAAAAATTTTCTTTATTTATAAAAATTGCGGAAAACTTATCCTTACAATGCAAATACAAGTGAAAATATGTCGTTATCTGGTCCTAAGCAATCTATCATAACTCTTAAGCAGCAGCTCACAAATCTGATCATCGAACCATGCGATCGAAATTCATCTCTTCGCGATCAGACTCAGCATACTCTTCCTTTAAGCTTCCTTTCATTTCTTCGATCCTTCAAAACATCAAATGTAATTACATTACATCATGTATTAAGAATCTCAAAATAGGAACTTAATAGAGTTTGACGGTGGACTTACCTGAAGTAGAGTCAAATATTTTAACTTTACCATCCTTGGATCTTTCACGTAAATATGGCAGCTTCGCAACCAATGCCCCTTCTCTTGGCAATAGAAACATATGGAATCTTTGGGAACGGTACACAGGACTATCTCATACTTATCCTTTCTCTTTACCATTTGGTCAAATGACTAGACCATGGCCGATCCCTTTCCATTGGGAAGAGAAAATGTCACACCACCGAAACCAGACGGCGGAAACGTCCGAGGGTTCGTGTGACTATCAATTGAAATATCATCACAATGAATATACATGAACCATAACACATTCATCGCCAAACATTACATATTACAGCTGATATTGTTCATCTCACGTACATTGTCATAGGTTACATAAATCCAAAGGATTAATAGTATGATGAGTGACGTTACACAAAATAAATCCATACACACTTGAAAGTTCTTCTGCTTAACGATTTCCTGAGAATACAAGTTATTTTGAAAACGGTCAACATATATAATGTTGGTGAGTTCATAAGCATATTTGAATAAAAGTCTTTGTATTGTTTGTAAAACCCAGAAAATCCGATATTTTCTGTAAAAAGTCTGAAAAATGATGTGAAAATCGAGTATAATGCATGTGTGAATTTCATAGTAGTACATATAGAAATGCAGTTCAACTTTTTTGTATTCTTTCTGTTGTAAGTAAGTGGTATTTGAATAATAGTATTTCCCCAGAAAATCCGATATTTTCTGAGTTATAAAAATGTCACGGTCTTTGCACTGTAGAAATGTTTTGTATCACTATGACTTACGAGTTTTTAATCTTTCGTAATGTCCTAATGGAAATGGATCTCTATATGAGTCGTTATAATGATACATGATAGTGACTGGTTGGCCTGTCTTGGCATTTTTCCAAATGCCGGATTTTCGATCAAGATTTTGTCACCCTAGACTGGCCTAGTCTAACTGTAGTGAACAACTCAGGTGTGGGGGAGTCACCCCCGTATAGATCTATACACAAACTCTCGCTCTCCCTCCAGGAGACTCTGATTATAACTACAAGCTACGACCATACACTCAATGATGTCAACCGACACGTCTCACTAGATCCCATTTGTTTTCACATGAATTTGTATAATGTTATATGTATTTAGAAGTTCGAACCCTAGATGATGTATGAAATGAAAAGATAAGGCCCAACAAACATGAAGAAAATGCAACTATGGCCCATTAAACGTGTAAGTTATTTGCAGGTAAATTAGCATGTAAATGGGCCACATGTAAATGGGCCACTAAGGCCCAATAACATGTAAACGTTAAATTAGGCCCATTTAGCATGTAATTGGGTCACTGAGGCCCAATAGACATGTGATGAATTCATTGGGCCCAATAAACATGTAATTGGATCACGAAGGCCCAATAAACATGTATAGCAAATACTAGGCCCAATAATCGCACTATTGTTGTATTTCGTTTAACCGAATTATTTATCCGTAGCGTATAAAAAGTCCAATGTTTTGCTGTAATAATATTTTTAGTTTGATGCGTCAAAGTTCTATAATTTGGACCCGTATTTATTAAAAATTACACTTTAGTTCCCTTGAGAACTAATTTGAACATTTAAAGGCTTATTTTACATAAAATGTCATTTTGGTCTATTTTAAATTAAAAATAACATTTTAGTCCATAAATTTATAAAAATCTATATATTCGCCCCAAATGTTTAGTGATTGACGGGTTTGGCCCAAAAATACATGTAATGACATTTTCAGTCCATTTATGCAGAAAATTACAATTCCAGCCCTTATTTGCATAAAATGACATTTTCGGCCCGATTTTTATAAAATTAACATTTTTGGTCCAAATCTTGAGATAGTGTCATTTTCAGCCCCTAATCTTATTTATTCTCATTTTTGGCTCGATTTTTGATTAAATAAAATTTTAATCCCCAAAAATTTACATTTTTGCAAGTTTGGGCCCAATAGACCGTGAGGCCCACATTAAGGCCCAGAATGCCAAATTTTACACTTTTGATCCTTAGAAAAATATGGTTGTTATAAAAACTCATTTTTAAGCTAATAATACTCTTTTAGCCCCTATAAAACCGTAGGTGTCACTCTTGACACCAAACTTTTGTTTATTTGCCAAAAATGGTCCTTATACAAGATTTGTTTGGTTTTTCACAACTTAGGCATTTATAACACTTTTAACTTTGTACTATAGTGTCTAGAGTGTTTTTGTTTGTGATTCTCACTTAATTTTGTTAGAGTTTTATAGATCCATCGAGTTTATCACACAAACACAACAAAAGCCAAGAAAATCACACATGACATGCATAAGTACATAGATCTGCACATAAATACTAGTATTCTCCCAAAAAAACAAGTGAAAACAGAAAACAAGGGGGTATGAACTCACCTTGCTTAGTTGATCTCGGTTTGAAGAAGAAGAGAGTGAGTTTTCGGCCCTAGCAAGCTTTCTTGAGTGGATCTCGAACTTAGGAGGTTTCTAGGAGTATGATCACAAAAATTTGTTTAGAAGGAGTGATCTAACATGAGAATGAAGTTATATAACTTGCATATGTAAGGACTTACCAAGGAAATGATGATTTTTGGTGAAAACCTTCTTGAAACAACACTAAATCTCGAAAATTTAGAGAAAGTTGGAGAAGTTCTTGAGAGTATGTTTGAGAGAGAGTTTTGAAAGTGTATGGGTGTGTTGTGGGCTTGTCTTCAGCCGAGAGGAAGAAATGGAGAGAGGGAAGGAGAAATTTTTGCATGGAGGGTAAAGATCTCATGGATATTTGTGATTATCTAGAAGTATGTTAGACAATTATGTGTTGTCATCACCTCCTAAATCCTCCCTTGATCTTTTTTATATCATGGGCCGAGAATTTGGCTTAAGATAAATGGAGTTGAATTTGCTTGGCCCACTCTTGGTTTTGCTCGAGTTTGTGAAGCCCAATAAATAGTTTTCGGCCCATTGGGCCTTTAGGGTAGTTCACGGCCCAATGAAGTCCAATTAAAGATGTTTAGGGTCCATTGAGGCTATTGGAATTTGTTGTGGTCCATATTGGGCTATTAGGGTAAACTAATCCATTTTAGGCCCATAATGTCCCAAAATGTCAAGTTTCATGAAGGTGGAACTGTTTAAAGCCTAAATTAGGGTTTTCTAGGCCCAAAATAGTCAACTTGGATACTTATTGGTCCATTTGTCCTAACAAGAAAATCCTAGACCATATTAGACTTGAACCGGGATTTTTAGAGTTTCAAACTCTTTGTTGAACATGAAAGGTGTATTTGAATGTGCATTGAGTGATATCTACTTAGAGTACATGCTTTACAATAGTTGAATGATTACATGAGAATAGAATTTCCTAGCTAAATTGCTAGTTGTGATAAAAAAAAAATTTATGGACTTCCAATGTTACCATTGTCAATGTCCATGGAAGTTTGGAGAGTAGATCTTCCAATCAAATTGCTTTACCAGTGCGCCAAATCTTTGCTAATTCAGCAGCAACAAGCAAATATGTTAGATCAATAAGGGTCATGTCGTGGTCTGTCTCATAGTAGTCCTTAACGAAATCAGTATGTTACTCGGGAAGTGATTGAAGAACCCAGTCAATAACCAACTTGCTTAAGACTTCGACACCCAACTCTCTTAGCTTGTCAATATGTAACTTCATCTCCAAGACAGGAGCACATACAAACTTTCCTTCCTGCCAATAGGGCTTTGAGTCACCTTGAACTTGTGGATTAGGGAGAATAGTTGGAGGAGTTGGAGGAAGTGAAGTTACACTACAACACGAAGAAGGGATTAATCTTTCACCTTGATGACCTTGTGGAAAATCATCTTTATAAAGAAAGTTTATTCAAAAGATTCGGGAAGACCATAGTTGTCTGAACTAGACATCTATAATGGGAGAAATTCAAGTTAGTTGATTTTAGTCCTTAATATAACACCCAACATTAAATATTAAGGATAGGACCCAACACAATATTTACAATTCGGAAGAGGGATGCCGTAATCCGAATGCAAAATATTTGAAGGTAGGTAAATGACGATTTACCAATTTCCACCATGAAAAACGAAATTGATTATTACGTTTTAAATGGATTGAAATTCCTAGATCCTTTGAGATTCATTGAACTATTCAATGGCATGTTTAAATCTCGATTGTGCCCTTCAAGTTTGTGACTGGGATGCCGAGGATCACAAACAAGGTGTGAATAACCATACAAATTAGTTTGGTACACCCAATGCTACAACCACCTAATCAATGTGTCGGTTAACCACACACGCTCCATTGATCTATGATTAACATCAAGCTACCATTTGTCACGCACTGTCAGTCCCAGATTAGTGTGTCGGTTAACCACACACGCTCCACTAATGACTTAATAAGGTGCAAAGTGCAATTTCATGGGTTAGCACCAAATTCATATTTTCCTAAGTAACTAAGATTGAGAATTTATAAGTGTTTAGTTACTTAGTATTTCATTATACTTTTAATGAGAATTTAAATGTCCTGTCAAACCCGTTCGGCTAACGACCCTCCATCAGTCAAGGAAGCGGTGGGTGAGAGTGGACACCCATTAAACTGCCATTTTATAGGCAGTAACCTTATACCCCCCTTATAGACCGGCTTCGTGAATGAGGCCTACTAACGGTAAGACTGGATTTACTCATATATATATATATATATATATATATATATATATATATATATATATATATATATATATATATATATTAAACCTATAATATTATAATAGTATAAGGGTTGAATTTTAAACTTTTAAAATTCTGGGGTTTGGAACTAAATGTTTCAAAGTGAGACTTTGCATTTACAAATTCCAAAACTTGAGGGCAAGTTTTGAACTGTTCAAAAACTTTTGGTATCCATAACTTATGAGTTTAATATAGGTTTTATGAAAAGACTCTTGACATTCCATAACTTGAGGACAAGTTATGAAGATCATAAAAGCATTTATGTAAAAGACTCTTCAAGTTCCATAACTTGAGGACAAGTTATGGAAGACTTAAAACCATTTTATGATGACATTTAAAAATGAGACTTTTCACTTTCCATAACTTGAGGACAAGTTATGGATTTCATCAAAAACATTTAGATAAAAAATTGTAACTAACAAAATCAAACAATTTGTCTATGATCTAATTAAACTCATAAATTAAGATAATTCATATCAAACAAATTTCAAGAAATTAGCCTAATCATATAAACTAATACAAATCATGAAACTTTGACAATTATCTTTTATTTGGATGAGGATGATCATTACCATAGCAACAAAATCAAATTTTATGAACAAAAACATTTTGTGGTAATGATCCTAATCCAAAACAGGCCAAAAAACTGAATTTATTTTTAACCGAGCAGTCACCACCTCGTGGTAATTTTTACCACCTCGTGGTGATCAGGCAGATTCCAAAAAAATGATTTTTCTTTCTATAAAAACAATAAGCATCAAGTAATAGAAAACAACCCTAGGCTCTGATGCCACTGTTGGGTTTTTGGTATACTACAACATCCTATGGTGCACATACAACCCTAAATGCTTTGGATCTATGTTTTCTCTAATTATACATGCAATATTGTTTCTAAAGCATTAAGCCTACAACTAGCATGCAAATGATATAAACAACATAAAATACTAGTTAGGAGTTTACCTTTTTATGTAGCTTGTAGAACTTGTTGTATTTGGCCTTTAATAACTTAGCACCAATAGTGTGAATGCCTCAAATGGAATCAGAACACACCTAGAACAAAGGATGACTTTTGAGAGAGTTTCTTCCACTTAAATCGTCTATAGTGACTCCAAGAACACTAGTGTGTAATTTTGGATACTAAGGGACTTCTTATATAGTGTGGCACGATTAGGGTTACACCATGTAAACCCTAATGGGCACGACTTTCCATATTCCTTAGGCTCCATGGGTTTAAACCTCCATGGAACATCCATGGATTGTCACATTGGTTTAGCCCAACCTAAGAAATCATGGATCATTGGCCCACACCATAAGAATGAATGATTTACCGAATCAACCCCTTATATTTAATTAGTCTCTTTTGATCACAAAATTAATTCCAAACTAGTTCTTGATCAATACTAATTAAATAATATGATTTCATATTAATATATAAGAACTTATAATATATTAATAAATCATAAATAACCTCTTCTCAAAAGTCCATCCTATCAAATTGTCCTGGTGATATGCAACCGAAATGGACCATACTACTCTCGGGTCAAGTACATACCAATTATAGTTATGGGCTTAGACACCTAATCCAACAAGTATGACACATCCTCTTTCATGTTGGCATACCTCCTTCACAAATGGCGCATCTAGATTCCTAAGTGGCACACTCTCACCATAGTGGCACATCAAACTTCATGAGTGGCACACTTGCTTCTGAAGTGGTGCATCTAGACACTAGATGACACACCTTCAACATAGATGGCGCATCCAAGCATAAAAATAATGCATATTGATCACAGACGGCACATCCATGTTCCAAGGTGCTCAATTCCTTTCCTAGGTGCTCCATACACCCTTTTAGAAAATTAGTTCCTTTTTCATTTGATCCGTTCCTTTGTCAGATGATCCATTTTCTTCTCAGATGATATATTCCTTTGTTACATGCTCTACAAGTCCCTAGTGGTCCATTGAGTTCCAAGTGCTATATTGATCTCAAATGCTCCAAATGCTTAAGTCACATTTAACACCACACACACACAGATATATATATATATATATATATATATATATATATATATATATATATATATATATATATATTATGTGTGTGTGAAAGATCAAATAGGAACAAAAAAATAGGAACCTTAGAAATTTATAGTTTTAGCTTTATAACTAATGGTATATTTGTAAATTATCAAATAAATGTTTACAAATATTAAAAATGACATTTTTGTATACCAGTTATTAAAAAATAGAATATCATTATTATAAATAACAACAAATTTTAGTTTAGTTTAAAAAAGAAACTATCACATGTTGAAAACTAGATTTAAAAGCTAGATCTGATTCATTCTCTCATAATTCTCAAAAATATAAACATTTATATTCTCTCCCTCTTTTTACCACCAGTAGCAGGAGCCTGCAGCCATTGCCACTGATATTCGCTCCTCCACCGCTTTGCCGAAATCCTAGTCGGCATCGTTGCCTCCATCCAAATATATGATTTATGCTCCACATCCACTGTGATCGAACAACCATAGAACCACCAAATGCTTCACTAGCTTCGTCCTCTTCTACCCTTAGATATATGATTTCTAAAGACAACTGTCACCACTGCATCACCACTACTGACCGACGAGGTCATTTCTACAGTTGCATCAACTTTGGCGGTGCTACCTCCTTCGATGACATCACCTTCTTCATCCTCTGCCTCCAGTCCACTAGATCTTCTACCATATCCACCTTTTTCTCCCTGGTTTCCTATAAGCTACCAAATCTGCAGTATTTATACATTTTCAAGTTAGATTCGGCTAAATGCCACCTCCACCCGTGTCTTTCCACAAACGAATTACCCCATCGATTTTCTTATACCACTGAAGAACCAAATATCGAGATCAACGAAGTTTGGAAAGCCATATCTACTACCTAACACCACCGTCAAACATGAATGTCACAACTACCGTCAACGGTAAATCGCCACCACCGATGATGCCTTGTCGCTTCGATGAAACACCACCACTCACTTTCTACTATTTCTCTTCGATCTCCGATGAAACAACATTAGATTTACATCAGGTACGTCGATTTTTTTTTTGTTAAGCTGTGAATTTAATGTTTCATTTTGTCATTTGTTGTTTACTTTTGTTAATATTTGTTTTAACTGCTATTAAGTTGTGAATCCAAGTTTGTTTTTTTTATTTGTTATAATATTTGCATAAAATTATTAGTTAAAGTTTATGTTTTAGTGTTGGTATGATGTGACTTGAATTTAAAATGTGTGTTATTAAGTTAATGTTTTCTCAATTAACGTGCATTTAGTTATTTAAACTGTGAATTGTGATGTTTTAATGTTTCCTTATTGTTTAGTTCTATTAATGTTAGTTTTAATTGTTATTAATAAGAAAATACAAATTTTAAACTGTGAATGCATGATATTTATAAGTTTTAAGTTGTCAATGCATGACTTTTAAAAACATTCGACTATTATTTGTAAAGCACACAAGCTTTGAATGAGTGTCTGAATTGTCATCTAATACCACCTCCAAACATGACCAAATACAAGTTTTAACTTGTAAATGAGTTGTTTATGCACTGTATTAAATTGTGAACTTTATGTATTAAATTGAGTATTTTATGTGTTAAAATTATACATTCACAACTTAAAACATATGTTTTAAAATATTATGTATTTACAACTTAATACTTATAAATTTAAAGATGTAAATGCATAATTTTTTTTTAAGTTTTAAACTTTAAATACATGATTTTTCATACAAAACTTGTTATTATTTTGTAAAGCACACGAACTTTGAATAAGTTTTTGAATTGCTATCGCACACCATCTTCAAATGCCACTAGATTTAAGTTTTAATATGTGAATGCACTGTATTAAACTATGAATTATATATATATATATATATATATATATATATATATATATATATATATTTAAAATAATTATAATATCATCTAAATTTTATTTTAATAGTTATTATTTTAACTTTAATACTAAAGATATAAATATTTTTAATAACACATGTATTTCTTTATATTTATTTGTGGGATATGTGACTAAAATTTTCTAACTGTGTTTATAAAAGGAATTAGTGTGTTTCTTATTCATGTTTTAGTTTTAGAACCTTGGAATTTGAACCCCATGTTTATTGGATCTCATATTTGTGATTCCTATGACGTTTTTTTATTTAAGAACAAAACGGTGGGCATGTCTTTGATTTATAATATTTAATTAGGTGTTAAGCCCGTGTATCTTATGGATTGATCAAAAAAATATTAAATATTAAAATGTAACATTAAATATTTTTTAAATTAAAATTTTGAAATAATAAATAAGGAAGAAACATAGTCATTGCAATTTATGTCACATTTATTACAATAAATGCTTTACATATATAAGTATAAGTATTATGTGGCATTTTGATTTTAAAATTTTTAAAAATCCAAAAATGACATGTGGATATTATTTATTCTAAAAACACTACAAAATGACAAGTGTCAAAACTTATAAGAGATTGACATTTCGCAAAATGGATCTTCTTTTATTAGAGTAGATTGGGAAAATGACTTATTATTTTATAAATTGCTATTTTTTTTTAATATTTGGTTATTTTATCATACACGTTTAACCAATATTTTTTTAATTGTTTAAAAATATTATTATTATTAAAAATTAAAGGTATATAATGAATAGTCCACTACATCATTCCTCAAAAAATAAGTCATTTTAGTATATTTCAATTTCACTAAATCTTCACAACATTGTTATCAAGGCTATAAGAAATGCTTAAGGCATCAAAAATGGTCACATAATCACCAACATTACTCCACCAACATAAACAGATGGTGTTTACGCGTGGAGAGAGAGGGAGAAGGAGAGGGAGAGAGAGATTCTCTTACATGACGATCGTAACCGGTGTGACGCCACAACACATTTACTCTTCTATGGAAATGG